>NC_059147.1:30786748-31086748 GCF_020740605.2 Lemur catta | reverse complement strand
TACAGGCCATTTCCATCATTGCAGAAGGTTGTCTCATACAGCACTAGGCCTGAGCATGATGGGGGCATGGATGCTCCAGTTTGCCAAGTCCCAACCACTTGATAATATGTTAGGCCAAGTCATTCATTTACCTCATCCACTGACAAATTTGTGTTTACAATCCCTGGCTTAAAGGGTAAGTAGGATTTTTGACTTGAGGAGATGCAGGGGTGGGGATACCAGGGGAAGAACACAGCAGAAGCAATGAGACAGAGGTGAGAGGAAGTGCGGTCCTAGAAAATCAAAGCAGTTAGGTTTAGACAGAGAGTGGGAGAAGAACAGGTGGAGAAAAGCAATACAAAGATTAGAGATTTACAGAAAGAAGATATAATACAATTATAATCCTTACTTTGCCTCCATCTAGCTGTGTGCCTGGGCTAAGAGATTAACCTCTACTCCACAGGTTTGCCAACCTCACCTTGGACCACATTCCCTTTTGTTCTCTGTTCTAGCTACACTGGCTTTCTCTAAATTCCTTGGGTGTCCCAAGCAACTTCCTTCTTTGGGACCTTCACACTGCCTCTGCCTCTGCCTCTGCCTGGACAACTCTGTACCCCAAGTTTCCACCCCACATGCTGGGCCAACTCCACTTAACCAACAAACTTCAGGGAAGCTTCCCAGAGCCTTGACCAGGTGAGGTCCCTGGCCATTTGTGTTCATGGCACTGGGTTCAAGATCATGGCACTCATCACAATGTACATTCGTCAACAACTTATCTCTCCCTCACTTGACTGTGAGTGTCATAAGAGCCAGGCCCATAGCCACCTTGCTCACTGCTATATTCTCTGGGCTAGCAGAGTGCTTGGATAGTGGCATTAAAGAAATCCAGTTAAAACAAAAGGTTTAAATAAGATCTAGAGTCTCAAATTTTAATTTAAAAGTGTCCAAGATTCGCTTTTAAATCACTTGAAAATCACTCACCATACCAAGAACCAGGAAGGTCTCAAACTGAATGAAAAAGACAAACAATAGATGCCTAATACTGAGATGACAGAGATGTTAGAATAATCTGACAAAGATTTTAAAGTGGCCAATGATAAAAGTGCTTCAATGTGCCATTATGAACATGCTTGAAACAAATGAAAAAATAGAAAATCTCAGCAAAGAAATAGAAGATACAAAGAAGAGCTAAATAGAAAATGAAAAATAAAATAACTGAAGTAAAAACTCAATAGATGGGTTCAACAGAATGGAGGGGACAAAGGAGTAATTAATGCATTGGAAGATAGAACGATAGAGCAAACATTGATTGCTACAGGTATGAAAGTTCTTCAGACCTTAGTTTCTGCAGCAGCCAAACAGGAGCAATAGTAACTGCTGCCTTTGCATTACAAATATGTTAGGAAGATAAAACAAGATAGATTATTTTTAAATTTAAGACCAAAAAGATATAGACATTTTATTATCGAAAGGAAAGATGTTAATTACATAGTTACCAACCATGAGACTCTCTGGTGACTCTGTTAAACATGGACACACTGTGGAACTCAGGAGCTAAGCCATAAGCTGAGGCCTTGGAGTTGTTAGAAAGCAGCTGGACAGCACTGCTATGCATTTTGCCCTTGTGGTTCCCAGTTGATTACTGAATGTTTTATTTGGCACTACCTCTCCTGTAGCTTATTTATTTTAATCTAAAGCCTGATGAATTTCATTCCAACTGGAGAACGTTTTATTTCCTAGCTAATCTCCTCCAAGTCAACCAAATAGCACCAAACCATCTGGGCCTTGGTTTCCCCATCTGTTAAATGAAAATAATAATTGCTGTTCTGTTTAACTCACAGGTTTATAAAGACCGTCTGAGACAATTAATGGGAACATAGTTGATAAATTATAGTTCACCATGCAAATGTGGGGCATTCTTATTTGAAAGTGGTATTTAGGCTTCTTCTCCCAGGGTGCGGTGTTTGCAGAGGTGAGAGGATTGGCTCAAGACCAACAGGGGCTTTACCTTTAAAGAGTAATCCATCTGAGTGACACTGGAAAAATCCTGAATGTTGATCCCCAACAAGGCTAGAAAGATTAAAAATGCAATACAATCTTTGCCAGAGCTATTCCAGCATCTTTAGACCCTACCTGGGGAGGCCTTGGGGCAATGACTGACCTGACACCCAATCAAGCACCAGGTGCTTTTGCTCCACCACCTGCAGCTAAGAACTTCAAAGATAAAGTGGAATGACCCCAAGAGGTGTGGATCAGTTGAGCCCAGGATGGGGCACAGATTTTTATTTCATCTCAGTGTCCCTGCCCCCACCTGGGACAAGGTGAGGCTGGCACGTCAGCAGCATTCACCTCTCAGTACAGCAGAGGGCAGTGGTGCCTTCATCTCGGTCCACACCCAGGCCCATTCCGGAGGGGTGGGTCCTCCTGGGTGTGTGTGTACAGCAGCAGCCCAAGAGCATTAGCAAGGGCCCTCTGATACCTAGGATTAGCCCTGCTGAGCCTCCTCCTCCTCAACCCCAGGGACCGCCCTGCCCTAGCCAAAATACACATCACACGCAGCCATAGAGACACACAGACACACACATACACACACACACACACACACACACACACATATGCACAATCACATGCATACGTGCACATACACACAAACACATGCATACACACAGCAGGGATTTTCCAGATTAATCCCTACAAACTTCAATACCTTAAGCCATTTAGCATCTATATTGAACCAAAAAAACAAAAAGGATGATTGCCTAAGGTTAGGAAGCCTGGAATATCTTTTTAACTAAGGGAAGACAGAAGTCCATTCCTCCAGGCAACCGGGAATTGGTGTGATCTAGGACCAGGGTGCTGGTGTCTAGGGGTCAAATAACCCTGTTCTAGCCCCTGCTCCACCACTGTCTCATGTGACCTGAGGCCTGTTACTCATCCCCCTGTGCTCCAGTTGCCTCTAACAAGAAATAAGAACATTGGTCTCAACAGTCCATGCACACTTTAACTTACATGGCTCTATGATGCCCGGCTTCCTTCATCTTCCTAATGGCAGACAGGGGAGGTATGCTGTCTCCTTTGTCCTGTCCCTGAGAAACAGTGATGCTCCAGTGCAGGAAGCCAGGTGAGCTTTGGGAGCTCCCTTCCTCAATTCCAATGGGACTTAAAATGAGTTGAGGCACTGATGGGGTGCAGGACGTGTTTTTAAGGTATATGGGTTTATATGACTAAATTAGAAATCAGGAAAGAGGTCAAAAATGAAGTCAGATGATGATATTAAAGGGAAGTGAATTCATTCTGTCTTTTACTTCTGTTAGGTGGGGTCCCATAGGAACCTGAGTTTCTGGAGGGATTTGGAGCTGGGGTATTAAACCTGTAGTTTTTTTTTTTTTTTTTTTTGCCCTGGGAAATAGGTTTTAGAGGGATGGGCTGGGGAACCAGGACCAGATTTCAGAAAAATTATGAGGCCAGTGAGATTTCTGTTCTGTGCTCTTTCCTTCCATCGAGGCCACCTTCATGACCCATTTTCGGGGCAGCCATCCAATGGCTTCGTGACAGACACAACTCCCTCCTGACTGCTCCCAGGCTCACTCTTCCCACCCCCACAAAACTGTCCTGGTTAAGTATAGATCTCTAGGTGTCACCTGATTTCAATGTAGGAAAATGCCTTTGGGTCCCTTAAAGGACTTCATTTTGACAAGATAGGTATTACTATCTATGAGGGGCCAGACCTATGCTGGGAGACAAGTAGGACATGGCCCTGCCCTTAAGGGCAGGTCCATGAGTGACACTTAAGCATGTCCCTTCCTGCTTTTGTTCCCTGACAGTTCAAGGCAGTGAACTTGACTACTCCAGGTGGACTTGAGATCCAAGTTGGCTTTAGGCCTGCCCTTCAACACTCCCACAGTTGTCCAGAGGAAGCAAGTGTTCTGCCAATGCCCATCCTCCATCGTCTCCATCAAATACTGAATTGAACATCTGAACCCAAGAGCTCACCATGTCTTCTCCATTTCCGATCACAGGGTCCAAATGTCCTACATATTGATAATGCATTTGGAGATCTGTTTTCTTTCTTCTCTCAGGGAATTGTTTAAATGTCCATTTCCTCAAATCAAAACATTTCCAAGAGAATTAGCCAATTTGTTGACTTATTAAAAATAACAGCATAATGGGGAAGAGATGGCTTGGACTCTGCAGGAGACAATCAGAAAATTAATTCTTCACAGATTTTTAACTTTCAAAGCACAGTATCCTAGTGTGACAGAGCAATAATATGCTCCTCTGTTTTGCAGTTGAAGCAAATGAAGTTCCCCCTCTGTCACACAAAAGATCTGCATAATCATATTCCACCATTGCTGGAGGTTTGAGGATGGTGCCCTTCTAACAGAGCTCTTGTCCTTGGATGTTACGGTGGTGACTGCTCTAAGTATGCCTGGGTGTGGCTGGCAGGGCTGAGCAGTCACACCCAATGGCTCTGCTCCATGTGTGTTAAATGGGAAGAGGCCAAGGTGTCAGAATTCTCATCAGAGCCCTGTACGGAGGACGTGACCAGACATCAGGAGAGCAGGTTCTAGTCTCAGCACTGCTGCTGCCTCGGCTGGGACCAGAGCCAAGTACCTTCCTTTCTCTGGGTCTCAATCTCCTCATCTATAAAATTATGACTTTGGCTTGAAAGCAGGCTGCTCTTAAACCAATCCTGATCCATAATAAAGTTCTCCCTGAAATGAGAAACGGTGAGGACTGCGTAGTGAGTTCCTCACGCCAAATACAATGTAAGGACTGTGCTTTGTCTTGACCTTAGGTCTTTCTTACAGGTAATGTTAAAACTTCATTTAAAAAAATCAAATAATGGTGCAAATAAATGATAGTTGAGTTTTGATTTTAATGTCTTAACTTGGCAAAATAAAATGTTGGCCAAAAAAACTCCAGCAATTCTTTGTCAGTCCTCAAAATATCTTTTGGATTATACTGGCCTACGAAATTGAAAGGACTGGGAACCCCTGCACTGGAGAGTCTCCTAAGCTCCCTTCTGGTTCGGATTCTCTCCACGTCTGATTGTTGCACCTGTTGGCAGTGAGTCTATCACTGCCCTTACTAAGAAAAGGAGTAGTTGATTGTCAGTTCTTTTAATTTTTCAGTGGTTCTCAACTATGGCTGCACGTAGATACAGATGCCAGCCTTTAAAAGAACACTGTATCCCCAGTGCCCCTCAGCCAAACAAACGGACTCAGAGTCTCTGGGGAACATGGCTCAGTCATGGGCACTTTGTTAAAGGCTCTCCAGGTAGTGAAGCTAATGTGCAACCAGGAATGAGAACCACAGATTCAGATATTCACGGGCGAGAATGGATGATAGAATAACTTTGGGGAACTTTTATAGAAATTTAAATTCCCAGGCTCTGCTCCAGACTTACTAAGCCAGACATTCTAGGGCCCAAGAAATCTATGTTTTCAAAAGCTTCCCAAATAAGTCTACTGTACTCAGGCATCAGACTGGCATTTAGAAATCGCAGGTGGCTGTGACATGTTAAAAGCTGAGGGGTCTCAGGAAGCCTCACTGCTCCTCTATGCATTTTTCTGACACAAAGGTCTCATCTGAAACGTCAACAGTTAGGAGCTGTTCATTTCCCTATAGCATCCTCCACTGGAATGTCTTTGTCCAAGACTTCACCCAACTCCTTTCATCCTAGGTATCTCTGAATTCATGGAATTGGGTAGGTGACGCAGAAAATGGTAGGAAAGTGCCAGAAACACAGGTTTCTCTGCCCACTCCTTTGCCCTGCCTCGCCCTGGATATGTCACATACTTGAGCTGATTTTCAGGTATATTGTAGTCACGACATAGACCAGCCACACACCCTTGTGTACAGACCCCCCAGGTCCCCAAGCACAATACAGCCAGGCCACTAGTCATCAAGGATAGAGGTGACCTCCCAATGACAGCATTTGTATTAGACCACTGCTCTGCATACCCAGAAGTGAAATGTTCAGCAGAGCTCCGGTTGTCTACAATTCACAATTTTATCAGCTTAAGCCTCCCCTTGAGATGCTGAGAACTTTGTTTGCTATGTTCCTAAGCAAAGCCCAAAGGAGTTGGAAACTTTCACAAAATTATATTAAGCGCCCAAAGGCTTCTGAATGAATGAAGTGGTTGAGACAAGATCTACTATAAAACAGACCAGTGGTAAATGAAAGCAAGAATTGCCTCCAGAACACAAAGATTGTCGTGTGCCTCCAATCCCCATAAAAGCCTCATGAAAGTAGCCAGGTTGGACTAACATCCAGGAAGAAATTACTACACCCCAAAGGCCTCCAATCTAAAGCATCAGCCCCGCAGGTCTGCCCTTCTTAGCCCAGCCTCCAAGCCCAGAGTTAAGACACTGAGCTGGCTCCTGAGGGATGAGCATATAGCTCATGTATTCATTCATTCAATAATACTGGTGATAGCCAACACTCATTGAGCCCCTATTCTGTAAAACACAGTATTCTAATCATTTTAAATTATTAAATCATTTACTTCTGACAAGAATTCTTGAAGACAGGTGCCATGATTAGATACATTTTATAGATAAAGAAACTGAGACACAGATGCTTAAGTCAATTCTACGTGAACACACAACTAGTACCTGTTGGAGTCAGGATTCAAACCTAGACAGCCTGGCTCCAGGAACACGTGCCAGGCACTGAGCTGGACATTTGGGATATAAGAGTGAACAGCCCTGCAGAGTCCCAGCATGGAGAAGGGTTAAGCTTGAGGCCCGGGAGGCAGTGGGATGTAGAGCCCCCACTGAGCTACCAGTGGCCTTGAGACAGCCTTCCCCCTCTTTAGCCTCAGTTCTCCTATTTGTAAAATGTGAGGGTGATCTAAATATTCTCTAAGATATTCTTAGCTCAAAAAGGACCCAAATCATAAAGTAGTGGACTAGGCCGTGGAGCACAGTGTGCAGTAGTTTCTGTATGTGTGGGGAGGGAATGGTTTAAAGAGGAAGAGTAAACCCCTAAAGAAAAATGGAAATAGCCATTCTGTCCTGCTCTGTAATCTGGGGGACCCACCCAAGACACCCGTCTCTATAATCTGGGGAGTTTGTGCACAACCCACGAGAGAAGACAAAGGGAAAAAAACAGGAATGGCTTTTTCTCTGCTCCCCAGTGAGTTTTCCTTTAAATGATGTATCAGCTGTGACTATAAAGGGAATTAGAGTCAGAGGGAGTTTGAGACAGGGACTTTGCTGGTCATTTCAGTGTACATGTTTCCAACAGCCAACAGCATCAAATATTCATCCCCTTCTGAAAGCAACCCTGCCAAGGCATCAGAAAAGTGCATTTGCTAAATACCTAAACATCTGGACAGCAGCCTTTCCAAAAGAATCAGAGCCAGAGAGAGCAGAGCCAGAGCTCAAAGTGACAGTGTAACCAGCTTTAAGCAGATGAAAGGACAAAGGTGGCCAGGCCTGCCATTGAGTGGGGTGGGCTGGTATGAGAAGAGCCTTGGCAATGAATCCCCTGTTTACAGCAATTGCCTTGACTAACAAACAAAATGTGTTGGTCTCTCTATCTTGCTCCAAGGTCAAAACTGAACTTCCTGTTCCATCTTTATCCCAATCAAAAGATCTGATTCTAGGCCACTTTCTGGGTTTGGCAAAGCATAGCCAATACCCTTCGTGATGTGCTGCACTTCTGTAGATTAATTTGGATCTGTTCCCATGACAGCAATCAGCCTGGGACCTAATGCTCTCTTCTGGGCATACTCTACAGCTCCCAGCAGCACCACTGCTATGAACCTCATTCTCTTCTTCCCCTCACCATAAAGCTACCATGAATTTCTTTTAAATGAATACATTAAAAATAATCTGGCAGTTCCTCAAAAAGGTAACCCTATATGTGTTACCATATGACCCAGCAATTCCACTCTTGGGTGTACATACCAAAGAAAATTTAAAACACATGCCTACATAAAAACTTGAGCACAAATGTTCACGCAACATTTTTCTATTAAAATAGCCAAAGAGTGGAAACAACCCAAATATTCATCAATGGATGAATGAGTAACAAATTGTGGTAAGTCCATAGGACGGAATAGTATTCAGCCATAAAAAGGAATGAAGTACTGATACACACTACACGAAAGAACCTTGAAAACGTTATGTTAATTAAAAGAAGCCATTCCAAAAGATCAGATGTTGCATGATTCCATTTATATGAAATGTCCAGAATAGACAAATCTATAGAGACAGAAAGTAGCTTAGTGGTTGCTTGGTGTTTGGGTGAGGGTATAGGGGAGTGACTGCTAATGGGTATGGGGGATAAAAGGAGACAAAAGTGTTCTAAAGGAGACAAAAATGTTCTAAAATTAGATTGTGAAAGTGGTTGCACAACCTTGTGAATATACTGAAAAACATTGAATCATACACTTTAAATGAGTGAATTATATAGTATCTGAACCATATCACAAAAAGGTGTTTTAAAATGAATATATTACTTAAATGTGCCTTATAATGCGATCTAATAAAGCTTATGGGGTATTTAAGCAGATTACATTATTACATGGCCCTAGAGAAAATGGAAGTGAAAGCTTCAATTACCTCCTTCCTTTTCTTACTGTGGGAAATTATTTCCCACTCACAGAAGTGGGAAATAATTGCCTAACACCTTTCACCTCAAATTTCAATCTCAAACAGATGTAAGTCAGATATTTTTATAGCTACAGAGGACCAACAAAAGGTAGAGGTTGGATTTTTGAAGTGTTTTTTAATTTTTGAAATATGATAAAATATAATTGGCTATGGAGGCTTCATCTCAAAGAACAATAAAAATATGAGACAATTTTCTATTCTGTATTGTTAGATATTTGCCCACCAAGAGGAAGGGTGAATGTCCTAAAACTTCAGGATTCTTTTCTTCTATTCATAATTCCATGAGGTGGGGATAAAGTGTTCAACTTGCCTCCCAGAGCTACTGAGATGGACAACGCCAGGGACAAAGAAGATTCTCAGGTTCTGTCTTCAGAAGGAATAGGTTCCCCTATTCCATGGCAGGATTGCTTTCAGACTGTAGTGGCTCTTTGGTGCCACTGGTGCTATAAGAAGCTTGGCTGTGTGATGCTGGGCAGGTTGCTTGACTTTGGCGGTGCCCAACTTCTCACACCACCTCTGAGGCTTGTTCTGAGAATTAAGAGAAACAATGGATGGGAAATGCTTTGAAGACTATAAAATATTTTCACAAGTAAAGGTTTGTTATACCTCATCTCCATCTTGAAACAATGGTAGTACTGCCCATAAGGCATTAACTTACAGGCCTGAGGATATCAGTGATCATATGGAGGCCACACTACTGCAATGTAGGGAAGACCCATCAGTATTTGGAAAACCGTAGCCTCTTGGAATCCAAGAATCTCGAAATTAAGAGGAACTTAGTAGAAATCCTTATTGATATTTGAATCTTCTGCACAACTACCATGACAAATAATTCAGGGCCAAATCCATCAACTTTGTGTTCTGATCAACTTAAGCACCATTTGTCTACTTAGAGACAGATCCCAGCAGACTCACCTGAGACATTCAACTAAATTCAATCTAACAAATCCTTTGTGCCCAGACTTGGGCTAGAAACTGTGGCTGGATGCCCTGCCATCTTGGAGCTTTCAATCTGGTTGGAGAAGTAAAATTATCCTATTTCAGTCAATCAAAAGACAATTCAAGGCAGTGTTTAAGCTAAACACCAGAAGATATATAAAGTCCTCGTGTTAGTTTTTGAGGGGTGTTGTAACAAATTACCACAAGCTTGGTGGCTTAAAACAATATAGATTTATTCTCTTACAGTTCTAGAGCCCAGAAATACAAAATATGTTTTGCCAGGCTAAAGTCAAGGAATTGGCGTGGCTGGTTCCTTCTATAAGCTTCAGGGGAGAATCTGCTTCTTGCTTCTTCCAGCTTCTGGTGGCTGCCAGCCTTCCTTGCCTCACAGTGACATTACTCCCAACTCTGCTTCCCTGGTCACATTTTTTTCTCCTTTTCTGTAGTCAAATCTCTCTCTGTCTACCTCCTACAAAGATATATAGCACCCACTCAGACAATCCAAGATAATCTCACCATCTTAACATACTTAATCACATTTGCAAAGTCCCTTTTGCCATATGAGGTAACATTTGGAGGTTTGGGAAATTAGGACATGGCTATTTTCAGAGGCAATAATTCAGCCTAACACTGTCCTCAATAGCACCAGTGGTCTGGAGGGGGATAAATCAACTTTGGCCAGGAAAGATGGTCTGAGGATAACAGACTCAGGATAAACTGAAACATGGATAGAATTTGATTAAGACGAGAGAAAAAAGAGCACTATATTGATCAATGATAAGAATGAAAATAATAAATTAGGCTCATATTAAGCATCATTTGTCAGCTCACATTTGTTCTAAATTCTTCCATCTGTAGGGAGACTAAATTTCCCCAATACTTTGTCTCTATCTCAAGAAGCACATATTAGAAAAAGAAACATATGTACAGAAAGCAATGACTATGCCATTCCATGCTTTCCACTGGGAAAAGGAGCTCAGTGTGAGCTGTGGTCAGGAGAGTCTCCCTGGGAGAAGTGGAGTGTGTGTGGGTCATCCACTCTTTAAATAGGCAGTGAGGAGGAAGAGGGGCCAGGGAGGATGAAGGCTGACAGAGTGCAGGAGGCTTGGCAAGAGCGAGGTCCCTGGAAACCTTACCCAGAACAGTTACAGTAGAACAGAGGGAATGAAGCCAGGATTAAGCAAGTTGAGAGAGCATGCATGGGAAAGAACTGGAGGCACAGAGAAAGAGAAGGAGAGAAAAATGAAAAAAGAATGGCCATTAGGAAGAGTGACATGTCAGAAAGTCAGGAGGTGGAATTTGTTCAGTTGAAGAGACATCTGATTATATTTGAAAGAGAAAAAGGAAAACTCTGAGGAAAGGGCAGAATCAGAAATGCTGAAGAACAAGATGATACTCATGAACTGCAACTTGCAGAAGCATCTTTGGTTTGGCACACTGTCCTCAGGATTAGAGAGGTGGCTGAGAACACAGCTCCAGGGTCGGCCGTGAGACCACCCCTCCCCTCTTCATTGGTCTCTTGGTGAGGGGGGTGGCCTGCATCCTGCTGGATCACTATGACATTTTCCTAAAGTGTGCAGGGTTTGTTCATACACACTTTTCAGCTGGCAACAGAGGCAGGGGAGGTAAGAGTTATCCCTGTGATCATCTCGGCACCATTCCAGTACTAAAGAGGTGTCAACTCGTGAACAGGTGGAGAAACTTGTTCACTTGGCTTCAGGTTTTTATAGATAGTAAAATACAGTCCTTATGGGTTCTGGCTCATTTGTTACCAATGTCCACCTTTTTCAGTTCTCATGAGGGTATGGTCTCTGAGGTAGAGGAAATAAGACGTACGTTTAGGGGCAGAGAAGTGAGTAGGTGTTCTATGATCTCTGCTAAAAGGATGAAACCCAGACATAGAACTCTCAAACCTTTAGCTCTCAGGTCATAAAAATATTACAACTGAATTCACCAAGCATTTATTAGGATATGCTGTATGTCCACCATTCTTCTGGGTGTTAAAGACACAAAAATATTTAAGATTTATTTCCTGGCCCTTATGGGTGTCATGCCTTTTGCAGCACCCCAAAATGAAAACAACTCCACCCGTCAGAATTGCAGAATTGCATTCTTCTGCATGCAACAGAACCCTGAAGAACAGGGGAAGGTGTTCAGTGCTAGTTGGGAACATCACCACCCTGAACAACATCAGGATTTGTGGCATGAAGGAAGATGAGGGGGACACATATTTGGGTGGACAACTAGCCAGTGTGCCATAACAACCAACTCCAATATGGTACTTGGGGACTATACCAAAAATAGGAATCAAGTGATATGGAAGCATAAAGAAAGGAGGGATCCATTGTTGTATGGGCCTGAAAATGGGGCACCTAATATGGTTGACAGAGAAATTTTTTCACAGTGAAAATGATAATTGAACTAGGCTTAAAGAATGACAAAGTTTTCACCAGGTTAGAGAAAAGGAAGCTCCAAAGATTTGGAGCCAGGCGCACTGAGGTGGGAAAGTGCTTTACAGATTTGGTGAATAGCAAATATAGGACGAGAAAAGGAGGTGAAGGCTGTGGCATGGAGGATAGAGAGGAATTGGAAGGGTATGCAATGCCATGCTGAGGAGTTTTAACTTTATCCTGCATACAGTAGGGAGTCTGATATGGTTTGGATGTTTGGCCCCTTCAAATCTCATGTTGAAATTTGATCCCCAGTGTTGAATGTGGGGCCCGGTGAGAGGTATTTGGGTCATAGAGATGGACCCCTCATGAATAGCTTGGTGTGTCCTCATGATAATGAGTGAATTCTCACTTTATTAGTTCATGTAAGAACTGGTTGTTTAAAGCAGCAGACCCCAACCCCTGGGCCACAGATCCGTACCTGTCTGTGGCCTGTAAGGAACTGGGCCTGCACAGCAGGAGGTGAGCAGTGGGCGAGCCAGCGAAGCTTCATCTCTATTTATAGCTGCTCCCTACTGCTCACATCACCACCTGAGCTGCGCCTCCTGTCAGATCAGCGGCGGCATTAGATTCTGCGTTATGGTGAGTTGTATAATTATTTCATTATATATTACAATGTAATAATAATAGAAATAAAGTGCACAATAAATGTAATGTGTTTGAATCATCCCCAAACCATCGCCCATGCTCTTATAAAGATTGATATACTAGGCCAGGCGTGGTGGCTCACGCCTGTAATCCTAGCACTCTGGGAGGCCGAGGCAGGTGGATCACTCAAGGTCAGGAGTTCGAGACCAGCCTGAGCAAAGCGAGACCCCATCTCTACTAAAAATAGAAAGAAATTATCTGGCCAACTAAAAATATATATATTTTTATATATATAAAAATGGTGGCGCATGCCTGTAGTCCCAGGTACTCGGGAGGCTGAGGCAGAAGGATCACTTAAGCCCAGGAGTTTGAGGTTGCTGTGAGCTAGGCTGATGCCACGGCACCCATTCTAGCCCAGGCAACAGAGTGAGACTCTGTCTCCAAAAAAAAAAAAAAAATGTCTATGTTTGAGGGTCCTACATAAGCTGGCATTTTTGTTTCAGTTTTGCTCCCTCAGACCATACCCTGAATTCTGTTCACTTATGTTGCAACCATATGCCTTTGGTCACCATAGGATAAGGGAGTATGACAGATTGCTCTGCTTGCTTCTACTAGCGAAAAAATAGTTCATACCAGCAACAGCCACCTGGAAAATATAATAGAGCATAAGATATTAGCCAATATTGTAACAAAACTATAAGTATCTCTAAACTAACCCTACAACAAAGAATACATAGAATTTTTATATATTCAAAAGACTAAAGCAATTAAAAGGCATCAAAGAAGATATGAAAAAAGTAAAAAGATATGCCATATTATTAGATGGAACAGTTTAGTGTAGAAATGTCAATTTTCACTAAATCATCTATAAATTAGATGCAATTCCAATAAAAATTCCAGAAGAATATTTTGAGGAACTTGGCAACTTGACTGTAACATTTACATGAAAGAATAAGAGTGCATGAATAGCAAAATCAATTTTGAGAGCAAAGAGGAGGTATCTGTTTTACATGATATTAAGATAAACTACAAGTGAAATTTTTTTGTAAGGGGTACTAGTAGTGACACAGGAGCAGAGAAAGAGATCAATAGAACAGAAAAGAGAGCACTTAAAAAACTGGTGTAAAATAGGGAAGCATCACAAACCAGTGAGAGGAGATGGGATGTTTATTAAGTGTTGCTGAGAAAATTGACCAACCCTATGAAGAAAAGTCAGGTCCCTGCTTCATACTATATATAAAAATAAATTCCAAATATGTTAAGGACCTAAATATGAAAAGTAAAAATAACAGAAGAAAATGTGGGAATATCTTTGTGACATTAGAGTGGAAAAGGACTTCTTGAATAAGATCCCCAAATCACAAAACATATACAGATTTGATGAATCTGACTACATCAACAAAACTATGTCTGACTAACAACCCCACAGGCAAAGCTGACAGATGGGTGGCAAGTTGGAAGATTTTTCATCATTTAAACAGAGATGGATAGCTATACCACAGGAGCCCTATGAATAAAGAAAAAGATAGATAATGCAATAGAAAAAAACAACAGAAGATATAAATAGACAAATTACAAAAGGGTAGGGTGGCCATATTATTTATCAACCAAACCAGGACACCTTAAGAGTGAAAATGGGCACTTTGAATAACTATGCCATGGCAACAGGCAAAAACCTGGACTGTACCAGGCAAATCAGGACATACAGTCATTGGATAGAAGGGGAAACTGTAATAGCTAATAGAAGAGATGCTTAACCTTACTAGTATATACAAATTAAAATAACAATGGGATACCACTTTATACCCATTAAGGCTACAAAATTTAGAAAGCCAGGTAATACCCAGTATTGGCTAAGAAGGGTACCATCACCAAGTGCTTAATGATGTAGTCTTTCTAGTGAATAATCTGACAGTACTAAATGAGATTAAGTAGATTTACATTCTTACCCAATAATCCCACTCTCCATATACCCTGGAAACCTGCACAAAAGACCACATGTGGAAATGCATGAGAAAGTCCATTTGCAGCACTGTAATAACAGGCAGTTAGAGACAACCTAGGTGTGTCCATCACAAGGGGAGTAAATAACAAAAAAGTGATAGATGCATGTTATGGAATCAGATACTGCAGAATGAAACAATGACCTGGCTGTGTATACAGCAACACAGATCTCAAAACCACAACTTTGAGTGAAACATAGTCAACACAGAATGAGATTCATAACGCAAGGCCATTTGTGGAAATTAAAGCACACACATAAACAAAACAATGCTGTATGTTTTCAAAGACACAAGCACATCCCAGGTCATATATAAAGCACATAGAGCAGTTGCCTAGGATGAAAAGAGGATTGGGATGCACACAAGTGGGGATTGGAAAGAAAAGGGTGAAAATAATAAAAGAAAAGAAGAACTTTCATCTTTACTCTTCATAAACTGAGGAGTATAATTAACTCAACAATCAGCTTTTGAGATAACCAACCAACCAACAAAAACAAAAACAAAAATCTATGCATCCCCACTGAGGATAGGTTAGAGTGTCATTTTTTAATATGAAGTCCCTGGGTCACTAGTTAATCTTATGTTCTTTAAACCTTCATTAGTCTCAAACCTCCAATTTCTCTTTCTCAATCGGAGGTCTTTGTTTTCATAGGGGAGAACTCATTCAGTTTAGATTAAGAAAAATATGACAGTTTATAAGAAGTTTGCGGGGAATCTATCTCACCAAACTCAAGGACATGCAAAACGTCAGGCAGTTTCATGAAGTCTAGTTACCAGGGGACTGAGTTATTCTCTGCATCTTTCCAGGATCCAGAAGCCAATATCCCTGTCTACACAATTGCATTATTTGCTCTCTACAGACTGGTTTTCTTTGCCTTTCTGAGAATTTGGGCAGATGTGTCTATACTATGACTTTCACATGTTCATGTTCTCACTTCAAGGGACCAGCCAGGCATGATTTACGCTTCTCAACCCCAAACCACCATCTGAAGGAGAGAGAATCTGGTTGGCCCAGCTTAGCCCAATCAACTGTGGTCAGGGGCACAAGGTCACACAAAGCTGCTCAGGGTTTACTTCTGTGAGTGACGGGGATGCAGGGAAGCACTCAGGAAACAGGCCGTGGGCTTGACAAAGAAAACCTCCCACAAAAAAAGTCTGGTACACTCTTTTTGTAGATGTCTCCTGTTACACAACAAGGGATACAGGCTTGATCAGATCAGCAGAAGAGGAGTTGAACTAAATGATGTCACTTAAGGTTCCATTTGTCCTTCCATCCACTGCATATCTCAGAGGGTTTAATCAAAAAATTTCAGAATGTTAGAGTTCAGCTGGAACTTAGAGAACATATAGTCTCAGCCCATCATTTTGTAGATTAGGTAACTGGAGCTCAATGGAACTAAAAAATAGCCCAAGGTCAAGCACGTGGTCAAGCAAGGACTCAGTCAGATCTCGGACTCCCATTCCAGGGTTTCCTATCTCCTCCTGAAGCTACCTGAGTACAATATTTTAGCCCACAAACTAAATAGACATCAAGTCCCTTGAACAGGGATTAAAATCAATATGATATATTTGTAGCCTCCATCAATACTATGCCTTGGAGTCCATGACATATTTAGAGCGTCCATCAAGGTTATGACCCCAGTCTGGTGGACTCAAAAAATTCAGCTAATGCTCGGGATGAATCTCAGTTGAGGTGATTATAATTGCCTAACTAGTCCCTGGAGAGTTTCTTAAGTGTGCATCCTCTCTCTCTCTCTCTCTCTGATCATGTGCTCCCTTCCCATCCCAAGCGATTGAGGGAGCCTTTGCTAACAGGTGCATCTGGTACAGCATTACAGTTGGGCGATTTTAGAGTTGTAGTTTTAGAGTTGGAAGAGGACTTAGAGGTCATCCCTCAAGCCCTCTGAATTTTACATATGGGGAAATTGAGGCTCAAAAAGAAGGGATGCGAGGCCCAAAGGCACAGAAAAAAGCTGGGTAATCCTTTGAACATATTCTACTTCTCGTTAGTACCCTTTCCATGACTGCACCCAAGCTGTTTCTCTCCTATTTCTGTGGTGAGTTTGCTTATCAGTAGCCGAGCACCCAACTGAGTAAAAACAAAACTGTGAAGCCCTGCGTTGTCACAGGTAATGTACAAATTTGATACAAAAAACAGAAAAGCTTACAAAGGGAGGCCACTATGTGGCAGATGCTGTTGGTCCCCCACTGACATCCTTCAGACATTACCACTTCAGTGTGCGCAAGCCCACTTCCAACTGCCAGTATCTGCATCTCTCCCCAGCTGCTTTATCCCAAGGCACCATCAGCCTCTAGTGCTGGGGGATTAAACTCCCACTCCAAACAGCCTTCAGAAAACGGCTGATCAAATGCCCATCCATGGGATAACTTACCCTGGCTCAGAGCTTCCCAGGGGAATGAAACTCCTCACCTGCAGAGGTAGCTGGCCTGATACACACACCCTGTCCTGGCCCTTCCCTTACCCATCTCACTCCCTCTACTCTTCTGCTGGTGTTTTGTTCATCTCAAAACAACTATGAGTACTCGAATCCTTGTCTCAGGGTCTGTTTCTAGGGAACCCAGACTAAGAAAGCTTTATAAGAAGTGTACATCCTCGCTGGCCTAGAGAACAAATTTCAGGATAGGCTAGAATTTTCAGGATAGGCTAGATTCCATGACTGTAACAAAAATAATTTCAGTGACTTCACACACAGTTTATTTCTCACAGTCTGCGAAGGTTGGGTGACTCTTCTCAGGCAGCTCTTCTCCAGATGGCCACTCAGGGATCCCTGCCCTTTCTATGTGCAGTTCTAGTATCGTAGAGCCCTCTTCTTTCAGCCACATGGAAGATGGAAAAAGAGAGAATGGAAAATTACAAGATGTTTTAAGGGCAAAGCCTACAAGTATTCTATGTTGCTTCCACCCATAATTCTATTGGCCAAAATTCTGTCATATAATCTTACCTGAATGATTGTTGTGTGTCTAGGGGAGAAAGTAAATGGTTTGGTGAAAAACATGCCATTGTTTTTGCCATACAGATGTACAGGGTGTCTGGTTAGAACTTAGAATTGGAGAACCCTTTCTTGCAGGTCATAGCCCTGGTCCAGGAAAAAGGTTATCAATCAGCAGCAGCAACCTCTTCCTGGCCTTTGTCTCCCATACCTCCTGAAGCCACATCTCCTGCTGATCCCACCTGCAGCCCTTGGATGGCTTCAGTCATTCATTTAGCACACAGTGTTT
Organism: Lemur catta; assembly: GCF_020740605.2. Taxonomy (NCBI): domain Eukaryota; kingdom Metazoa; phylum Chordata; class Mammalia; order Primates; family Lemuridae; genus Lemur; species Lemur catta. Next base: position 31,068,921 of record NC_059147.1, on the reverse strand, counting down.
GAGCACCTACTGTGTACCAGACTCTATGCTGGGCACTGGAGAACTGCCATTTCCTAAAGCACTGGTTTGGGCCACAGTAATAGGTGTTTCAATGGCCTTCACCCATCATTCAGTGGGAACTTGCATCTATGTTACCCAACAGGGAGCCAGCCCTTACAGGGCAGGTGTGGGGATTCTGGAAGCCTCCAGCATGGCACATCCCCTTACCCCCCACCAATTCCCTAAAACGAGACTAGACTTCTGCTGAGCTTCCCTCTTTGGGGTCTCCCAAGTTCCCCAGTCTCCTCTAGGATGGTAGTTCTTAACCTGGGGTCTACAGACCTGGATGGTAAACAAAGGTTGCGTCTATATTCTCACTACCCTCTAATTCATGGGTCAGCACGCTATGCCCCACAGGCCAAATCTGGCTCACTACCTATTTTTTCATAGCCTGTGAGCTATGAATGTTTTTTTCATTTTCAAATGGTCAGAAAACACAATCAAAAGAATAATAATATTTCATGACTTGTAAAACTTACATGAAATTCAACTTTCACTGTCCATAAATAAAGTTTTATGGGAACACAGCCATGCTCATTCATTTACATATTATCTGTGGCTGCTTTCATGCTACATCAGCAGAGTTGAATAGTTGCCATCAGAGACCATATGGCTCACAAAGCCTCAAATATTTACTATCTGGCCCTTTACAGAAAAAAGTTTGCCAACCTCTGCTGTAACTGAAAGTTAGCATTTTCTTCAGTTATGAATGAAGGCAATAAACCAGAGTGGTATTCACAGTACTCATGACTTTGTCACCAATAGAATTCAAAGATAGTTTCATAACATATTGTCACTGTTACATATCTTAAAATATCACTTATAATCATCATTATTTCAAAATTAGAGTAATTATTAGACCCGTCATTTTACCTGGTCATTTTAAAGCATTTAAAAAGAAACACATGTATTACTACATCACACATTTGTATGGTTTTAAAATTTTTTGATAGCTATATTTCAATATAATTGTGATCCAATGTATTTTGCTTTGGGCATTTAAAAACATTATTCTGAGAAGGGGTCCATAGGTCTCACCAAACTGCCAAAAGGTTCATGGCACAGAAAGGGTAAAAGTCTCAGCCCTAGGAGAAAGAGAACCCATCTGGCAGGGTCCTGATTCCCCACCTAACTCTGGCCAGTTCTCTTGTACAAAGGGATGTACCCTTTGTACTCCTGTACCCCATCTACTCACTAGGAATGGAGAACTCTCATTCGAACAAGGAGCTTGAGTTACCGTCCTGACCCCCTGTTATCATGTGTCATGGAATCCTCAGACGCATTCAATTCTTTCCCCCAGTATTGCCCGAGTGCCTTTGCCATGCACTTAGGGCTTGTGTCTTGAACTGCCCAGACACCCTTACCCAGCCAGCCTCAGGAGGGCTTTGATGTTGGGGTTCATGAACTCTGCTAGAGACCCTGAAGCTCACTTCCAGGATGGAGGTTGGAGAGGGATGGCAATGCCAAGGCCCAGGGACTGAGAGCCAAAGAGGACCCCTTTTGCCCTCTCCCCACCCCTCATTCATACAAGAATTTCATCTTTACTTAGTTAAATCCATGTTCCTTGTTCATCTAAGAAAAATGGGGAGCTTGTTTTGCTTCGCAGAGGAAGTGCCACATTGGACTTTGTACTGGGGGAGGGAGCATATTTATTGTCCCTAAGGTCTCTCCATCTGCAATACAGGTATTGAATCTAAAATTTCCGCTTGGGAATTTTGCAGACTCTCAAATGTTCACATGACTGTCAACTAAGCCATATACATATGGAAACTTCAGAATAAATACAGAGGGCATTAATAATGGCACACATGCTCAAATTGGCAATGTGGTTAAGACCCTAAATATTTATTTTTCTTCTGAAAAGGTACCTGAACTTTGCTAGCAAGAGAACATAATTACATAACTACATGTGTGTTGCCCAGGTAGATTTTTAGAGCTAGTGAAGGTATGGCAAGGCTGCTGGGTGGGGACAGGGCACAGAGGTAGATATTTGAAAGCAGAGACTGACAACTTGAGGAAAGTAGGTTGTTGCTGAAGGTTAACTTCCTGACCCTCTCATTCCTCAGGAAGTCTCCTCACAGAGGCTACAAAATTCTCTCCTCAGCATCTTCCTGAAAAGGAAAAGGTCCCAGAATGGTCTTGGTGATGGGAAGACGGGCTCAGTTACCACCAGATATTCCAACATCCAGGTGTCGTCTACTAGACGTTGACCAAGAATCTTCTGGTCAACCCTTCAGTGAACCAAGCCTGAGAAAGCTGCTACTATTTTCCTGGACCTACTCAGTCCATCTTGGTTTTCCAGGAAAGCCCCAGGAAAACTGGGACAAGTTGGCCACCTTACAAGAGACCCTCCATTCTGCCCTCTAGACCTTGCCAGTTGCTTCATTGGGTAACTACAAGCAAGTCTTAATTTCTTCACATAAGACAGGACAGACTTGCATCTTATCAAGACCAGCCTGCTGAACAGACTATTGAGCCCATTTGTTTGGACATGGGGTGCAAATATTTGCAAAGAACAAAGCTGGGTTGTATCATTGCTTTGATACACACCATCATTATTACCTCTTGCATTTCTCTACTGCATTTCCTTCCAAAGGACATTCACAGTTATGGTCTCATTTTATCCCAACAACTCTGTAAAAGAGAAAAGGGAAGAAGGAGATACAGAAATTAGGATGATCCCCATCTACAGATACACAAAGTCCTAGAATGAAGTGACTTTCCTGAGGTTACTCAGTGAGTGGGCCGGTAAGTGGGCTATTCTCTGGATAGCTTCCCAGCACCTGTTGCTCAGAGTCCTCGCATTTGAGTAACCCTGAAAGTTGATGATATTCAGCCCCACAATGTCTCTTGTACCACCTACCCTAGCTCTGGCCTCTCTTGCAAGAGCAGGTCCAGTGTTTCACAGGTAACACAGACGCACAGTCACAATATGGGGTATTGCTGAGAGAGGACACTAATGAGACTTTAATGATGGTGTAATTGGCTGATAAGATAATGAGCCCTAAAGTGGATAATATTGAGTTCTAAAGAGGATAATAGTATTGATCCACCTCATCAAGCCTGTTGGGAGGATTAGCTCACTGGCAATTGTAAAGAACTTTGCAATGAAGGAGGATAAGTGATAGTACATTTGAGAGTGATCTTACCCCCTTCAGGATGCCTCTCCCTGGAATGATATAAGTGGTCATCTGGATGCCATGGCAACCAAGAACTGACTGATGGCACCCTTCATCCCTATGCGCCCTGTGTGCAATTCTGTGCTCTTTAACTCAACCATAAGGTGAAGACTTGCCTTTATTCAAAAAACGAAAATACAGCGAGATAGTATTTGACTTTTGGGCTCCTGGTAGGAGGCAGAAGCATGGCAAAAGTGCTAGATGCTTTTAAGAACTCCAGATTCTTAAAACACTCTTGTCTCTAGCCACAGAAGTCACGGGTGGAAGAGTCACACTTAGAAGAATAATCAGAGATGGCCAAGAGGGGCTCTGCCAAGTGGGGACTTGGAGAGGCCATGTAGGAGGCACTGATGTTATGGTTCTGACCTGGGTTCTCTCTACTGCCATTAGGGAGACATTAGCTCCCTCTCATCCACTTCCATAGCCAGCCCATACGGAAAGGTTCTCTGGGTTGTTTTCACAATGCCGTTATTATAGTAATACTGGTTTCACAGTAGGTGTTTAATAAATGCTGATTGACCAGTGTTCTGGTGTTTTTGTGTGCTTTATGTGATTACTCACAAGCAAGCTTTTCTAATTTTGCTGATGCCTGGCACTGAGCCACAAGCTCTCTGTCCCAAGACTTTTGTGAAAAATAAATGAATGAATGAAGTGACTTTCTCAGGGTCATGTGGCAGAACCAAGATGGCCCCAGAGCTTTCAACACCAAGCCTAAGGCTTCTTCTGCTCTGCAATCCTGTTCTCCATTACCATGCTGCAACCCAATCACAAGCCTTCAAGGGGACTTATCTCCCATGCCTGTTTTTGTTTTCTCTGTGCGCTAACCAGCTGAGCTAAGTATGTACTCAGCAATATTCAGCCATTCAAGGGAGGCCATTATGCAGGGGATTGTGCTGACTGTGCTAGGGGCAGCCTATCCTCCCCAGCATCCTAAGGATACCTCTAGGGGACACCTGCAACCCTTTTTTTGCACAGAAAAGTAGTTAAGTTCACCTTGGTATTCTAGATGCTTACATTGTCCTCCCATCCTCTCAGTTCCTCCCATCTCAAAGGCATTTTAAAGAAAAAGATTTAAAATTGCTTGGAAATTGAAGCAAGATTGCCTGGTTATTGATTCAAATTCTGGCAGGTCTGACTCAAAGCTGTTGCACTTGTTTCTGCCACAAATTCTGATGGCTAATGAAGGATTCCAAGGAGTTGGGCTGTAACCAAATGATCCAAGAATCCCTCCCTCCCCTCCACCCCCATGCAAGAGAATTCAATATTTCCATTCCAGCTGAGGTCCTACTGCAGGATGTTCATTGGGATTTCAGTCAGTCCCTCTCACTCTAGGATTTTGCTTAAACTAATATTTTTGGCTCTTTGTTCCTATATCTTAACAGCAGACAACAAAAAACTTCTGAATAGCCACAGAATGACAAGAGCTGGGTTTATCCGGCAATTTGGCAGATAAACACAATAAAAGTAGCCTTGGAAGCACTGCTATTGGGTATGTGATATGGAATGTGTGGTGACAAAGAAATCCTATACCTTAGGTCATCCTCTGCATAGAAAGAGAATCTGGGTCTATTGCATCTTATAAGCAAAAAGATATTAAAGAGACAATAAGATAATAGTAGTAACAGTCTGCTGTGTAATAAAAGGGTTTAAGACATAATCATACAGACTTGAATCTACTTATTTTTTAGGCTTCCTTTAGCAAATTTTCTTTGCTTGGTTTCTATGGAAACTGGAGACTGCACATGAGCTAGAGACACTCAGTAGTCTTTCCTGGCAAATGTGTCCATTTCAGATTTCTATGCTTTAAGCGATGTCATGTTTTAACCATTAAGACTAAAAGAACAAATAATATTAATCCATGCATTGTACTCTCAGAATTATTGCTGAGATGTTGATATGTTGATAGCTACCATTTATAGCGGTGTTCCAGGACATATACTAGACAATTATATATCTTAACTCACTTAATCCTCCCAGCAGCCCTGTAGGTTTGGTATCTGTAACAATCAGGGTCCAGCCAGGAAAATGAAAACCACTCTATGTCTTTCAAATAGAAGGAATTGAATTTGGGGAATTAGTTATACATGTGACAGAAGAGCTGAGAAGCCAAACAGGGCTGTGAGGTAGCTCAGAGAGTAGCAAAAACAAGAAGGTGCTATCAAGCCTGGGGCTGCAGAGACAATGGGAGGAGGTCGTGTTTCAGTGCCCAAAAGTTAGGACCAATTGACAGGAGGTAGAACTATCATGAGGACTGCATGTAGGAACTGAGACCATGGAGGGAGGGAGGGACTGCTTGGTGGGCACTGGAGCCATAAAGAAGACTACTACCAGCACACCACAGAAAGCAAAGAGAGAAGGAGGGAGGAATACCCTGCCTTCTAGCTTCTTCCTGCCCGCATATATTCTGTCAAGGCCTCCTATCCGCCACACCTGCATGGGGGCCAGAAGCCAAAGGATCCTGGGAAACAAGTTCCCCTATGATACAGAAGAGAGCAGAGGAAGTACAGGAATGACCCTGGGAGCAAACCAGCAGTTGATTAGTGAAGTATTACTACATCTATTTCATGGATAAGAAAACTCAGGCACAGAACGATAATTTTCTTAGGAAAAACAGTAGCAAGTAAAATGACTTACTATACGATTAAGAGTCTACACTCTTAGTCACTTTATGATATCTCCTGTGGAGAGGAAAAGGACTTCTTCACACACATGGCAATCCTATATGATGTGTCCTTCACCTAAGTAGGCCCACTTGATTATGAAAACATTTAGTTATGAGGGTCTGCCCATCTTAAATTCACCCATTTGGAGGGTTCTGGATATTAATTTGATGTGTGCTTATAATTCCAAATGGTTCAGCCTGACTACCTATAGTCATGTATGCCTTTAGTCATAAAAATAAGAAAAGGACCACTTATTGACTAGTGACGTGGACCTGGAAGTAGGGGGAGACAGGAATGATAAGAAACCTCACCTTTCTCATAGTTGCTGGAGAACTATGATTACAACTGGGTAGAGTATCACAAAGAGGTGATGGGGAAAAGCAGGTGAAAATTCCCAGTTCCAGGTTTCTTCATGTTTGACTATCTGCTACTACAAAACCTGTTAAAGAAATCTATCAGGGGAAAGCTAAAATTTCTACCTGTCAACTTCATCTTTTCTCTGAACTGGGGGAAGAGGACCATTTAGCTGAGGGACACCTTGGCCAACCTTATAGAGAATTATTCCATCTCATAATGCCAGAACAGACCTCTCTTAGAGGCATTCGTGTTTTTTAAAAGAGTTTGCTTGAAAACCAAGAAATCCTCTAATATGAGGATTTTCAGTGACTGGCAATAGAGGAGAACAATTTTGGATAAGTCATTCTATTTCCCTTTAAATGTATGTTCTATGTGAAAGAACTTCTGTACTTGTAAGGCCATTTGTAATGTTTACATTGGTAGACAAATCCGTGAGAACATAGGATGCTCTATCTTCCTTCCCAAAGGGTCCAAAGTGCTTCCCCAGTTAATGACCTGTGAAGGAGGATGTTGTTCTCCCACTGAGTCCATGAGGCCAGCCAGGGAAGGTGGTGTACTCTGCTCCTTCCAGGCATGGCACGGTTCTGGCCAGCACCTGACCTTCATCCCAGAAAAACAAGCAACTGGAGGGAAACTGAAGCAAGCAAATTATAATTCCTCCTATCCCCCCCCAAAAGACTTTTCCAGAACTAATGAAATTTAATATCCATTGCTGCCAATAGCAGCAATGGATATTAAATGACCAGGAAGCCTTAATATTCACTTTCTCATCATTGATATGAGATAAAACACATTTGAGGAACAAAGAGTACCTGCTGATTTTGCCAGATGCTTGGCTAAAGACAAGAGAGAGAAATCCCATACCTGTGACTTTCCTGAGTTTTCTCCAGGGCTAGGTCCAGGATGTGTGGGGCCTGATGCCATTCTAGGGACCCTCTTTAATAGAAAGAATGCAGGCTAGGCACAGTGGCTCATGCCTGTAATCCCAGTGCTTTGGGAGGTTGAGGTGGGAGGATCACTGGAGGCCAGGAGTTGGAGACCTGGCCTGGGCAACATAGTGAGACCTCATCTCTACAAAAAAAAAATATATAAAAAATTAGCCAGGCATGATGGTACATGCCTGCAGCTACTCGGGAGGCTGAGCCAGGAGGATCACTTGAGCCCAGGAGTTTGAGGCTACAGTGAGCTAAGATCACCTCACAGCACTCCAGCCTAGGTGACAGAGCAAGACCCTTTCTCCAAAGTAAATAAATAAATAAATAATTTTTAAAAAGAATGTACAATTAATGAATGCAAACTTAGATATAAAAATGCTCATTCACTTAAAATGAGAAGAGATCACAACACATTACAAAATTTTTAAACGCTGACAGATGCCAAAAGCATTGCAAAATCTAGAATGTAACACTTGTTAATTAACTGCTTGACACACCTTTATAATACTTTTTCCTACATTTTTCACACTTTTCAATCATCCCCTCATACAGCAATAATTTTGTGATATCTTTTATCAAGGGACTAGAAAATTCAGTCTTTTCTCTAGCATAGTTGACCAAATTTGCTTTTTTATTTTTCATAGTTCATAAAAATTTCTTTCAGTTTTACAATTCACTATTTATACTGATATGTCCATTTTTAGGACTGTGGTCAAATATGGAAAAACCTCTAATAAGTCTTTTCTATGTATGAACTAAGAGTTCAGGGCATTTCAGGTTTTCTCATGAGGTGACTAATTTTCAACACACTTTGAAAGGTCAAATCACTTGTTGATGTTCTTGGTTCTTTACACTGGGTGACTTAGCTCAGAGGACAGTAGGACAGTATCCCTAGATGCCACAATTTAACTAGATTATGAAGTGACTGAATGCCACATAAGTGTATCCACTAAACCTAAAGTAATGCATCCCCAGCTCAACTTCCTTCTAGGCAGGCCCTAAAGATGCCCATAGCTACTACAAAGCCACTTAATAAGGGGATGATGACAGAGGAGAAGCTGGCATGAAAAGAGACAGCAGTCGTAACTGACTGTAGTGAAAAGATGTTTCTGTTGCAAACTTTACAAAACACATGACCATGTAAACACAATGTTAGGGCCCCTTCCAGGTCTTTGAATAGGGACTATGCTAGTGAGGGACCCTGAAACTGAAAACGTAAGCTTTCTTAGTTTTGTAATATATCTACCTCTGGTTTTATCATCATCATATATATCTACCTCTGGTTTTATCATCATCATCATCATCATTATTGCTATTATCATCATTATCATTATTATTACTCCTGCATCATGGGGCCTTTGTGGGGATTCCAACAAGATGAGGTATATAGACCTCCTGGAACATAACAGGCTGTCAATTGATTGTATCTACCATCATTATCACTGTACTTGACTCTGAACAAGAAGAAAGGGAAGGCTGGCATGGCAGAAAGGTTTTCTAGAGGAGCTGACCCTTCTGCTGAGTTTCAGAGGCTCTCCCTTTACATTTAACACCTGTGAGTGTCTCAATGCTTTTCAGGCAAGGACATACAGTAACCAGTTCCCAGGACACAGCAATGTAGACAGGGCAGAGGACAATGATGGGTTCCTATTTGCTGCAGTTTTTAGTCTGGACTGAAGAAAGAGGGTTGAATTATTCAAGTTATTTTAAAACTGATTTGATTATCTTGTTGAAACTCTAGGAGTAGCAGAGATTTTAAAAAAAGAAGAAGAAGAAAGAAAAGAAGAAGAAAAAGAATAACAAAGAACCTCAAATCTCTGTTTGTTCAGGATGGTTTAGTTTCAAGAGATGTTGGTAAAATGATCTACCTGGATCAAATTATTATACAGAGAAAAGCTTTCTGGGGAGACACACAATGTACAGGTTGAATCTTTCCTTTCCAGAACTACCTAAAAACACAGTTCTCTTCCTTATCTCATGGCAAGCTGACCCATCTGAGCCCACTGAATTGGTACCAAGAAGTGGTACCAATGGCAGAAAGCCATGATCCCATCTTTCCATGGAAAATTCCAATTGGAGGAAAGGGCAAAGGGAAGGTTCCTGCAGCAGGTGGCACACAGGCTTCCAGGAAGGCAGGCACGCTGCCAACTACCTTCTTCAGCAAGCAGTGCCGCTGTGCCCCCACCCAGCCAAGCACAGCCACAGAGGCAGCACTCGTGTTGGTGTGGAAGGAGCACCCTGCCTTGAGCCCTGTGCACAGCGGTGGCGATAAGTCTCCTAGATTCCCAAGTCAGCAAGCCCACCCATCTCCCCATGCCTAAAACTACTTACGTAGCTAGTCCCTTGGGTTAAGGATGAAAGGCAGCTGCTTACCATTAAGACACAAATGTGTAAAGCCCTCCTCCAGCCAGGCATTAGCACTGGAGCTGAAAGTGGACTACCAGATGGCCTAGGTGGAAGGCACAGCCATGAAAGGATGGGTTACTCCAGCACCTTGTTTGGGCCTCCCCACAGCACTGTGCAACTCTGGGCTTCTGTTGTGATTGTCTGGGCCTCCTCCTCCTGGAGCTACCACATCCAGCAGTGAGTTCACATACTTTCCTTCTAGTCCATTGTCCAAATCCCACCTCTCCACCCATCTGCAGTGCCCACGGAGCCGCTCCAGACCCCACCCATAGTGATCACTCCTTCCTGTGACCTGCCATAGCTTTTCATTTATTTTAAGAAGTGAATTAACTTTTTACATTGATTCAGAGTTAGGCATGTCTTTATTTCCACTTTACTGGTTTAGGTCCAGGCTTAGCTCTATGGAGAGTGTGCCTGAGGAGGCCCAGGAAGGGTCCTAGGAGAGCTTACAGGGTACCTGAGGATGTTGTATACTCTGGGGTAGCAAAGGCCCTAACAGAAAGAAGGAGGGGTTTCGTAAGCAAATCCTGACATCCAACAATGCCTGCAGTACCCTGATGGATAGTCAGGACCCTTTGGGTTGCAAGTGACAGAGACTCAACTCAAATTGTCTTCAGCAAGAAGGGAATTGTTGGTTTTCTTGGATGGAGAGGTTACTGAAGTAGCTCACAGAGTGGAAGGCAGAGTTCCAGGAACCAAAACCCAGGATAGGAAGTGAAACCCACTGAAGACCCAGAAAATGCCTCTCCTTTCCTCTCTCTATCCCCTCTCCTCTCATCTTCTTTCTCTTTCTCTCACTTCTCTTTCTCTCTCTCTCCAGCTCATTTTCACTGTATCTCTATTTTAATAACACTATCTTTTACATCAGAAAAGTTCTCTCCACATGCCAGAGAAAATAGCTCCTAGCAACTCCAGATATAAACCCTTAATGATTTGAAACTAAGAAAAACTAGCTTTCCACCTCCAGCTAGAAGATTCCATGGGAGGCCCCCAATTGGCCTGGATTCTGTGCATCCACCCCTTGGACAAATCACTGCGTCCAGGGATGTGACACCATTCTTGGCCCAGCTGTGTGAGAAGGAGGCCAGACACCATGATTGACAGCTCTACCAGGGCCACATGGAGGCGTAAAACAAGAACGTCAGCAGCTCACTACGACAGCAAAGACGAGGGTCCTGGGAAAGGGCTCTTAGAAGGGACAAAGGGGAGGACTTGGAAATAACTTCAGGCAGGGACGATGATATCAAGGCCAGGGATATTTTTCCAGGCAGCAAAACAGAGACTCTCTGAAACTTTCTGGGCCTTTGTCTCCTAGGGACACCCTATTTAAAGTGATCTCAGCCCAGCAGCTCCTTTGAACCTCAACCTCTGGCCTGAGAGTTGAGTCTAAAGTGCCAACTCTGCTTCTTGCGACAATCTTGTATCAGTGGGTCTCTGAGACTTGCTGAGATGCATGGGAAGCTCAGTCCTTGCTCGCCTGCCAAGCTCCACTGGATTAAGAATCAGAGCACCTGATTTTCAGTCTTGGTTCAGTTTCTCGTTTATAAACTGAAATGTGTGGAAGGGCACATTGCAAACTGTAAAGTGCCACAAGCACTTAAGAACTTGCTATTTCGAACTTGTTCACCTAACTTCTCACTTGAGGCTCTATAACACTCTATCATCAAACATGTTTTCATTAAACTCTTCTGCCTGAATAAAAATAAAATTATGCTTTCTAATTATTTTTTAAAGTTAATTGTTGACCTTTATATAAGCAATATGGGTATATAATTTTCAATGGCACATAGTTGATCAAATGTATGATTAAGACAGTAGTCTTCTAGTTACCTACAGAAATCCCAGATATGTTCATCTCACAACACAGTGATGTAAATATGTTCAAATATCACTTATGCTCATCATTACTTCAAAATAAAGCACACGTATTACTATATCACTGTTTTGTTTTCTAATATTTTGACAACTCTTACAAGCAATTGCCTTCCTTTTTATCCCTATGCATTTTATGTACTTTAAAACATTATTCCATCTTCATCTCTTCCTTCCTCCTTTCCCCCAATTTTCTACAAACCAAAAACTGCTCCAAAAAAAAGTCTACTAATTTAAAATTTTTTAATTTTTTTAAAAACCACCTTATTCTGAGAAGGGGTCTGTAGGCTTCACCAGATTGCCAGAGAGGTCTAACGGCACAAAAAATACTTAGAACCCTTGTTTTAGCTGAATGTTAGATACTGGGCTTCCTGGTTTAATCTTCTCATTTTCAAATCATTTTCTCCATTTTATGTATTTTTGTCTTTTTGTTCTACTCTCTGCATAATTTCCTCAATTTGATCTTCTGACCCCATCCTATGACTGTTTTTTTTCTGCTGTGTCCCCTTTGATAACATCCCAGTCTTATTCCATAGCTGTTCTCTCTTCTCATCTTGCTTAGGCTATCAAGTCTGGGTGTGATTTATTGCTACTGATCTTAGACTGTCTGTTTGCATGTGGAAAAGGCACTACAACGTGACTGGGAGTTCTGTATCCAAGTGGAGAGCCTGCTGGCTGGTGGCTTTACTGCAGGGGTTATTAAGCAGGGACCAGCCATTTCACTGTGGGACCCCACATGGCAGAATCTGTGGGTCTTTCCTCTTGGAGAAGTCTTGGAGATTCAAGGAGGAATCCTCTAAACCCCTGCTTGGAGGGAGTGGGGATATATGGGTCAGTGTCCTAGGAACCAACCAGCAGGAGGACTTAGACCTTATCCCTTGTTTTTCATCCAACTCAGTGCTGTTCTCAACTGTTTCCAGCTATTTCCTCAGTCTGAATTCTCTCTGGTCCAATTATCCAGGGATTAAATCTCCTATTTCCTGCTGGAACAAGGTAGGAACAGCTGTTGTCTGTTCAGACTGGGAAAAGAGATCTTCTGAGACACATCTCAACCCATCTGCTTATGTTCTGCCCCACCTTCTCCCAACTTTGAGAGCTGGTTGGTGCCTTCAATTCCTGAGCCATTCCATGGTTCTTGGATGCAAGCTGTCTTGCTTCCTCTTAGCTTTCCCCTCTGCCAAGACAGTACTCAGCCCTCCACTTTTCATATTCCATAGTCTTACTGATCTTTCTTGCCTGATAACATTTTCTCTCCATTTTTCTTTGTCCTTGTAGGTTTATACCCTTGCTTTACCATTATGTTAGCAGGGTTTGGGGAGGGAGCAGAGATTGCAGGGCATACCCAGCCTGTCACATTTATCCATATGTCTTTTGCCTTCCAGTTTCTTACTTTAACCCAAAGAATAATAAAAAGGCATCATCAGATTTTTATTGATGCTTGTTGGGACATTTGTATCCACCTTGGTGTTGGTGTAACATGACCTGACAGAGAGGAAATAGCTATCTCAAGTCTTGGCTGCCATCCAGGGACTCAAAATGTCAGCTCCCATCCACAGCAATAATTAACCTGAAACTACAGAAAAGTGGACTATAATATGATAAAGGAGAGAAACCGAGAGTCCATAATGGCAATCTTCTGATGGAGTTGGGAACATCTACCTCCCCCAGGCAGATAGCCTGAGCTGAGGGAACAGGGGTATGAATCCCCCTCTCTGCCCCAACCTTATAACACATCTGACATTCCACTTAATATCCACCATGATTGCTCCCAAAAGGTATTGCCCTGTACTTCAATATGTCTTTTTTATACATAGGTTCTGTGGTTGTTATTCTGTTGGCAGTGTATCCTTTACGGCTGTGGTCCCCAAACCCCAGGCCATGGCCCAGTACCAGTCCATGGCCTGTTGGAAACCAGGCCACCCATCACTGCCTGAGCTCCGTCCCCTCTCCCCCACCCCAACTCCATCTGTCAAAAAATTATCTTCCGTGAAACTGAGGGACCAGGCCACACAGAAGGAGGTGAAGGGCAGCAGGTGAGTGACCGAAGCTTCATCTGTACTTACAGCCACTTCCCATCACTCACATCACTGCCTGAGCTCTGCCCCCCCCATCCCCACCCACATCTGTGGAAAAATTGTCTTCCATGAGTTGGTCCCTGGTGCCAAAAACGTTGAGGACCTCTGGTTTAGGGTATTTGTGTGTCTTCTGAATGGCTACCCAAATTGTCTGTATTCAAGCACAAACTCCTGCAGTGTGGCCTGGTACAACATGCCTTCTACAGCATTGGGTTGAAAATAGAAATAGGCAGAAGTAGTTTTTTGATGAGGAGATCAAATTAAGTTGAAAAGGACAGAAAACTGACAGACTTCTTTGTTTAAAAAAAAAAATGCAAGGATTGGAAATAATGTAAGTCTTGTGTAAATGTCCGTACTTCCTGAAAGTCAGAGAAAAACTTGTTTCTATAACACTTTCTTCCCAGGGCATCAAAGCTCTTTTTTTTTTTTTTTTTTAATTTCACAAAAGAAAGCAAAAGTACCAGATATGAATGTTTTGGCCCTGTGCAGCAAGCCTGTGGCAGTTGAAATCTTATTTAAAGACATGAAAACACAGATCCCTAGATAGACTGTAGCTGAGTATATATCAAAAGCTGTCTCTAGGAGGGGATGGGGATTTCTTCCAAAGTCCCATGGAGGGAAGGCCCCATCCCTGGATTGCCAAGCAGCTTCGAATCACTGGCCCCCACCTATGCTCCTACAGTCCCCCTCTGTCTCTGCCTGATGCTGAGGTTTAAGAAATGAAAGACAGACTGAATGAAACAAGGTATGAGAGAGACTGAGCCCAGACATGGTTCCTGTTATAAGAGAAGAAAACAGAATATTTCCAATTTGCCAGGACTCTAATTGTATGGGTTTTCTGTAATAGGCATTGTAGTAGTAAGGGCTATTTTCTGATAAAAAATCAGAGGTGAGGTTTTGGTTCAAGAGCATTTTTATAAATAACAGTCTAAGGTCCAAGATTGAGAAAAGAAAATTTCCTGGCCATAGCTTCCTACTCTACTAATGGGAAAGTCTAGTGCTGGCCAAATCTGATCTGAGCCACAGGCCTACTACTACACAGCTGGCATAAAATTAAGCAGAACTGGCCACACTGCCATAGAGAATGGCCAAGCGAATTACTTGACAGCAAGCTGTCATATAAAGACCATTCCGAAACCGCTTTGCCCTGCAACAGAGAAGTCCAAATGGAGAGCATCCCAGAACCTTGCCAACCCATGGGAAGTCAGTGAGCATCATGGACAGAGCAGTGACCACAGGTGGAAATTCCCATAGGGGTAAAGTATCTACCTTGAGATTGTAGGCTAAATTATTGTAAAATTCCCCCACCCAAGAAATTCACTCTAAACACAAACTATACAAAGAGTTGGTTACCACTCATTGATGTGAACAGAAAGCAGAAGAGGGAGAGAAAATAATAGCTACTATATTTCTTTTTTATATATTTACATTTAATTTATTAACCCTCCACTCAAAATACAGGAAGAATCCTGCATAGGACCAAACCTGCCAAGTAAGGACATGTATAGGTTGTGCACTGAACAACTCCACATCATAGGCTGTGGCCATAAATGAAACATACCAGGGCATTACCATTTCCAGATATCATGGTCTCATTTCAAGATAAAACTTTTACAACAACAAGCAGACCATACCAATCAATGTTGGCACTAATGACAGTCTGAGGCTCTACCCTCTGGGTCTCTGATTAACCATCATTCTAGACCAGGTTCTTTTTGGCAGAAGTAGAGACCTGGATACAGCGGATACTTCAAGGTCTCTTCTAGCAGACTTGTTTCTACTTTTCCCTAAGGTCTGCAGCTTCCCCCAGCTCTCTGGGGACAGGCTGGCTAGAATTTGGATGCTTCCTTCCTGATCTGGCTAGGACACATTCTAACCCTCAGGGAAGGCCTGGCTTCCTCCTGCAAGTTCAACACAGATCTCTGGCTTCCCTGAGGTGGCTCCCTACTTGTTACCACCTCTGCAAGGCTGCAGTCAACCATGCCTGGGCTGTGAAGACCATGGAAGAAGAGCCTAGAGTCTCCTCAGAATTCCTCTCTACCCATCCCATCATCTGATGTTGGCCAACACTTCTGGATCCATAGTTTAACACACCGACTAACCTTGTTCCGCCTGGTATCTATCCAGAGCTTGCCTGGAAAATCATAGGAAATTTGTCCTCAGAGAAGTAACTCCATTCTCCACACAATAACAGACTATCCACACTGCTCCTCAAACCTTTCCCTTGAGCACAGAGGGGCTTTGTCTACACTCAGCACTCACAAACCCAGCATGCTTCATGTGGACGTGATGTGATGAATGACCATGGAAATATGTATTTGCAGCAACAGTGCATTATACAGCAGCTCCAAGTCTTAAATGTGCTAAGAGAATATTCTGATAAAAGCCTTCCAGATTCCAACCTCTACTTTTCTTGGTGGTAATCTCTCTCCAGCAATGCCACCTGTGGTATTCCATTTTCTTTCCCCCATCTTTGTTCTTGTGAAGATAAAAGCAGTTTGAAATGAGTACTTGAAGTTGCCTACATTTAGACCACTCTGCTGAAAATTGAAATCTCTTTGTTTTTTTTTAAAATTTCCCTATGTATAAATGTAGTGTTATATATATTTATCAAAGATAATGGTGATATTTACTCCAAAAGACAAGTGAGAATGAAAATAATAATAATAATAATCTATTCATAATCACAGTGAGCCCTTGTGCCATTTTGATGAGTCCTATCTGTGTCTGATTACCTCTCTCAAGTAGTTAAAAATCTCAGAAACCTGCCTAGCCCTGGTCCCCTCAATCTGCCCCTCATAGCCACACAGTGGAGTACTCTGAAATAACAGTAACAGCTCAATTCTTTTTTTTTTTTTTTTTTGAGACAGAGTCTCACTTTGTTGCCCAGGCTAGAGTGAGTGCCGTGGCGTCAGCCTAGCTCACAGCAACCTCAAACTCCTGGGCTTAAGCGATCCTACTGCCTTAGCCTCCCGAGTAGCTGGGACTACAGGCATGCGCCACCATGCCCGGCTAATTTTTTCTATATATATTTTTAGTTGTCCAGATAATTTTTATTTCTATTTTTAGTAGAGACGGGGTCTCGCTCAGGCTGGTCTCGAACTCCTGACCTCGAGCGATCCACCTGCCTCGGCCTCCCAGAGGGCTAGGATTACAGGCATAAGCCACTGTGCCCGGCCTAACAGCTCAATTCTTTAAGCACTTTCTATGTGCCAGGTATTGCTCTAAGCAATTTCAATGTATTATCTCATTTAATCCTCCTGACATTCCTCTGCAGTAGATAATTTTTTTTTTTTTTTTTGAGACAAGGTCTTGCTCTGTCACCCAAGCTGGAGTACAATAGCATGATCACAGCTCACTGCAACCTCAGACTCCTTGGCTCAAGCAATCCTCCTGCCTCAGCCTCCTGAGTAGCTGAGACTACAGGTGCACACCACCATGCTCAGTTAATGTAGTAGATATTATTAATATCCTCATTTTACAGATCGAGAAACTGAAGCATAAGAGATTGAGTTACTTGTCCCAGGTCCCACAGATTTGGACCTAAACAGTCTAGCTCAAGGGCATACAGGCTGAGCTCCAACACTCCACTATACCATGAGACTGTATGAACAGCCATAGCTCAGCTAAGCTGGAGGAAAGCAATGAACAGCTCTTCACAGTGTATACACAGATTTGTTTAGAAATATAAGGAGTCTTATATAAGGAGTCTATTTGGACTGCTATAACAAAATAGAGACTGGGTGTCTAACAAAAAACAGAAATTTATTTATCACAGTTCTGGATGCTGGGAAGCCCAGAATCAAGGTACTGGCAGACTCAGTGTCTAGAAAGGGCCCACTTCCTGTTTCATAGATGGCATCTTCTCACTACGTCCCTACATGGTGGAAGGGGCAGAGGAGCTCTCTCAGGCCTCTTTTATAAGTGCACTAATTCCACTCATGAAGCTCCACCCTTATGTACTAATAACTTCCCAAAGGCCCCACTGCTAAATATCATTACATGGGGCATTACGATTTAACATAAGAATTTTAGAAGGCCACATTCAGTCTTAGCACTCTACCCCTTGTCCCCCCAAATTCATACCCTTCCTGCATGCAGAATACATTCATTCCATCCCAATAGCCCCAAAAGTCTTAACTTGTTCTAGCATCAACTCAAAAGTCCAAAGTCTAATGTCTCATCTAAAGATCATCTAAATCAGTATCAGTGAGACTCAAAGCATCATTCATCCAGAGGCAAATTCCTCTCCAGCTGTGAACTTGTAAAACCAAAGAAGTTATGTGCTTCCAAAATACCATGGTGGGACAGGCATAGGATAGACAGTTCCATTCCAAAAGGTAGAAATAGAAAAGAAGACAGGGGTAATGGGTCCAGAGCAAGTCCAAAACAATTGAACAAATTCCATTAGACCTTAATGCTTAGGTACAATCCTGTTTGGCTTGATGCTCTGCCCTCCAGGCCCACTGGAGCATGAGTCTCACCCTCAGGACTCATTTGAGTGGTGTTCCTGCCCCCAAAGTTTGCCAGGCATGGGTTAGATCCCCAAGGCTCTGAACAGCCCTCTTCCCACAGCTTTGGCCTTTCCCATCCCCAGGGCTCTGAGCAGCTCCACCTCCAGGGTGGCTCTCTGCCTGCACCCAGCCCCCATAGTGGTTCTCTGCCTGGGCCTCATGGCTCCCTAGGGCTGAAGTCTCAAACCTGCAGCTGTGCTAGGAGATCCCATCCTTTGAAATCCAGGTGGGCAGCCATTGCCCCCATAGCTCTGCTGGGTACACCCACACCACACTGAGGCCTGTGGGAGCCACATCTGGTGTGGCCAAGGAGCATGGGACCACAGTATAAGGAGTGGAGCCTGCAATATGAGGAAGTGCCAGGCAGGGTGTGCCAAGGTCCAATGGGCACTGGTAGCTTTCCCTTTAAAACTGTTCTGGACCTGGGGTCCTCACACTCTGGGCCTATAGTGGGTGGAGGAGCCCTGATGGTCTCTGCATTGCCTTTGGGCTCATTCTTCCATTGTCTTGAACAACAGCTCATGGATTCTGTTGAGATGGCTGTTGCATACTAATCTCCTTATCAAATGGTCACTTGGCCACATCCTTAGTGTTCTCTTCTGACCACACTTTTACATTTTGTACAATATGGATAGATTGACAATTTTCCAACTCTGTAAGTTCTGCTTTCCTTTTTATTAATAATTCCAATTTTAAATGATTTCTTTCTTCTTACATCTTACTGTAAGCAGTCAGCAGAAGCCAGGCTGTTCTTTCAACACTTTGTTTAGAAATTTCTTCAGCCAAATATCCAATTTCATTGTTCACAAGTTCTACCTTCCACAAAACACTAGGTCATGAACACAATTCTGTCAGGTCCTTTGTCACTTTATAGCAAGAATGGTCTTTCCTCCATTGTCCAATAACGAGTTGCTCGTTTTTATCTGAGACCTCATGAGAATGGCCTTTACTGTCCATATTTCTACCAGTACTCTTTTCAGGATTACTTAGGTATTCCCTAAGAAGACTGAGGTTTTCTCTAAAGCTCTTCTCTTTTCTTTCTGAACCCTCACCAAAATTGCCCTTAATGGTCCATTCATGGCAATGTAGATTTTTGTAGCATGCATCTCAAAATTCTTCCAGTCTCAGGAGGATTGCTTGAGCCCAAGAGTTTGAGGCTGCACTGAACTGTGATCCTGCCACTGCACTCCAGCCTGGGTGACAGAGCAAGACCTTGTCTCTAAAAAAAAAAAAAACCAAAAAACCAATTTCCAACTTCTACTCATTACCCAGTTCCAAATTCACTTCCACATTTTTAGGTATTTGTTGAAGCACCCCACTCCCAGTACCAACTTCTATCGTGGTATGTTTGGGCTGCTATAACAAAATAACATAAACTGGGTGGCTTACAAACAACAACAGAAATGTATTTCTTACAGTTCTGGAGGCTGCAAAGTTCAAGATCAAGGGGCCAGCAGATTCAGTAGCTAGTGAGGACCCGCTTCCTTGTTCATGGATAGCATCTTCTCACTGCATCTTTACTTGGTGGAACAAGGGAGCTCTCCCAGGCCTCTTTTGTAAGGGCACTAATTCCATTCATGAGGGCTGTACCCTCATGACCCAATCACCTCCCAAAGGCCCCACCTCCAAATACCATCACATTGGGCATTAGGATTTAACATATGAATTTTGGAGGGACACAAACATTCAATCTATAGAATAGGGTCTCAGAAAAAAAAGTCCTGAACCTCACCAGGTTCTCCCCTCATGGTGGTACTCTGCTGCTAGCCATGCCAGAATACCTTCAGATGGCTCTCAAATGAAATGTCCCTCTGGGCTGCCCCATTTCTCTTTAACGTGTTATGCTCCCCACACTCTCACTCCTACCTACTGATCTTTGAAACGTGGTCTGCTCCATTGACAGCATGTTTCCAGGCAGCTGTGTGAGTTTTGACAATCCATTACCTCTCTCCACTCTCTACCCCAAAATCCTCGCATTCTCCACCAGTACACGTGTCCCCATGCAAATTGCCCTTTCCAAAGTTAACATTTCCAAATGGCAAGATAAGTTCAGAGTCATTTAAAGGAAAAATACATGTACTTGAGGCATACCATGAAAATGTTGGGCTTTTTTGCTTTCTTTTTTTTTTTTTAAATCTCATCCTTACCCTCCCTGAAGACGTAGTGAGCTCAAGTGGCCTCCTATTTATTGTTTTTCCCAGGGAAACCAATTTCAGCCCAGTTCTCACTGTTTCATAACACAAGAGCTCAACTTACACACTTCCAAACAGAGGGATGGGTGCTCAGTTTTGTTTTCTTCTTTCCCCAAGAAAAAGCCTCAATCTCAGTTTCAGGCTTAAACAGACTTAACAGCCATAAGCTTCATAAGCTCTGGCGTGCCATAAATAGTCCTTTTCATCAGAAACTGCAAATCACAATTCTACTGTAAAAACCAGAGCTACTCAGATAGCTGCCCACAGTACTAAGCATGGTGCCTTGCATTTAGTGGCATTTAATAAAGATTTGTTGATGGACTGATTGATCTGGGTCTTCCATATCAGGTGTAACCTGGGTTTCTTAGATTTTTTTTTAAAGGGATTTGAACTAAGATTTAAAACCAACTCTTTATTCACCAACCTCTAACCTCTCAATTCCCACAATCCTTTGAGCCCTGAATCTTAGAACCTATTTATAATGCATGAGTTTCAAATCCCCTATGGGGACCAGAGGGCAAGAAGAAAGACAGGACAACCTAGTAAAAGCCCCTAGCATGGCACAATGGTAGGCGGTGTCCTCATAGCTGCCTGGAGGAACTCAGAGAGCCTAAGGAGCCCTCTGGATATAAGAGAAAAGCAAACATGAATTCCATCATGATGATTGAAAGCTTTGGAGTCAAGAATTCTGATTCAACCACACGGTGCCTCTGTGGCATTATTCAGGTTACTTAATGTCTCTGTGACATGGTTTTCTTACCCAAACTAATGCACAGGATTTCTGTCAGGATTAAATGAGGAAATGTGTTTAATGTGAGACAGTACATATAGAAAGCATCATTAGTGTTTTAAACAATTAGTTTAGCAATACAGTGAAAAGGAAGTTGTACTGTACTTTTAATTTTATTAAAATTGGGAGTCTATGTACACCAATTATGGTAACTCGGCTAACCAGAATATCCAATTAATCAAAACACCCTAACTCTCAATAGATTGGAGCTCACAGTACAGGTGAAAGTGTTTAAGGGAGTAGAAACAAAGTTGAGATCTGTAATGAATGAATTTAATCAGGATCACAAAACACCAGCAGTGCTAAAATAAAATTGTATAATCAATTTTTAAATAAAATTGATGGGAACAGGGCCGGGCGTGGTGGCTCACGCCTGTAATCCTAGCCCTCTGGGAGGCTGAGGCGGGTGGATCGCTTGAGGTCAGGAGTTTGAGACCAGCCTGAGCGAGACCCCGTCTCTACTAAAAATAGAAATAAATTATCTGGCCAACTAAAAATATATATAGAAAAAATTAGCCGGGCATGGTGGCTCATGCCTGTAGTCCCAGCTACTCGGGAGGCTGAGGCAGTAGGATCGCTTAAGCCCAGGAGTTTGAGGTTGCTGTGAGCTAGGCTGACGCCACGGCACTCACTCTAGCCCGGGCAACAAAGTGAGACTCTGTCTCAAAAAAAAAAAAAAAAAAAATTGATGGGAACAGGTATACCATATGAGCTATCCCAAATTTTTAAAAGCCCTTTCCATCACAATGGGGAAGAAAGGAAGCGGAGTTGCTATGTTACTGTTTTAGTCATCAGACTTTAGCAAGAAAAATGAAGGGGGAGGGTGAAATATATATATATCTATAATTAGGAAAAATATATAATTAGAATATATATAATTAATAAGGTACTGTAAACACAGCTATTGATAAAAACACAGGTAAGGGAATTCTTAGAAAAATTAAGTGCAACAAGTCAGCAGGTGGAATGAAATGGACCCCTAGGCAGTGAGGAAACTTGCATAAAAAGTTGCTGAACCACCAACAACTCAGAAAAGTAACAGTGCATAAGGACAAGGAAATTTTATATCAAGTCCTACAGTGGGGTTGGAAGAGGGAAGCTATTTGAAGTGACAAAGGTATCAGTGACAGGGAGTGTCTCTTGCTCAGGCCCCCCTCAGTGGTTGGATATCATGTTTAGAGGATGGTTTGTGGTCAGGCTTAGGATGACCCAATTCTGCAAGTACTCATTGAGCTCTTCCCATGTCCAAGGCAATAAGCCATGAGGGAGATAAAAGGATGGATAACATTGGTCCTGGATCTCAGGAAACATCTGGACCATGAGCCCAGCAGCTAAAAACACAGTAACTTAAGGTAAAAGGTTATCAGTGCTAGGACAGAATTTCCACTGAGAGTATCAGGGAAGGCTTCCTCTAGGAGGCAGCATTTGAGCTGACCTTGAAGGGATAGGAAAAGTGTTTCCAACAGGGAAATGGTATTCATTCATCCATCCATCCATGCAAGTATCCAGCCAATTAACAAATAGTTACTGGGCACATAGGCACTGTGTTAGTAGCCGACAACAGAATTTTTAGTAAAAAGAAACAAGGAGTCCCTGCCCTTGGGGAGCTACTGGGAAGGCAGATGTTAACCAAAACATCAACCTACACGTGTAAATTGCAGCGTAGCTAATACCATGAGGGGTGCTCCAAGTTCTTTTCAAAGCTCTGACAGGGACATGACCGAGCAGAGACATCAAGGAGGGTGTTGCTGAGGAAGTGACGGCAGAACTGAGATCCAAAGGGTGAGTCAGAGACATCCAGGCAGAAAGAGGAGACTGCGGCAATCCTGACTGAGGGAGTAGCATGCTCCAAGGTGAGAAAGAAGCATGAGGAGAAGGAGGAATTGAAGCAGGCCAAGAAGCTGCCATGTAGCGAGTGGGGGATAGTGTATAAGAGACAAGGCTTCAGGGGGGTCTTAGTGAGAAGCCCCTGCCCTTTATTCTAAGAACAATGGAAAATCTTGAAAATATTTTGATTGGTGTCCTTGTGTGAAGAGGAGGTAGGAGGCATCAAGGTGAGAGTTTAATCTGGAAAGACAATCTCGCTAAGATGTGGAGACAAGATGAGGGCCAGAGTGGACAAACCGTTGGTCCAACAAGAGATAGTGTGGTGGCCAGGACTGGGAGGGCAGCAGTGGGGATGGGGAGAAATGACGTCAAGAGATATTTGGGGTCAGTCAGCCAGAGTAGAAGGTTTGGTAGGGGAAAGGGAGGTGTTTAGGATACCTCTGGCTTTCAGGACAGGACGGATGGCAATGCCAATCCCCTAGGTAAGGAAAAGGGGCAGGATGTGCTGTGAAGAGTCAGAGGTATGAAAATCTCATTAATATTGTGTCTCCCCCAGACTGTAAGTTCCCTGAGGGCAGGGACTCTATTTCTTCTTACTCAAAATTGTGTACTTGGCAACCAATTAGATGTTTGACAGATAGCCAGTGCTCAGTAACTACTTGTTAATTGAATAGATAGTTGACTGAGCGAATGACTCTGGTTTTGGACATGTAAAGTTTGAGGTGTTTTAAAATATCCAAGAGGAGATATCAGTTAAAAAGCTAGATACATGGGCTGCAGCTCATGAGAGAGGTCTGGATAGGAGCTATTGCTGCATCAATGCCCAAGGAAAGGAGCTAAAGAGAGAAGATAAACCAGCCCTGGATTCAGCCTTTAAGAATTCCAGCAAGTCAGGGTCAGAGGGTGGAGGGATGTGCACAAAGAAAGAAAAAGAACAACCAAAGCCAGGAGGAATGTTTCAAGAAGGAGAGAATGGCCAACGGTGTCAATTGCAAGTAAGATGAGAACTGAAGAATGTCCTTTGGGTTTAGCAACACTGAGGTCATCAGTGACCTTTGTGGGAGCTGTTTTTGTAGAGTGATGGGGTACAAGCCAGATTGGAGGCGGTGAGGAGTGGGAGGTGATGAAACAATGACAGGGAGTAGACGCAAGTCTTAGGAGAAGTTTGGCAGTGAAAAGGAAGAAAGTTGGGCAGGTACTGAGGAAAGGCAGGGATGTGCTGGGCACATTTGAGAAGTAGCAACAGCCTAATGTGGCTAGAACAGAAGTTCTTGTGCATTTTTTCCTGTCTCAATGTCCCTTGATGAACAGACACCCCAGGTGATTAATAGAAATCAGATTATCAGGAGGAGAAGTTGATTTTATTGGGATGATGAGCTTGATTTTTGGAGATGTTCACTTTGCAGGGGGCTTGAGGAGCAGGCAAGGGGAGAGAGATGTCTGTAGGATAGCTGGAAATATGGGTCTAGGGTGACGTCTGCAAACTACAGCCACGGTCCAAATCCAGTCTGCCACCTGTTTTTGTACGGCCAGCCCATCAGCTAAGAATGGCTTTCACATTTTTAAATGGTTGAAAAAATCAAGAGAAGAATAATACTTTGTGACATGCAAAATGTCTATGAAATTTGAATATCAGTGTCCATAAATAAAGTTTTATTGGAACACAGCCACACTCATTCATTTACAATATTGTCTGTGGCTGCTTTTGTGCTACTATGGCAGTTGAAGAGTTGAGACAGAGAACACTGGCCTACACAGCCTAAAATATTTGCTATCTGGTCCTGTGCAGAAAAAGTTTGCCAATCCTTGGTCTAGGGCGTAGGAGAGCAATCAGAGCAACTTCCTGTCTGCCAACATTACAGAAAAGAATGGAGTTAAAGGGGATGGGGCCATGCTGCATTAAGGAAAGCAGTGGCTAGCCCTTTGTGGGGTGGGGAAGAGATGACAACAGCCTGATCCCTCTGGGTCTGGGAGGGACATTTGCTGTGCCCCCCCTCTTGCTGATGCCATGAGCGGAACCCCCACAAGCCTCGGTGTAAAGGGTGCATCGTCAAGGAAACATTTCCCTTCCCCAAGTGAGTCCTCTGCTGTCTTAAACAAAGCTTCTTTCCCTTCCCCTTGTAGCACTTGTCACCATGGTAATTAAATAATTAAATTCAAATTTTACTGGGCATCCTGGCAACTCTGCCTGGAAAGGAGTTTACCCTGGGAACAGTAAGGAGGGCAGTGAGGAGCTACTGAAGGTCACAGCCAGGAAGTGCATGCCGTACAACTTCTACAGTAGATGTGCAGGTGAGGAAACTGAGGCTCAGTGATCTTACTCCTTGCTCGTTTAGTGAGGATCTGAACACAGGCCTGCCTCACCCCAAGCCCATGTCCATCTATTACACCCCTATGCCTCACAGAACTCTTTCTAGAAACATCCACAAGGATTCACTCTTACTGGCAGAGAATGAAGGAGGATCACTGAGGAGACGCTGAGCCTGGAGGACTCTGGCAAAAGCAGGCAAGTGCTCCTGAGCACCAAAACTCAGGCCTTCCTCAAAACACAGGGCATGCTTCCTGCTGGGCACTGGTTCCCAACGGAGGTCTGCCTGCCCATTATCTGTGGCCCTCACCATCACAGTCAAACCAGAGACACTCACAGTTATGAACTGCAACATTGGAAGACACTTTAGGGGCCATTCATCTATCACCCCCTCCCTCCCTTTGAGCAGGATTCCCATCTACAGTTGTCCCCATGAATGTCACCTCCTTGGTCTGGCCCTTAACACTTGGCTCCAGCTGTGGCAGTCTTTCCTCCCTTTTAAGCCCTCGCTTCTAATCTGTTCAGGTGTCAGAAGGCAGCTTACCAAGCTAATTAGACCTATGTGCTAATGGCCTCTTAGCAAGGGTCCAAAAAGCTCTTCAGTAAGGAAAGAGAAACTTTGTAATATATATTCCAGCTGCTCAGGGATCTTTGGGGCTTATCTCCTCCTTATCTTGTTACAAATAACTGATGCTGCTATATACCTGGGTTCCGCAAAGATGAGGTTAAATAACTACATTTAGCCTAGTACAGCCCAAGAAGTGCATTAGCTTATTTTAGTAGCACATGGGAAAACACAGAGGGGCAACAGAGGGTGACGTGTACTCGGCCGGCAAAGTCTCCTGCAGGAAATTATTGACGCCAGCCAGCTGCTCCAGGCCCCTGCTGGGCTGTTTCTCCTCCTCTCCTGTCTCTCAGGGGACAGCCATCCCGCTGTGGCTTGCCAGCTCTGGAAGACAAAGAGGGCAAAGCTCTTAGTCTGCTGCGTGCCTATCTCCAACACATCCCCTCCTGAAGCCACTGACAAACCGAGCCCTGCCAGGGGTGGGGGCAGGAGGAAGTGTCCAGCAATCCTCTTTTCTCTAGAAATGGGATTGGAAATGGGGTAATCGTCTAAATGGGCAGTCCTGATGAGTCGATAAGCATAACTCCCATTTTATTATGGTGATGAGGCCGCCTGAGCGAGCGTAATCCCTCTGCTGGGCTTGGGGAGATTGCCAGGCAGCCAGCAGCCGCCACTCCACCCCTCCACCACGGCTGCATTAGTCTGATGGGAAGAGGCTGAGCTCCAGACAAACTGCATTTCATAATGGCATTTGAAAGCACATATCCTGGGTCATGCCAGGGGCCAGGACACTGCTGACCAAACTCCCTCTCCCCTTGACGCTGCCCTCCTGCTCCCCTAAACACTGATGGGGCATGCATGGTCCAAATGCAGGGCCACTCTCAGCCAGGAAAGGTGAAGATGTCAGAGAAGACCCCAACTTAAAATGGATTGAGGAAACATGTTATAACGGAAAAACCATAGGTTCTAGCCTCCAGCAATCCCACTAACTCTTTCTGTGTAACTTACAAGGTTCTTTCCTGCTCTCCCACATAAAGACACACAGATCCATGACTCTCCAACCTAGTAGGAATTCCACCTTTATAGACTAATTCCTTTGTTTTGTAAAGGTTGCTGTATCTTGTATGCTTCCCTGTTGAAATTATAATCTTCTACTTTATTAATGAAAAAAAAATTTTTGAGACAAGATCTTGCTCTATTGCCTGGGCTAGAGTGCAGTGGTATCATCATAGCTCACTGCAACTTCAAATTCCAGGGCTCAGGCAATCCTCCTGCATCAGTCTTCCAAGTAGCTGGGACTACAGGAGTGTGCCTCCAGGCCTGGCTAATTTTTCTTTTTTTTTGTACAGACGGGGTCTTGCTCTTGCTCAGTCTGGTCTTGAACTCCTGGCCTCAAGCAATCCTCTCACCTCAGCCTCCCAAAGTGCTAGGATTATAGGTGTGAGCCACCATGCCCAGCCTTAATGAACGCTTTATGGGAGATGATGAAGTGGTAGTACCTGGAAGCAAGGCCCCAAGAGAATAGGAGAGGCAGGGAAGGTGTAGCCAGGAAGATGCAAGGGGTTTAGGAAGGGAGGTAGGAAAACACCCAAGGCCACATTATCTGGGGCCCACCCCATGGGTGACAGTCCACACTGAGAATGGATGCGGTCCAGGCAAATGGACTGCAGATTAGAGCAGCTGGTTCTGCTAATGGAACTCAGGGACCTTCTAAACAAATCACTATCGTGTATGTCCATTTGGCTTCTGAAAATGAAGCTGCATCTTTACCCCATTCACTGTTATACTCATTCACTGATCAGCCAGAAGGCAGAGAGGTGCTGCAAAATTAAGACTGGATTTAAATTCAGAAGCTGGGCTCTAGCAGCAGTGCCAGTATTTACTTGTCACATGACATTGAATAAGGCATTTACCATTCTAACCCAGCAAAATAAGGCTAATGCCTGCCTTGCACACTACATGGGCAGGGTTGCCACATTATACAACTCCAACGGGTGCCATCTGCATGAGTGTCTACATGAATAGTGCCACAACTACCCAAGTGTAGGAGCCCCACTTATAGTTTAAAAATGTTAAATGATATAAGCTACATTAGCCATAAACACTATTAACAAAGTACTATTATTAGATTGGTCACATTCTAGAAGAGGATGCTAGATCAATAAAAGACATTCACAAAAGCTAAAATTTAGTAGATCAAGTTAGAGCAATAAAAGACATATTAACAAAAAGCTAAAATTTAATAGATCAAGTTTTGCATTCTATCCAATTGAACCATCATGTCACCCTTTGTGATTCAGACTATAGGAACCACAGAAAAGAATAGCAAAATAGGAGGTGTGGCCCCAAACCCCGGGTAAGGCAAATATCCTTCATTATGCATTATGTGTCTCCCTGGTCCCAAGATCACTTTGGTCTCCCCCTCTCAAAATTTGCCCTGTCATTCTCTCAAAATTACCAAGACACTCAAGGGATCTCAGCAAGACAGGCTGCCGTGATGGACATCTCAGATCAGGACAGGAAGTTGGGGGCCAGAAATGTTCAACCCAAAAGGAGTTTCCTTGGATTTCACACCCTCTCACATACGAACTCACCTTAGGGTAGCAGGTCCTAAGGGCTCCCTCTCCTCCTATTATGGACTGAATATTTTTGTGTTCCCTCCAAATTCATATGCTGAAATCTAATCCTCAATGTGATGGTATTTAGAGATAGAGCATCTTTGGGAAGTAATTAGGTCATGAGAGTGGAGCCGTCATGAGGGTGGAGCCTTCATGAATGAGATTAGTGCCCTTACAGGAAGAGGCCAGACAGCTGGCTTGCTCTCTTTCTGCCTTGTGAGGATACAATGAGAATCAACTGTCTGCAACCCAGAGGAGTCCTCACCCAAACCCAACCATACTGGCATCCTGATCTCAGACTTCCCAGCCTCCAGAACTGTGAGAAATAAATGTCTATTGTTCATAAGCCACTCGGTCTATGGTACTTTGTTATAGCAGCCTGGATGGATTAAGACACCTCCCAACCTTTCACAGGCCCCATTTACCTAGGAAAGGAGAAAGACCCACAGATTCGTGACTCTTCTACACTGTCAACTACCCCCACCGACTACAAAGCCCCTCTCACTCTCCCCATGTCCACTGGCAAGGTTCAGATCAGGCAGGTTAAATATGATGAAATCATGTAGAGCCCCTTGATCCCTTACCACCTTTCCTGGGGGAAATGGGGGAGAGGAAACAAAGAAATGTAAAATACTGAAAGCATTTGTCCCCACCTCTCCATTTCTCTTTTCCTGCCCCAATTCAGGTGGTCTACATTAGATGCCTCCTAACATCCCCCTTTGGTCCTAAGACCCTTTACCCTCCACACCTCAACACCATACCCCTCTTGGAGCTTCTGCTCTAAAACACATAGCTCTTGGCCCATCCCGTCCTTGTATTATAGGCTGCACAGTACCCCTGTGCCTAGAGGGCACCATCTCAGCCACAGGCTTGTTCCCAACCTCACCTCTAGCTATGTGCTCCCCCGACCCCCAAATAACCTACATTGCAGCTCCACAGGGCTCTCCATCCCTGAACAATCTCCATGCACCTGTTCATTCAACACGTTTTGTTGAGAGTGTAAGGTGTGTCGGGCACTGTGCTGGGCATTGGAAATATAGTAGATGTAAACCCAGCCTGGATCCTGGAGCTCACAACCTCTTGGGAAAAACAGACATCAAACAACCACAAAATAAATGTGTGATTACAAACCATGATATTTGATAAGGAAATGTGCTCTGACATGTACAAGGCAGGAGGGCAGAAGCAGTCTGGGGGATCAGGGAAGGCTTCTCTGAAGAAGTGATATTTGAGCTGTTATCTGAAAAATGAGAAGGATGAATTAGGTGGAGCAGGTAGGAGCAGAGAAGGGCAGCAATAGCAGAGTGTTCCAGGCTGAGGGAACTGCCTGGGCCTGGGGCCTGTGAGCAGGCCAGTGCCACTCGGGACAGAAGTGGGGGTGCTGGTCCATGATGAAGCTGGGGAAGTTGCCAGAGGCCAGAGCATGAGGGGCCTTAGAGGCCTTGCTGAAGATTTGCGTCTTTATCCTAAGAGAAATGAGAAGGCATTAAGAGGTTTTGAGCAGGGGAGGAGATTAGTTTGCAGAGTTTGTGAGGTGATCAGATTTGCATTTTGAAATCATTCCAGCTGCAATAAGGAGAAGGGGCTGGGGGCCCCAGGGTGGATGTGGGGGCCCATTGAGGTAGAAATCACATCCATTCCAGGCAAGACATGAAGATGTAAACTTGACCTGGGAGCTGACAGTGGGAAGAGTAAGTTAAGCAAATGAATTTACCAAGCCAGAGTTTACGGAACCAGATGGATGGGCGGTGCCATCTGGAAAGCTGAAACACCAGAAGATGATCAGATTTGGGTGAAAGATCCTGAGATCATTTGGGGACAAAATGGATTTAGGGAGTCTTGGAGGCTTCTACATGGAAACAACAGTGATGGATGGGTCTGGGATGGAGACATGTAATTTGAGAGTCATCTGCACACAGACTGACATGGAAGATGTGGACATAAACGAGATTACCTTATGTCATCATGTAAAGTCACCTTCTCTCTCCAGTTTCTCCAGCTGTACCTGCCCCCACACAGGGAGATAGGGCTCTGCTGCCTCATACTGACCCCATAGGCCTCTGTACCTGCTTCTGCTGCTATAGCATCTCTTGTAAGGTTTCATGGACACTCACTTACATGTCTATCTTCCCCACTTAGATCCACAAACACTTTGGGACACAGACACATGGCTCTTCTCCTGACATCCTCAGCACACAGAAGAAAGCAGGGAGTGAGCAGTAAGATATAGGCCCATTTTTCTGACCCACCACAAAGCCCCAGTACAATGTTGCTCTGGAAGTAGGGGAGAACACTGGCCCAGAACCAAGAGCCTCATCTAAAACACAGTCAGTCCTCAGAGGGGAAACTGTTCCATTTTATTTCTTACTTTACATCCAGAAAACCAAAATAGGCACTGAAGAATTTTAAAAGGAGAATGGTGTTGATGTTTTCCCACTGTTAATACAGGTAAATGAGCAATAAGATAGTTATTGGGGATGTGCTTCTCATCTGTTAAAGACTTCTTAGGTGCAAGGCACTAACAGGTAGAGAAAAGGGTAAGTTTGGTGCTCAAAGAGCTTCTAATGAAATCTCTTACTCAAAACCCAGTGTGCTCATTATAATTCAAAACAAAGTTGTGCATTATTTCCTGTGTAATAGCTACCAAAAAAAAAAAAAATCAAAGACTGAGCCCTCAAGAATCTTATAATCTCAAGAAAATATAGAAGAAACATAAACGAAAAGTTAGCTCTATCAATACATGCAGAGCCATCTCTACCCTCTCAAGTGTCTTTTTTCTAATTAGGAAAATGTGTCTTTCCTGCAAGCAGATACAGTACCTCAGCAGCACTTATGATTTGGCTGGTTAAGCCCATGTCTCCCTGACCAGATGTCCTTGTGCAGTGCACAACCAGTACAACACATAGGCGACACTGGTAACCAGTGCTATTCACAGAGAGAGATCAATATAGGATGGGTGAGCCCAAGAATAGATAGCATCGGCTGGGTAAAAAAAGAAACAACCGCAAGGAAGGCCAGAAGCATATCCAATGACAAATTCGGTTTGACCAAGGTGAATGGTGCACTTGATGGAATAAGGAACTGAGACTGGGAGGCTAGCTGGGGAGTAATTAGGCTCCTTAGCCTCTAACACCAGGCTAAGGAGTCTACTCTTGATCTTGCATTACCTAGGATCATTACCCTCTTTTCACTAAAGTAGTACCATGAAGAGTTGGTGGCAGTATCAATGCTTACCAAAGTTAAGTACCCACTTGCACCCTGAAAGTCCATGAAGAATATCATGGGACAAGAAAACAACTGAATATCTTTGTGCTGACATAGAGCCCCAAATATTAAATAATAAGGTCTAACCCCTTGGATCTGTAGCCTGCCTAAAAATACATATTTTATGTCCAATATATTTATTGTTATAATTGTCTCATTGGATGAATAGGATAAGAAAGCAGAGCAATTAAGGACCACGGTGAAGGTCAAAGAGAAAATCTACACAGGCAAAGCTATGACTTGAACCCATGTCTCTCACTCGGAATCTAATGCTCAAGGTTGCCCAGCCTCCCTGCACTTGCCTTGGCAGGGTGCCTCTTTCAGCAGCCACCACACTGACTACTTGGAGTCTGCCAGCCTTGGGTCCTTTCCAAGAAAAGACAAAGCTTCCAAACAAGCAGTAATGACATTGATTATTTCAAGCCAGAGCAGAGGATTCTGGACCATTTCCTTAAAATACTTGCTCCGCAGCACCCGAGCCCTCACCCCCATCACCCCTAGTCCCAAGAAAGAAACATACAGTACTTCATTAACATGAAGGGGAAAAGAATTCCCTGTAGATTTTTGCAGTCTCATTTCCCTAGCTTGTCAAATACCAGCAGTAAGCCAGTCTGGCTGCATTGTTAGCTTGGCTGTATCTTATTTTTATAGTGCTTTGCAGATTGCAGCAGCCTTTTTTTTTCCAACTGGGCAAAAACATACCACCTTTGAGCTTCCTGGTATATCACGCAAAAGATTTTCCTATTCTCCTTGGACTTCATAATATAGTACTCTCTTCTGCAATAACAAGCCAATTTTTTTCTCCACAGAAGAACATAAAATTTATTTTTAACACCATACTACAAGATGTGATCAAAATATAATGAAAAAAAAACAAATAAATGGAAGACTCTCCAATATGATTAAAAAGCATGCTGTTTAAAAGTGAAATTTCAGTTATCATATTTACATTCCCCTTTTTTCCTTCTGCTTCACCCTTTTGTTACTAAGGAAGTTGGAATGAAAAGGGATTTGTCTCTTTTTTTCAAAAACCTATCCCTCACTGCTGAGTTTCTCCACACCTGAATTCACACATCTCCCACATCATGATAATTACCTCCATGGTAACCACTCATGACATCACAAACGCAATGTGATAGCAGAAGAAACGAGAGCTCCTGAGATCCTGTTTAATACAAATGCCCTGTATGACCTAAGGAGCTCCAAAGCAGGAACAAAAGAAATTTTATCTTGAGATTTTAACAGAAAAGTAATTCTTGAAATCTATTCTTGGATTTTGGTACTTATTGGATTTCAAAGCTTCTTGTTGCCTAGGAGCCTGTGAATATGGTCAAAGGTCCACGAAATTTCCAAAATGGCACCATAGCAGCTGCACCTGAAAGCAAACTAGTGATACCAACAGATTTCAGCCTAAAGACAAAAATCTTTAACTATAGTTAGATCTCACAGGTATTTCTTTTTTTATTATTTCAGAATATTTTGGGGGTACAAATGTTTTGGTTACATGGATTGCTTTTGTACTGCTTCAATCAAAGTTATAAGTGTACCTATCACCCAGATAGTGTACTGTACCCATTAGGTATGATTTCACCCATCCCTCTTCCTCCCTCCTACCTGCATGATTTCCATTGAGTTTTGCTTCTGTGCACAAGGGTGCTGATCGGTTAGTTCCAATTTAACAGTGAATACACGTGGTGTTTGTTTTTCCATTCTTGTGATACTTCGCTTAGGAGGATGGTCTCCAGTCCCATCCAGATTGTTGCAAAAGGTATTAATTTGTTTTTTCTTATGGCTGAGTAGTACTCCATGGTATACATATACCACATTTTATTAATCCACTCATGAGTTGATGGGCACTTGGGTTGATTCCACATCTTTGCGATTGTGAATTGTGCTGCAATAAACATTCTAGTGCAAGTGTCTTTTTGATAAAATCACTTTTTTCCTTTGGGTAAATACCCAGTAGTGGGATTACTGGGTCAAATGGTAGGTCTACTTTTAATTCTTTGAGGAATCTCTATACTATTTTCCATAGATGTTGTATTAGTTTTCAGTCTCACCAACAGTATATACGTGTTCCTTTCTCTCCACATCCACACCAGCATCTATTGTTTTAGGACTTTTTGATAAAAGCCATTCTCACTGGGGTTAGGTGATATCTCACTGTGGTTTTGACTTGCATTTCTCTGATGATTAGTGATGTTGAGCATTTTTTTATATATTTATTGGCCATTAGTCTGTCTTCTTTTGAAAAGCTTCTGTTCATCCTCTTGAAATAGTTCCACAGTTTTATAGAAAACAATGTGTTCCTGAAAAGCCTTTTTTTCCTACCTTTTCTTACCCAAAATAAATGAATTGTCCAAAACCTCAAGCCAAGGTTAACAGCTATAAATAACTTTGTGGACAGCAGCCAAGAGAAGAATGGACACACCACAATCATGTGGCATGTACACCACATAAGCTTCACAGAGAAGAATGGAAATGCTTTATTGTGAGACAGAGTGGTGAGATGTGAGATGAATGTCAATATCCACTTTTCATGGGCATTTCTTTCTGCAAATTGCACCAGCTTTGGGACTTAAATTTTATTCCAAATACTATTCAGATCCATCAGGGCTCGCAAAATATGGATTTCAAGATGGAGACATCAAAGTGCATTATTTACTAAAACCACTGAGGCTTTCCCACCCACCCCCCATCTCCTTTCACAAGATGCTATTGTAAATTCAGGCTGCTTTAATCTCTGTGATTGAAAAAAAAAAAGAAAATAAAGAAAAGTGCAGCTTGAAGAGGAACTGAACTCACAATCTGGGAACTAGAAAGTGAACATTACCCAGCAAGTACCTCGCTTTAATTACTGGCCTGCATATTGGTTTCAATTTACATGTGTTTTAATTAGCCACAGAAGGGCTCACCTATTATTCTCTGAATACAACATTTAAAAAGCAAACAGAAAATGGGAGAAGAAAGGCTTATTTAAGGGCTTCCAGGGATTAATCTTTGCATTCTTCTCATTTTTTTCCTGAATTCGGGGATAAAATTTGTCACACAGAATTTGATCTTAGGGCAACACTGAGTTTAACTCGTGAATACAAACTACTTCCTACCAGCATTTTAGCAAACAGAATTTCAGAAGCATAAGCCTCTAGCAAAGGGTTATATAGAATTTTGCATAAACAAAATAACACAACTATGTTTCCTCCTAAGATGCAGGAAATCAAACTGCAGGAATATGCTTGCTGAGTCAGTGAGTGAGTGAGTGAAAACTCCAGAAAGAGTTTCTTTACTCTTCCCACCTTTGATGTCCTTAAACTCTTATTTGCATTTTTAAAAGTATGCTAATTGATTGCTTGTCCATCTTGGATTGTTTGTTTCTGCCAACAGAAAAAGAAGAGCAAAATTAATTTTAATTGACTTTAATTTCAAAAATGTGTCAGACCAGATTTCTAAAAAGTAGAATTTTCAAAACAACTGGGTGTTGCCAAAGCTTCAAGAAACCTTAGAATGACTGTAACCAGAGAAAGATGCTAGGCTGACTGATTTAGCAAGGACTCATAATGATACCCAGGGATAAAGTACTTTTTGATTATGAAGAAATAATCTTTTTATTAAGACTTGAGCACCTAAATCCAACCCCACCAACCAGCCAATAGTTGTTCAAGCAAGTCTAACTGAGGTCCTGCACTGGGCAAGAAACTCTAGTAAATGCTTTGGAAAATAAAAAGATGTTCAGGGTATGGTTCTTAAGGAGTTTGTTAAGGGAGGTAAGACCTCTACAGACCTGTGGCAACCATCTATTATAGTCAATGTGCACTTTAAAAGTTCTAAGGAACAGGAGAGTAGGAGGACCATTGTGGGCTCTATAGAAATGGAAATAGTTAATCCATGAGGATTGAGTGAGAGCCAATAGAGAGGCGTAATATATGCAGTGACCCAGAGCCAGGAGCCTAGGAAATATTTAGAATAATGAATAGAAGACTGGTTTTGCTGAGTGTCTGGTTGTGGCCAGGGTGTGGAACAGAATAGGAATCTTACAGGTTAATGCCATGTACCCAAGAGTGGATAATATAGTCAACCTATGATCTCAGGATTTGTGTGGGAGTCAGAGGAGAGAAGGAAAAGGGTGACAATGGCCTACAGTGAGAGTTCAAAAGGAGATCTCCGCAACCTAAGGTAGAGATAATGTCACTCTAAGTTTCTGTGGTAGGAGCCAAGAAAGAGAAAGAAGAAACATAGTCAATTATTAAGCTGTTGAGCTCCACAAATCTGCCCATCTTTGTCCTGTTGCCCTGGAATGGGTTTTCTGGGCCCTCCATAGGTACAGTGGCTTTCACCCAGTAGCATCTTAAAGGCACCACTCTGGTTCTGATACTTAGGCCAAACATGAGGTATTAGAATGCACTAGCTACTGATTCTGGGATGGCCACAAACCCAAGACAGCATGTTAGGAACCTTTCACCTATTTACCCCAAAGTCCTCAGCTTGCCAGCAAAACTTGGGAACACTTGGCAAGGTCTCCTGTCTCCAAAGTAATGATGGGAAGAGCTCTGGGCTAGAAGTCAAGAGAGTGGTACTGGCTGATCCTGGCCTGGATGGACACTGACTCCCCTGGGACCTTAGGTGAGTCTCTTCCTCTCTCTGCAGCCCAATTTCATTTGATAAATGAGGAGGGTGGACCAAATACTTGCGTTCATGTCTTGCATTTTATGAGTTTGGATCAAGTGACTATGCCAAGTTCATGCAGCTATGTACAAGTGAGACCCTGGACCAGATCCTGTGTCTCCTGACCCATCAATCTGGTGATCTCTCCACAATGCTGAGCTACAGGTGCAGGAGATGTTAACAGTAACAAATAACATTCATTGAGTGGCTACGGGACACCAAGTGCTATTGCCAGTGTGTCTGTACTATATCTAGTTAGTCATCACATCAGTCATTTGAATTCAATAAAATTTTCAAATCATTTTGCAGATAGGAAACAAGCACAGAAAGATTAAGTCACCTACCCATAATCACACAATTAGAAAGTGCAGAGCCAGGATTTGAAGTCAGACAGTCCAAATTCAGAACCCATTATCTTCATCTGTACTATACATACTACACAGTAGAATAAGAAGGAGTAGCTCAGTGACATAAGGGACATGGAACCTAAAAATGGAAAATATGGCAATCTTTCAGTGGTGAATTCACACTGGAAGTATGAGAGCTTTCAGAAGAAATATTTTGGTTAATGTTGCTCTCCTGCACACTTCCCCAATTCCCTCTCCACAGATGACCACAGGAATAGTCCCTGAGGAATCATTTGAGATCCAGTGGTCTTAAATGTGGTCTGAATGGAGTATGGATAATGACCACATAGAAAATCAGGAGGCAGTGGCCTCCTGGCTGACTTCCCCTAGCCTGTAAGACAAGGAAAACCAAAACCACCACAGATTATTCTTACTATAGAATAAAAGCCAAGAGGAGTCATCCTCCTGAAATCTCCAGGGACCCATGATGACATCACTCCTAAGCACACACACAGGCTTACCCAGTAGAACACAGCTTGGATTCACAACTGTGCCAAGACAGATACTATTTTAAATAAAATACGGGAAGGAAGTATTTAAAAATGCTAAAACTTCTTTCAGAGGGCTGCACAACGGGATCTCTGTACTTTTTTTTTTTTTTTTTTTTTACCTATAATATCCAAGATCTCTATTCTAGGAGATTTTTTAGTTAATTTTGAGATTTTCCTACTGCTAATAAAAATGAGTTAGTATGATGCAAAGAGCCCTGGATGAAGACTGGTGACTTTGTTTCTAGCCCAGCACTTTCACCCAGCGGCCACTTGACCTTGGCTGGTCATTGGACTCTCCCAAGCCCTAGTTCCTTATCTGTGGAGACGGGGCTGATCAGCCAAGGACCAGGAGCCCTTGGAATCATGAATTTTGGTAGATAGATCTGAACAAAATGTTGATCCATGGAGATTAAATTCAAATAAGAAATAAGAGGCAAAGAACGGTCTTCTGAAAGAGGAATTATAAAAGGTTCAGATAAAAAGATGTGCCTCTCTCTGGCTCTGGAAGCTCGGCTTGGCACTGACCTGCTGCCAGGCCTTAGGGGCTCCTCAATCTATTCACACAGCAGGGAAGGTGAAGGCTCCTTTGCTGGGAAGCTGTTTGCATGAAGCAAAGCATTGCAATCCTACATGACCTCCCTAGAGGGAAGGTTTGTCTCCTCGGGGAGAACTTTAGCAGTACAGATAGTAGAGTACAGGAGGTAATGAGCTGGACTGGATAGAGAGAGCTGAGAGGAAAGTCAGATATGAGACCACTGAACATTTCTGGAGGGGGGGGACACAAGCCTCTTCAGCATGCTTCGTGATTCTGTCTTGCCAGACTATGGGTTTTCCCCATAGTTCTGCAAGAAAAACCTTGTCGCTTTCTTGATGCTCACACACCTGGACGAAGGGTATTTCTCCCTACTCTTCCAGTTCTAGGTTGTATTTACCAAAATCTGTAGTTTCTGAGCCTCTAGGATCTTTCTCATGCTGTCCTGTAGAAGCAGATTAACGTATTCTGTAATATTATATTTCCATTGTGTAGAGTTGTGCTTGGGTACTTTAAAAGGAACTTTACATTTCCAGCTGCCCAAGAGCAAAATGGGCTGCCCCTGTTTACTGATGCACTTTCTCTAGGCATATAAAAACAGAGGACAGAGGATCAGAATTTGGCATACTGCAGCAGGGATTCCTTCACGTGAGAAGATGGGGACCAGGTAGCCCAATTCCTGCCACTAAAATATAAAGCTTATTAGGACAGGGATATTATAGTCACTGCATAGAACCAGAAATTAGGACAGTTCTTAGCACATAGTAGGTGCTCAATATTTATGGAATGGTTGGTCAGATGAATGAATGAACAAATGAATTCTGACTCTAAAATTCTCTGATTTTAGAGTCAGAGAGTAGGACTCTCTGATTCTTTGCCCTGTGTCAGTTGCCCTCTGATTCTCGTCAATCACCATCTCCTAAAATCTGTTCTCATCCCATTTCCACATTATCTGTCCCATGGACCTCCATATTGGTGGATTGGTTAGTTTCTTTCTTTTCTTTTTGGAGAGAGTCTCTGTCACCTGGGCTAGAGTACAGTGGCATCATCATAGCTCCCTGCAACCTCAAACTCCTAGGCTCAAGAGCTTCTCCTGCCTCAGCCTCCTAAGTAGGTGGGACTACAGGAACATGCCACCATGCCTGGCTAATTGTTCCATTTTTGTAGAGACGGGTTCTCATTATGTTGCTCAGGCTGGTGTTCAACTCTTGGCCTCAAGCGATCCTCCTGCCTTGGCCTCCCTAAGTGCTAGGATTACAGGCATGAGCCACCATGCCTAGCTGCTTTATTTCTTAATGAGATAAATTTTATCTTGTAATTTTTTGATTGACAGATAAAATTTGTATATATTTATCATGTACAACATGATGTTTTAAAATATGTACATAATGATGTGCCATATAATGATGTTTCAGTTAACAATGGACCATATATATGATGGTAGTCTCTTAAGATTATAATACCTCATTTTTACTGTACCTTTTCTATGTTTATATACACAGATACTTAGCATTGTGTTACAACTGCCTACAGTATTCAGTACACAACCTTCTGTACAGGCTTGTAGCCTAGGAACAACACACAATACCATATGGCCTAGGTAGGTAGTCAGCTATACCATCTATGTTTGTGTAAGTACACTTTATGATGTTCACACAAAGACAAAAATCTCCTAACACACATTTCTCAGAACATGTCATGCGTCATTAAGTGATGCGTGACTATAAATTGTGGAATGGCTTAATTGAGCTAATTGGCATATGCATTACCTTATGTATTTCATTTTTTTTTGTGGTGAGAACACTTAAAATCTAGTCTCTTAGCAATTTTTAAGAATACAATTACATTATTAAATATAGTTTGATAAGATTGATTTTAAAATAATAATAGCTACCATCTGTTTAATGCTTAAATATACTAATCACTATGCTAAACATTTTAAATATATCATCTCTTTTTATCTACAGAACAACTGCCAGTGCTTACATTATTACCTCTATTCAACAGATGAGGAAACTGAGGGAGAGAGAGTCTGTGTTTTGCCCAGAGTTAGGCATCTGGTAGGTGGTGGGGCTGAGCTTCAAACTCAGGCAGTGTGGCTCCAGGGGTAATGCCCTTAAGCTCCAGGCTTGGCTGGGTATAGTGGCACACACCTGTAATCTCAGCTACTCATGAGGCTAAAGCGGGAGGACTGCTTGGGCCCAGAAGTTCGAGACTAGCCTGGGCAATGTGATGAGACCCCGTCTCATTTTTTTTTAAATAATAAAAAATTAAAAACCCCAGGCTTGCTGTGTAAGCTTCAGCCCTGCTCATAACTGGAGCATTTATTGCAGATCTCTTGATCAGAATTAATGAATAATTTCTTGATAAATTAATGAAGAACTTAGAAAAATTCAAGTTAAAACTCTATTTTTTGTTAGACAACAAAAGGTCATTATTTTCTTAAAACCTATGTCTTTAGTATCTGTCATGTGCCTAGCACTATGCTGGCCACTCTAGAGGACACAGGGAAACCATAATAGAGTCCTCATTGTCAGGAGTTACAGTTGAGGTGGGAAACCAGATCAGAAGACCTGAAACAACTATACTGCAATGTATTCTAACTTCATAAGAACATTTGAAACTATGCTGTGTCTCAGGGTAATCAAATATGTTCCTCTACATTTTTTTTTCCTCTGCATTTGAAATTATAAATTATTTGACTTAGGTAAAATTGTCAACTTCATTTTAAAGGAGGGGAAAATGAAGCACAGAAAATTAAGTAATTTTTTTTTTTTTTTGAGACGGAGTCTCGCTCTGTCACCCTGGTTAGAGTTCAATGGTGTCATCATAACTCACTGCAACCTCAAACTCCTGGGCTCAAGCGATCCTCCTGCCTCAGCCTCCTGAGTAGCTGGGACTATAGGCATGTGCCAGCACGCCTAGATAATGTTTTCTATTTTTAGTAGAGACAGGGTCTCACTCTTGCTCAGGCTAGTCTCAAACTCCTGAGCTCCGCGATCCTCCCGTCTCAGCCTCCCAGCGTGCTAGGATTACAGGCATGATTGCACCCAGCCAATCTGTACGTGTTGTGACAGGATTTGAAGCCAGTCGGTGTGACTCCAGAACTCATTCTTAACCTCTACTCTCCACACTACACAGTACAATAAGAGAGGGTAGCTCAGTGACATAGGAACATTGCAAATTTACATACAAATGTATTCACATATATGGGTGTGGCTTTATTTCATTTCTGTGTGAGTTTTTTTTAGCATAAATGGGATTATACACTATGTACTGTTTTATGAATTGCTTTTTCATACAACATATGTGTTGATATTTCCATGCAATTGCAAAAGACAGCAACCTTATTTGTTTATAATGGCAGTATATTCTACTATAAGGATATTTATTTAACTTTCTTCCTCCTGATGGAAAATTAAGGTTGTTTCAAGCTTTTCAATTCCAATACTTCAGTTAACATTTGCTTTTATATGCCCATGCATGAATATTTCTGCAGTACAGATTTCTAGTAGTGAAATTGTTTGGTCAAGGGAAATGCACATTTTGTAGTAGATTTCTGATAGGATTTTGCCCCCTTGGCCAAGGGCATAGTTAAAGCCAGTAGGCTGATGTGGACTGCAGAAACAGGCATTATGGATGAGTTCCCCCATATCTCATATATAGTACCTCACACTTCCCAAGTAGCCTTTACACACATTATCTCATTTAATCTTTATAGTAAGTTATGAGAGAATGCTATTTTCATTTTACAAATAAGGAAACTGAGACCTAGCAAAATTAAGAGATTTTTCCAGGGTCAGTCCATGAATTAAAATCAGAGCTAAAACTAGAAAAAAAAATTCTCATTTGTATAAAAGCTGTTTCATTACAGCCACACTGGTATAATAACTTGGATATAATAAAATGATTTGTGCTCAGCTGTTAATATATGCATGTATACAAGTTTTTAAAAGCAGATAACATGACCATAGTTCAGCACTATAAGTTTTGAGGACAGAAGTATACAAGAAAAGATGGGAGGTATTATTATTTTCTAGCTTGAAAGTACCATGATCTTATGATCCTAGAGAAGTAAAAAATAAATAAAATGAAGAGAAGAGCTCTATGCTGAAAAAATGGAAAGAAAAAGTAAAAAGATACCAGAAAGGGTGGTCTGGATGGGAGAGTCTTACAACAGTTGGTCCCAGGAATCCACACAAAGGTTTGCAAAAAAAAAAAGCCCTCAGAACACATCTACTGTCTTGTGAAAGCCACAGTAATCCAGGCTCGACCTTCTCCCCCCTGAAGGACAGTGTTCAGCCTAGAAGTTTCTTCTCCAAACCAAAACTGGAAGAAATGACAATTACTCGATCAGCAGAGAATTCCAAGTTGAATCCTTCTCAAAGATAATTTACTCCAAGTGAAAGATTTTACTGTTAAATACTACTTATGATTGAACAATAGGTATCATTCGGTAAGCGCATTTTGAAGACGAATGAGTAAGCTCCCCTGTAGAAATGAATACAGAAATCTGTTCTTGATCATCTTGATCAGCGTAATGACAGAAGGAGGTGGAAACTGTAATAATGTTTTGATAAACTTAGTCAGGTGCCCTAATATTTACATGTAAGTTTCAAATAACGATTCTATGAGGACTTAAGATATTTCCTCTCAATAGCTATAAAGACAGCCCGCCCAGTCTTAGCTCCTTTCACTTGGCTGGTGTGTAATTTATCAATAAATTGTAACTTGCCTCTAGTTCTGACTGAATAAATTATAGATGACATAAATTAGGACAGGATCGAAGACAAGGACTCATATTGAGTAGTGTCTTTGAAATTGCCCATCAGTATCAACAAAAGATTTTGAAAACATAAGCCTTCCCTACCAGGCCCTAGTTAGGAAAAAAACAGAGAGAGGAGAAATATATCCGTTTAAGAAACATATTTTCTGGGGCCGGGCGCGGTGGCTTACGCCTGTAATCCTAGCCCTCTGGGAGGCCAAGGCGGGTGGATCGCTCGAGGTCAGGAGTTCGAGACCAGCCTGAGTGAGACCCCATCTCTACTAAAAATAGAAAGAAATTATCTGGCCAACTAAAAATATATATAGCAAAAAAAAAAAATTAGCCGGGCATGGTGGCACATGCCTGTAGTCCTAGCTACTCGGGAGGCTGAGGCAGTAGGATCGCTTAAGCCCAGGAGTGTGAGGTTGCTGTGAGCTAGGCTGACGCCACGGCACTCACTCTAGCCTGGGCAACAAAGTGAGACTCTGTCTCAAAAAAAAAAAAAAAAAGAAACATATTTTCTGAAACTTATGTGGTTCTTAAGGAGAAGGTCTTGGATTATGAAAAATAGTTGGCAAGATATCGCACCCTATTACTTACTGCATACCACTGAGAGTTTGGGCTATAATCTACAATTTTGGCTTTATGCAGGATACTCAGTGTCCTGGCCACCCTGCATAAAAAATTGGCTGTGAATTTTGCCAAGGACTTATTTACATTTCAGCTGACCAAGATTTTTAACAATCACCTGACTTCCAAACCACTCATTCTCTGGTCTTCTCCAGCAGCCCATGGGAAACAAAAGCCTTCGTTTTCATTTAGATTTCTCCTTTGACTGGCTCCAGCAAAGAATTTCTTCTCTACTCTCTCTCTCTCTCTCTCTCTCTCTCTCTGGATTCTTGATAAATATGTAGCTCATAAGGAGAGCAAGCGAGGGGTTCAATCTATGACAGGAAGGAGAGAAACTATGACACCTTCATAGGACTCTCAACAGATGCTCACTGCACAGAGAGCTTGAAGGAACTATGAGATTGTTGTTGCTGTGGCAACTGTGCATGCCTAAATGAACAACATAATTAATAGTACTAACAGGCTTTGGTGGCGTCAGCAGGATGACAACATGTCCCTTTACTGGGGAATGTGTACCCTCAATAGTGACTCCACTTAGATACAGTTCTCACGTAAAGAAAAATAGTGTTCAAAAATGCAAACAAACAGAATAACCAGCATGTGCTAATCACATAAACTTCTCTAAGCCAAAGGCAGGGGCCATGTTATTCTGCCTTTCTGCAAATTAAGAAGCACCTTTCAAATTCCCAGGCCTTTTTGTGACATTCTATTTAATTTTATCATGCTATTGCTAGTCTCCTATTGAGCTTTTGTTGTGAGAGATAAGGCTAAGGGGCAGCTGAGGGGAAGCCAAATGAGATACAAAGAGGAAAAAGGTAAAATTAGCTAAAGCCCATAATTGGACTCTGCTTGGCCTTGAGGAAGGCACAATACATGTTAATTAAGTAGATTAATATGTTGTCGGCTGCAGGGGCTATTCTAGACAACAGGAACAAAGTTTAAAACAGGTAAGAACTTTTTTTTTCCTGTGCTGAGGTTAGTTGAGCCACTGATTTGAATAATTAGATGAATTTTATCCTTAAGTGGTGATAGGGAATAGGGGGGAAAAAAGCTTTCTTAGGATGTTAGATGTTATTAAAAATCTGTTGGGCTATGAAACTTTTAGATCATGAGAACTTTTCAAGAAATTGCTCAGTTACTGCTCTATTAATTGAACTGTACAATGAAAACATTCCTGCCTTTCAAATAAATGTAACATTATTATCCAATTTTAGGCAGAAGTTTCATTCCCCAAATGTTTATTATTACTATGTGACAGAATTGGAATGAAGTAAATATTCCAAGTGAAATAATTTGTCCCAAATTCTGGGCAATGCCTACATCAGGAATAGAGATCTTTGTCAGGTAATGTTGACTTGGACATTTAAAGTCTGGTGCAAACAAGCAGCGTCAAATGCATGAGGTAACTGGCTTAGAACAGAGTCAGGTGCACTCCAGGGTCAGACATCCTTTCAGCAATACATTCAAGTTTGCCAAAAAGA
The DNA here is from genome assembly GCF_020740605.2 of Lemur catta. Taxonomy (NCBI): domain Eukaryota; kingdom Metazoa; phylum Chordata; class Mammalia; order Primates; family Lemuridae; genus Lemur; species Lemur catta. The sequence continues at coordinate 31,024,349 of NC_059147.1, read as the reverse complement.
GTAAGCAAAAACACATAAGAAGCTCCATGCAAACCCATCATGGTTCAGAGTATACACACAACTGATTACAGATTTGAGATTTCACCTTCCTTTAAAGAATAAAGTACATACCTATGATTACACATGCCTTATAACAAATCATCAGAAAATGCTCTAAGTAGATTTATGAACACCATAGAATAAGAGTTATAGTCACACAAGTATTGCTCCTTATAACTTTACAATATCAGCCTGATGACACATTAATTTTGCAAATAGGCAAATAGTAAGCTGCATCTTTATTACACAAAAGCAAAGGGACATATGCTTTAAATACTATATTATGAAGTTGTGAGGGTTGCACATGAGAATAAAATTGTCATCTTGAAAGTTCCTTCCCACCCACCACCCCCATAAAGATCACCTCCTCGTATTCATATTATAAGCCTATAATAAGTATTATAGAACATATTTAGGTGATAATGTATTATAAAAGTAATTATATATTATTTATACTGAAAATCTTTCATTGTTAACATTGTTTTTCTTAACCTGGGTGCTGGTTACATGAGTGTATTTGCTTTATAAAAATTCATCAAATGCTACACAATTTTCTGAATGTATGTTAGACTTCAACAAAAAGTTTTTTTAAAACTTCTCTTGTTTCTGCACTGCTGACCTCAGATGAATTATACAAACAGTTATGTGTTGCTTTAGAGACAAACACATTTATTCCTATCCATGTGAAGGTTAAGAACATTTTGTAAAGTAATCACATTTTAAGTGTATCACAGAAGTTCATTATTTAAATGAAAGATGTGGATTATAGCTCTGGCTTAGCCACTAACTAGTAGATAAATTTGAGCCTCTCTATAGGCCTCAATTTACTCTCTCAATTAAAAAGGGTTGGGTGAGCTACAGTCCAATGTCTCTACCAGTTTCAGTATTACATGACATTAGGTAACAGGCCAGACAAGAAATGAGAATCCTTTGGTGAGTCTTTCTGCAAAGCAATAAGCCACTTCCTGGTTTATCTCTTTTGTAAATGAGAATTTAATGGGAAAAAAAGGGTAGCTGGAGTGAGCAAAAGCCACCTGAGTGATAGCGTTGGCCTATGTAACTCGGCCCTGTTAACCACTAGAAAGCCTCAGTCTAGTCATATAATTCTGGAGGTCCCCACCCCCCCAAAAGGAGAAGTTGCTATTTCCTCCATTAAAGTCTGGAATCAGTTAAGACCAGGATTAATCTTTCCCTGCTAAAAGAAATGTGCAGGGTTTTCAGTGGAGCTAACTTTAGTCAAAGGAATACTCATTCCACAAACATTTAGTGAGTTCCTGCTGAATGCCAAGCTTCCTAGTAGCCATTGGTGAGAAAATCGCAAGAGGGGCAAACAAGATCCTGCGCTCTGGGCCTCTGAAGCCTGTGGGAAATATAGACATTAAGCAAGCAGTTACAGGGGGGTTACATGATAAGTGCTGTAAAGGAAGAAATGGAAGGTGCAGTACGAGCAAGCCCAGGAGGGGCCCATAATCCCCCAGGAAAGTTTTCTGGAACTAGTGATGTCCAAATAATTGGGAGGAGTTCGCCACATAACTATGTTTAGCTCACATATTGGGAGGCAGTACAGCCTAGTGCAGGCTCTGGAGTCAGACTACTTAGCTTCAACTCCCTATGCTGCCACTTAAAAGCTGTGTGAGCCTGCGTAGGGCTCTTAAGCTCACTAAGTCTCAGTTTCCTTATTTGTGAAATGGGAATCATTGTAGTGCTCATGGGTTGTTGTAAAAATTAAATGAGAGTATCCATGCAAGCCCTACTTAGCACAGAGCCTAACTAATATTACTGTCTTTGTTAATAGTGAGACAGATGTGGGGAGAAGACAGGTAATATTCCAGGCAGAAAGCCTATGCATAGATAGCAGAGGGGACAAAGAATGTGGCCACTTGGTGTCCTAAAAGTAGTCCAGTCCAGCTGGAGAGAAGAATGGGAGACAGTGGTGAGATGAGGCTGGAGCAGAAGGCAGGCACCAGAAGGCAAAAGGGCCTCTATGCTGTGTGAAGGGGGTTGAAGTTCATCTTGCAGACATGAAGAGCTCTGGAGTTTTCTAAAAGGAGAGGCTCATGGTGTTCACTTTCCACACTTATTAGTAGGGGAGAAGTATGTTTGCTAACTGCCTAAAAAATATTCATTTTACTCCAAAGCATGAAGACTCTGCATCCACTGGCCAATTTCCTCTATAGAGGATAAGGTCCTGTTGGAATTCAATAACTCACTAACATCCGAGGATTCCCTTCCCTTGGTGAGTTCGAGATGCTGGATATCTGAATAACTACAGTTAATTTGGGAGAGGCATTAGCAAAATAATGTAATTCAGCCTAAGAGACCCAGCTCAGAAAATTAACATAGTATATCTTTTCATGAGCTGCAATATACAACAGGCCTCTCTTTAGTCATTAAACTTTCTCTATTAGATTACAGAAAATCCCAGACAACTAGCCCTGCACCAGCTGGATTTTTATAGAATGCAGATCTCCTTTTTTGCTAGCAGAGGAAAAGCAAGCGTAAACCATAGGAACAGAGCCTTGTGTAATATGGGATGCAAAATACATACTTCCTCTGTACTTTCCATTTCTTTACACCTGACCTCTAAGGGAAACTTTAGTAAGAGCAAACCAAGGCTTCTTGGGATGAGTATTAGAGTGAAATCCATAAGGGATGGTTGTGAACACTGACATGATTCAACACTTATAAATGATCTGGAAGAACAAGTGAGCAATAAATCTGTGATGCAGTCAACCCTAAGTGCTTCTGGGTAGTTTAATGCCAAGGCAGCATGAACCATTCATAGGAGGAGTGGGCAGGAGAATGGCAGATGTGATGTAAGTATATATGGAAGAGAACAATCCAAATCTTCCTTGTAAAAGAGCGAACTACCAGTTAGAATCCCAAAACAACACCTGGAATTATGGTGTGGTCTGTTAGGCTACTGAAGCCAGAAAAGTTGGGGTAACATCACAAAGGGCACTGAAAGCAAAAGGGGAAGCAAGCCACCATTCTTCAGCCCTTTCAAACAAAAGGGAGGCACATCACTCCTGAAATGCTGTGTGGCTTTACAGCCATACATGAAGAAATAGAAAGCAGAACCTGCTGGCATTTTCACGTTTCCTGTTCGTCCACCAGACTTGCTGTGGTATTTAGCACATGGGAATGAGACTTACATATCAGTAAAAAATACTAGTTTGTTCATGCATTTAATGAACATTTATTGCAAATCAGAGAAATGCAAGGCACCATCCTAATAACTAGGAGCAATATCAAGAAGGATGAGATATGTACGCTCACCTCAAGTGGCTTACTGTCTAGTAAATGCAAATGAGACTTCATCGTTATAACACAAGGCACAAAGTAATAAAAACCACAATAGAGGAGCAGATAAAGTGTTACAGGACCATCATACACATATTTAAAAGATATTATTATGTCAGTAAATCATAGATATAAAAACAATCTATTCTTATTAACCTCATTTGTTTTAAAGCTTAACCTGGGCATCGATGATCATTATGATTTTACTAACTGACAATTCCATTAATGTCTAGAACCAGCAGCTGATATTGATTAGCAGGTCATGGTGTCAATAGGAAGAGGGGAAGTTTCTCAACGGGGCTGAACTGTGGGCTGCTATCAATAGTGGATATTAAGATGATAGACTTTTTCTGAAGGAGGAAGGTAGAAGGGAGAGTTCACTCAGCTTCTGAGTGAGATCCACCACCATTTCTGCTGCCTTTGCCCACAGGATGCTTGGTTTATCCTGTAACTGTTGCGAGGTACAAGAGCCATGCCCTAAAATATTCTATAAAGGAGGGGAATAAAAATCAGGCTCAATCTTAGAATGAAGTAGCTGACATCCTGTCTCCTCCCAAGTCAGCTTAGAGAAACCATTTACTATATTAATACCAACAACACTGTCCTCCCCTTTCTTATCCCATTCCAAAAGATACACATTGGGTTTATTTAGAAGATTAATTCTGCTTGTAGAAATGCCAGCTCTCCCCAACCCTAATAATTAGAGTTCAAGGGGGAAATCAATAGTACTATAGCAGGGCTTGCGAGATAAATGTCTTTGGAAGTACAAAATTTCTGTACCCTCTAAGCAAGATACTCCAAGGAAACCAGGTATAGAAAAAGGAGTTTTAATTTTGCTACTTAAAATGCTAAAACCTCATACTCCTCTAAGTGTTCTCTGACACAGAAAACGAGCTTATGTTGCTAGCCACCTTTGCAGTTGTCAGTGCCCACCTCTTCATGAAACCTCTTTAATACACGCAGATAAGAGATAGGCTTGCCCCATTCTTCATCGTTTCCACCATTACATTTACTTTAGCCTCTGTGTGTGTTTGTGGAGGGAGGGGCATATATATACAGCTATCTCTCAGTTCATAGAACGCATTTAAATGGGAATAGAGTTCCTAAATGTAATGAAATCACATTTCAGAATAGCATAAACTTCTCAACATCATATATTTAAAGAAAATGAAGATTTTCAAGAATATGACAGTATTAAAAATATTAGCAATGAAATCAGTGAAGAAGTATCTATCTGCTGGGTTTCTAATGTACCAAGATATGTTGCAAGATGTTGTGTACATTAAATGAAAAGTTGAAGACATAGCTCCTATTTTTAAGAATATTATAATCTAGTTGGGAAGACAAGTTTAAAAGTATACACAAATTAAATATAGGAATTAAATATTAGAACAGTAGCAAGATGTCTACTAAGTCCAAAGAGTTTAAGGGATGGAAAAGAATGAGTGTAAATGTTAGCTTTTATTTCAAAAGAGCTTGGGGTTGTTGGAAAATCACCAAGGCTTTAGGAATTTCAGCCTTTCAGCTAGAATCACCACAAGACAGAGCAAAACCAAGGGCACTACTGGCAAGAGTTTCAGTTATTATGTTATGTTTTTGGTATTTTTAATTTTATGCTTTATTCTAAATATGGGAAGACATTTTTCAGTATTATAAATATTCTCCCTCATCCAAGCTCCAAAGGTGATTATTTTAAAAGAGGGTTTCAATTAACTAAGGAATACCTGTATTGTTGAAATCATATTTCATCTGGTTTCTTTCATTTTAAGGATACCTGAAATGAGTGTTACCTTCTCTGGGTTCTCTAAAATCTATAGTAGGAGCTACAGAATCACAAACACATTCTGTACCTCATAAATGGATAAGGACGTTGTTTTGGAGAAGTAGAGATTCCATTTTGTGGTTGCTTTAATTATAATAACAATTGAACTTGTACCTTCTGTTCAAACAAAATAGAAATCTTAATTGCTAACCCAAATTAACTCAAACTTGAGTTTTAAAATGTCAGAGTTTGGGATTCTTAGTTCTCTTTCTCCCTTCATCTCTAATATACAAAGAGCTCAGAAAGGTGCAACACTTACAAGAGACATCAAAATCAAAGCTGTGCATTTGGATTCAAATTGCAGAAGAAGAAAGCAAATATTTCAGAAAATCACAAAGAACATGTCTGTTGTTATTGCTTTAAATCAGTTCGAGCACACACTGCATTTTAAGTAAGTTGTTTGCCTGGTTTGTATTTTATACACACACACACACACACAAAAAACTATAATCATAAGTGCATGGTGAGAATCCAGATAATTGCTTTTAGTTTTATAATTGGGAGTCTCCAAACAGTGAATCTGAAAGCCACTCTCGGGATGACACACTACACGCATTCAGAATGACATGGGTGAAGGACTTCCCAAGTAAAGCAACAGAGCCCCTGTAGTCACTTCAGCAGCGTTTCCAAACTTTTGTTTCTTCTTCTAGAGTTTCTAGAAACAGGGACTAAGATGTTCCTATGTTTAGAAAATGCAAGATCAATTCTTTTGTTGCTAAATTAAAAACTAAATTGTCCCCAAACTATTCAACTTCACACTTATACATACAAATTATAACATCATAGCTTAAAGCTTCTATGTCTAATTACTGTGCCCACAGGAGGATTATAATGCACCCCACTCTTGATTATTCAAAGACTAATTATCTAGGCCAGGCACTTAAGCTTGTCCCTATTCCCTTGGTTTTCTGCCATTTGGTTATTTTAAGGTTCACTGGTCTCTTTACACACAGGGCAGAGGAAATAAAAGGAGATGAAACTCAAATCAGCAAAGTTTAACTTCCTACATGATTGACTAAAAATTATGGGATGGAGAGGCAGATGAAATGAATAATTAACATGAAAACCAAAGTTCTCTAGGTATTTGATTTATTCATAGTGCTGTTTCTCTCTAATGATAAGCTGACCGAATAAATGCCTTGAATTAAGTACAGGTAACATAAAACTTGATTTTGACCTTCCTATTGTTTCACTTGATTATTTGTGTCCCTCAGTTCTTCCTCCCTTTGTCCTTCTTTCCCCTTTCTCTTTCTTGCTGTCAGCAGGAGTCACATTTATTCACTAAATGTCAGTCATTTTATTTCTGCCTTTGAAGGGGAAATCCCTGGTATTTCCAGTCCTTTTCTATCACTCTTTTAACTCTACTAGCTTTGCTAAGCTAGACTCCAGCTCTATATGCAGATACGCTAACTCTAGCAGAGAAAAGGCATAGCCCTGTAACCTCTCCTGTCAGGTATGGTTAGGAGTGGAGATTTTTGAAATCATGTATCCTCCCATTTTCTGTCCTTGTAAGGCTGGCTCTGGAACAGTCATGGTGTTAGGGGAGTGTTTTATTATGTTAATGAGGGAAATGTTATCTTTGTTCATAAGTTCCTAGTTTCTGTGTATGTTCCCAGTCAGGAAAAGTCCCTAACCTCAAGTTCTTGTTGTTGTGGTTTCTTTTTTCTGTTTTTATTGGTCCCAACCCTCAGCCCTTGACCATATCCTCCTGTCATCTGTCCTGCCTCTTGTGTGTCTAACTGCCTGTCCTATTACCTGTGTACTCTCATCCCTACCTAATACTCCTTGGGCAGCAAGTTTTATAATGTCTTTAATCCCCATCTGAAATTCTGTCACTCTAGCTACTCATGTAGATGTTTAAGATGACCCACTATCCAGCCACACAGCTCTCCCTCAAACCTGCTCCCACAATGTTCCCTTGTAAATGACAAAATTCTTAGCCAATAGGATATAAATCAAAGTGTTGCTGTTTTTCAGTCCTCCATTAGTTGTTCACCAGCCAAAACCACAACGGATATCTGCAGCTCAAAGTGTCAAAAATTCAATCAAAATCTTGGGTCACAGGAAGGGTCCCAAGGGAACAATATGCCTATGAATAAAATCCCCAAAACTCAGAGGATTCATCTTCCTTTAACTCCGTGGGGGCACTAAAACCCTGTTAAGCCTGTAATCTTGTGTCCAACATTAGAAACCACAGGCCCCCAGACACAGCCCTAAACCTGAAGGGTAATGACAAGCTGTTATCCCAACTTCCCACCAAAGCCTAAAAGGTTCATAATGGTTCTAGGATAATAAGGAAAGAGCAGAAGAATTCCAATAGATAAATAAATAGATAGATAAAATTTTTTTATTTTTAGTAGAGACAGGGTCTCACTCTTGCTCAGGTTGATCTCGAACTCCTGAGCTCAAGCAATCCTCCTACCTCAGCCTCCCATAGTGCTAGGATTACAGGTGTGAGCCACCACGCCCAGCCCAAGTGCTCATTCTTAAGCAATCACGGCACAAGAGTGGCAGACCTCCCTTAATACAAATTGACTCTTGAAGGTCCCACCCACCAGTGCAACACACTTCATGCTAAAAAAAATTAGCTGGGTGTGGTGGCAGGCACCTATAGTCCCAGCTACTTGGGAGGCTGAGGCAGGATTGCTTGAGCCCAAGAGTTGGAGGTTGTTGTGAGCTAGGCTGACGCGACAGCACTCTACCCAGGGCAACAGGAAAAAAAAAAAAAAGAATGAGCACTTGGTTTTGTGGTTTTGCATGTACATTCAAGGGGTGAAACTGACCATGGGAAGCAGAATACAGTACCTGACCTAGATATTGGTCTTTGGTGCAACTGAGGTCTTGGCTTTATGGAAGGAGAAAGGGGTATCTAGGGTACAGAAGTGACTTTTCTCCATGTTACTCTGAACATAGCAATTCTACTTTGGTAGCCAAGTGACAAAGTGTGTTACAAGCTGTCATGAGCGGGAGAGAGTTGGAAGAAGGATTGTTCCCTGCTTCCTCAGATCCCGTATGCCTGTGGCTCAGCAAGGAATCAAGGAGACTCTGAATTACTTCGGTACCTCAAAGATTTGCCACAAAAAGCTGTAAGTGTCTGTACAGATAGAGCTCTGTGGTAACTTGACCTACCATTACATAGTTTTCCATGTCTCCAGATCAACCAGCTTTCCCACAGGAAATATTTCTGTACTATTGAAGCTGATCTAACAATGTCTAGAAAGATAGATAAAAGATAAACAGATTTCCTTTTCCCTGTTTGAGATTTCTACTCTATTAGATAAAGTTTAGCTGCTAAAGAATTGAACAAATATGCCAAAATTCATGCGAATTCTCTGTTTAAAAAAAAGTAAGATCCTCAGAAATGTTTTGCAATTATCTATGCTCCATGTATAACAAACCTAAATACGAGAATTGGCAACAAGACCTACAGATAGATAGTGTAAAGAAGGGGGTTTTGAGCACTTCACATTGTCTTTTTTGGCAGCAAGTTGAAAGGACCAGGATGTGGTTTCAATTTTGGATGTGCTAATTATGTTTGTCAATTGTGGGCTTTGCTTAATTAATTAGTCATGCGAATTTAACTTGAGTATTTTTTTTGCACATCTAAATCATTACTATAGTAATTAAAAAGCTGCTTTGATTAGCTCCCTTCACAGTACGTAGTACAGCATACTCTTGTCAACTTTTGACAATCTAGCATTTGGATACTGTTTAGAGAAAATATATTCTATATGTTTGGGGAAAAATAAAAACCAAGGCAGGCAACAAGAAAGATGGCCTAGTAGAAGATGTCAACAACTACTGGCACCATGAAATCAATGAATACAGACTGGAAATTTTAATAACACATGTTCAGGAGGAGTTCCCAGGCGTGGAGAGAACTGGAGTGCTGAATAAACCAGGAACATGTTTCTTTTGGTAAATTAAGGTGGGGAGAAGATAATGGTCAGAGATTTATATGTCTTTGGCCCCAAATCAATGCCAAAACCTATAAAACACCCTAGGAACTAAGCTTGTCCTTGTCTGAGAGACCTAGCCTGACTCTCATAATCACAAGTAAATACTGTGGCCGGGGGGCTTGTGCCAAGTGATGCTCTCCTTATGGCCATTTCATACTTTAACAAGCCCAAGTGCCAGGGACATTGTATGATACTAGGTTGAACTTCTTCTTAATTGCTAAATAGGTGTTGCATTCCCCTATGAGCCCCCTGTGGATGCTGTAGCACTCTCCTTTCTGCAAACTGATGCACAGTAGGATTTAATATATTTCTCTCACCTCACACTGAAAATTAGAAGCAAATTTAAGAACATATATAGGCTTTCAGCCCCCCATTGAGAGCTATGTGTCAACCAGTTCTTCCCATCCCTCCTCACCACCAGCCCTATAGCCAGAATATAATGGCTATAGATAGATAGCAATAGATAATAGGTTATTACATATCCATGATGTTTTTAAAATATAAAATGAACCGGAACTATTTAGAGAATATGATGCCATTTGTCATTTTAAAGTCATCCCTTCATAGTTACTTGGGAGGCTGAGGCAGGAGGATCATTTGTGCCCAGGAGTTGAAGGTTGCAGTGAGCTGTGCTTATGCCACTGCACTCTAGCCTGGGTGATAAAGCAAGATCCTGTTTCTAAAAAAAAATAAATAAACAAAATAAAATAAAATAGTCACCGTTAAGGCTAATAACTTGATACATGTGGTTTGTCTCAGAGGGTCACCGACATCTCTGATAGAATCCAGCTGTAGAATAGAAAATGATATTTCATCCAAGAAGTGGATCCTAGTTGGAAAATGAAAAATCACCATTGAATGCCGTAAAGTACATTTTTACACCCATGGAAAATTTAGAGCTTGGGGACTCATGGAAAACTTAGAGCCAACAAGGATAAAGAAACAAAAAAGGTGAAAGAGGAGTTTCTTAAAGAGTCTCCAATGACAAAAACATATGCATTTTCTGAGCACTCCAGAACAAATCATTAAAGTATCAATCAGGCTGAAAAAAAAAAAAAGGAGTTTTGCTATGCAGAAATTCAAATGTCCTAAATAGAGAAATTTAAAAATTAAAAAGATATGACTTTGGCCGGGCGCGGTGGCTCACGCCTGTAATCCTAGCCCTCTGGGAGGCCGAGGTGGGTGGATCGCTTGAGGTCACGAGTTCGAGACCAGCCTCAGTGAGACCCCGTCTCTACTAAAAAAAAATAGAAATAAATGATCTGGACAACTAAAAATATATATAGAAAAAATTAGCCGGGCATGGTGGCGCATGCCTGTAGTCCCAGCTACTGGGGAGGCTGAGGCAGTAAGATCGCTTAAGCCCAGGAGTTTGAGGTTGCTGTGAGCTAGGCTGACGCCACGGCACTCACTCTAGCCCGGGCAACAAAGTGACGCTCTGTCTCAAAAAAAAAAAAAAAAAAGATATGACTTTAATACTTTTAACATTCAAAAAAAAAAAGATATGACTTAGAGTTCCTTGATACCTCAAATCCTATAGTACCCGAACAAAACTGAAATTAATTTTCAAACTTTTCTCAATAAATTTGTCCCCCCAAATATCCTAAATATGTGTATATGTGCATACATATATACATATGTGCTAAATACATTCCTGTTAAATTCCTGTATACTTATAGTTTCTCAATAAAAACCTATGCTGGAGACTAGCTCCTTGTCACCTCCTCAGGGACCTCCTTTAGCAATTACACACACACACACACTCTCTCTCTCTCTCTCTCTCTCTCTCTCTCTCTCTCTCTCTCTCTCTCTCTCTCTCTCTCTCTCTCTCTCTCTCTCTCTCTCTCTCTCTCTCTCTCTCTCTCTCTCTCACACACACTATTATCTTCAATTTCCCATCCTTCTGAATCCTTCTCCAGCACATATTGATAAACTCATACCTCCCACTCCAGCATTTTCTCCAGCAATCATGCTCTCTCTCCTTCTGCCTTCACAGCCATTCCCCTGAAGGAGATGTCTATTCTCACCATCTCCCCACTTCCTCACCACTTACTCACTTCTCAGCCCACTGCAATCTGGCTTCCACTGAAACTGATGCTGCAGAAGGCAGTGACGTTCTCCATTTGCCAAATCAAGTGAAGACTTCCCAGTCTATCTCACGAGGACTTCCTGAACCATGAACACTACTGATCTCTACCTTCTTGAAACTCTGCCCTTGAGATCGCACTCTTTCCTGCTCTCTCTAACTCTCTGTCCCTGTCTTCCTCTCTCCCTCTTCTCAGCCTCCATCACTGCCTCTTCCTCTTCCAATATCTCCCTAATTATTGAAAACCCCAGAGGTTCTTCCTCATCCCTCTTCATCCCCACATTCAATGCACTTCAAATCCTATTGGTTTTATGCTTTCATTTGCTGCCCAGCCTCTCTGCTCTCTAAAACTATAGTCCAAACTGCAACTAGAGTGAGATTTCTAAGAAGCAAATCTGATCATATCACTCCCCTGCTTACCACTCTACAGTGGTTCCTCATCACCTTTAACTGTGGATTTGTAACTTTCTAAAAAAGGAGTATTTTCTGCACTAGGAGATAAGTTCTGCACAGGCTATGAATTGTGTATGCTAGCACAATGCCTGGCATCTAGTATATGCTCAAAAGATACTTGTTGAATAAAATGAAATCTTACACCAAAGTCCAACTTAAACCATGCACATGTGTTAAAACTGAGCATCTCCTACTGAAGCAGGAGTAAGAGCAGGGTCCTGCCTGTTTGCTCTGATCACACCTCACCAACATCCCAGGTACCTCTGTGAATTCCCGGGTGCTCTAGGGCATATCTGGAAAACCAGAGACCTATGTGATAAAATCCAGGCTTCCTAGTATGGGATACAGACCCTTGACAAACTGATTTCTACCCACTCTTCAACATGATTTCTGACTCATCTTTATCCTTCACTCAAGCCTTGCCAGACTGAACTATTTGCCATGCCTGGACATGCCAGAGCTTTGCACATGCAGTTCTTTCTATCTAGAATACTTTTGCCCTCTTTGAAAACCTAGAAAACTTCACCTTATTCCTCAAGACCAGCTCAAAGCCTTTTCAACTCCATAAGCGGAATGCATCACTCCCTTAGTGCCATAAATATACCTTGTACATATCTTTATTATAAGTCTTATCACACTCTATATCAATTTTTCTTTACAGGTTTATTTCCTCTACTGGGCTAAGAAGGCAAGGATTTTTTTTTCTCATTTATCTTTGTAACCCAGAGCAAAGTACCCAGTACCAAGGAGGTACTCAATATTCGTTTGTGTAATAAATGCAGTTCTACTGGAACAATCATTCTTTTTTATCTCATATTCTTTTTATAATGTCATTTTGCATGTCACAGGGTGTCTCATGTTAAAAATTAGTCAGCTAATCATCTACTACTTATGTTTCAGCAGAAATCAACTGGGGTTAAGCCTTGTGCACTCACGTAAGTATTTAGAGATAATATGCATCTTTTTAATTGAAATTGAGATATATTAAATAGATGTCTGAGATCTAATGGGTTATTATAACTGTCCTTCTAGGTACTACCGAAATAATGTCTTGCATCTTACATTTTATATAATAAAATGAGTAATATAGGGAAAACATGTGGGTCGTATTTATTCAATGTGAATGAGATCAATAGAGTACCAGAATGTGATCTCTTAACAGATACAGATGGGAGCCATCTCTTTAGTGATATAAAATTGAAAATGAGAAACATCAAATGCAGAAAGAAAATTTTAAAGAAAATTTGATGGCAAAATTTAACTCAAGTTATTAATATATAAATGAGACTTTTCCCAGGGAATTTTAAAAAATCTTATATTAATAATTCTCTTCAATTGGTATCCAGAGTTAATGTTTCTATATCAATTGTTGCATCAATTTCCTTATGCTTCTGAAACATGTGAGTTCTAAAATGAGAAAATAAATGCAAACCATAAAATAAAACTCAACATGTTAGTTTCCTGGTAGATGATTTTTGTTTTCCACTTCTAGGGCAGTTTTGCAATTATGTAGTAGAGAATCACATTCACCTTTGGCATATATATCTCAATCATACTCTAGTAACAAGTATTTTACCTACCATATATCAACCAAAAATATCTGGTATGACTCAAGACTTCTGCACATACCAACATAATGTTCTTGATGTTCACAAAAATGTCAGGCTCTGAAGTACCCTCTCAATCACAGAAGAGAAATGAAATTAATCCCTAATTTCAAGTCTTGCTTGAAATTCAAGTGTAATTTATTATATTATAGTTCCTTGAAAAATTGTGATTCATATAGAGCATAATGTGTGTGTATGTGTATAGAATATCTGTTTGTAACATTCAGTCCATAGTAGGAAACTTACACTAAATCTGTGGTCCTCCAAGTGTGGTCTAAGGACCCTTGAAGAACCTGGAGAATTTTTCAGGAGTTCCACAAAGTCAAAACTATATTTACAATAATACTAAGACATAATTGTCTTTTTCATTCTCATTTTCTTGCAAACTGGAGTTTTCCAGAGGCTACATGACATGATACTGGAACAGATTGAATGCAGAAGCAGACATGAGAATCAACTATATTCTATTAAACCAGATGTTTAAAATATTTACAGGAATTGTAAAACAGTGCCACTGTTATCATAATTGTTTTGGATACATACTTATATTTTATTTAAAACATATTACATATGCTAAAATGCAATGAGGAAATTTGAGATTTCCTGTGCTTCCTGAATCTAAGGATTCACATCTTTTATCTATTCTGGAAAATTCTCACCAATTATCTCTTTAAATTTTTCCCACATTCCCCCATTCTCTTTTCTCCATCTAGAATGCCAGTACAATGTACTTGTGTCCTTCTCATATTCACATATACAATGTCATTCATATTTTCCATCCTTATAACCTTATGCTATGTTTTGGGTACTTTCCTCAGATCTTTCCAGTTTGCTAATTCTTTTTACAGCTGAATCTAATTTCCTTATTTAAGTCTTCTATTGCATTCTAAAATTTGACTATCACATTTTTTATTTTTAGAAGTTCTACTTTATTTTTAAAATGTTAGGTCTTGTTTATGTGTATGTTATCAGTTATACTTTACTCCTGAAACTGTTTCCTTAAACCTTTTAAAAATATAAAACCCATTTTATGCTCTCTGACTGCTCAATTATCTGAAGATCCCAGGGGTCTAATGCTGCTGTTTTTTCTGCTTGCATTGATGCACAGAAATGTGTTTCTTCCTGTGAGATTCAATTTTGGATTGTGAGTTTATGTTCAATCAAACCTTATACCTAGAGGAATTATCCTAGTCCATTTTCTGTTGCTCATAACAAAATACCTGAAACTGGGTAATTTATAAAGAATATGACTTTATTTCTTATAGTTATGGAGGCTGAGAAGTCCAAGGTCAGAAAGCCACAACTGGTGAGGGTCTTCTTGCTGGTGAGGATTCTCTGCAGTGTCCTAAAGTGGTGCAGGGCATCATATGGCCAGGGAGCTGAGTGTGCTAGCTCAGGTCTCTCTTCCTCTTCTTATAAACCCACCAGTCCCACTCCTGGGATAACCCATTAATCCATCAACTCATTAATCCATAAATGAGACATCCATTAACAAGACAATTTGCTTTATTATCTCCATGTGGTAGTTATTTTTTTCTAGCCCTTCTTTTCATGGCAGATATAGTGCTTGAGGATTCCAGTTTCGTGTGACAGTCTTGGTTCCACTCTCCACCTTGCTGGACCCAAGGTCTTGTCTTCACGCGGCTGTTAAACACCAAGCATATTGGTTACCTGGAATCGCAAGTGCCCCTGGGCATCTGTGGCTTCAATGTCTGCTTCTTCCCTTGGTTTTCAGCTTCTTCATTTTTGATCTCTGAGAATTTGCCTCACATTTTTGCTAGCCTAGCTCTACATATAAGATATTTGTTATATACTGTTTAATATTTTAGATGTCTTTTTTGGGAGGATTTTCAGATTATCTAGTTTGACATATTGCCCAGGAATATAAATTGGTACAACATTACTGAAAGATGAAATGCATATATCACTCAACCAAGCAATTGTACTCCTAGAAAGTTATCCTTTGCATGGAAATTTGGCAATATCTATCAAAATTTTAAATGTGCTTAACTTTAATCTGGAAATTCTACATTCTAGGAATTTATCCTACATATATATTCACACTTATACAAAATACCATATAAGTACTAATATTTGTTGCTGCAGGCTTTGCAAAAGATTGGAAATTGCAAGCAAACTAAATGTCCATTATTAGGAGACTAGTTGAGTAAATTAAAACATTTCCCACAATATTCTGCAATTGTTAAAAAGAATGCAGAATATTGACCTGATATGGAAAGATGTTGACCTGATATGGAAAGAATATGACCTGATATAGAAAGATGTTCATGATGTAAGTTTCATGACTTCTTCATGTAAAAAATATGATTATACATGCTTGTATATTCATTAAAAGCTTCTGAAAAGATACACAATTAACTGTTAATGTAGTTTCCTCTAGGGAATGGGACTGAGCCATTGTTATACAAACATTGCTTCTAAATGAGAAATATGCTAATTTAAAATTATTTTTTACCCATTTATTAATGTCAACTCCTTACTGCTATATTATTATTAGCACTGTTACTAGAGGCATTTGAAAATAAAGTCCTTCTCCCCAAACTGTTCTGCAACTCTTACCATCTTCCACTTGTCTGTCATTCCTTACTTGTCAATTGTTATTCCAACTAACCTGGCTGTCCTCTGCTGACTTTACTGGGACACTCATTATCTAATGATCTAAATATAATTTTATAGACTAAAACAGGTAGATTTCTTATTTCCATCTGTCCTAAGAAAGAATGGTTTACCATGTACATAAAGAAGTTACATTTTAAATGCCACACCACTGCAGAGGGGAAGGAAAGGCTTACTGAGAATTCAGTGAGAAGCCAGGCCTATTGCTGTGGCTGTGTCACAGTTTGATCAGCAGGTGAGACTGATTTCAACATCTGAGCCCAGCTGTAGTTTCTGGCTGGAGCTTGAATTTTCAATGAGTTGCTTAATTTCTAAGGACTAGAAGCTGAGTTAGGCATTTATACAGCTGGGAACATCTTCTGGCATGAGCCTAAAGGTTTTCCTTTGAACATCTTCATTCCTTCATACGATGAACTCCTGGAGATAACAGTGCACAGCTTGAGTTACTTAATTTCCCATTATATTTAAATGTGCAAATAAGACAGAGCCCCTGTAATTTTACCTAGCCTTTCACAAACTAAATTGCAACTTCCTTTATTCTCTAGAAATAGGCTTCATATTAGTGTTATGATGAAAGCTGGCGCAGATATTTTTCTACATTAGGACTGTAATTTTCACCGTATTGTAATGTCAGGGCATAAGTTACTTAAGATATTTTTGTGATAATTGGTTGCTCTGTGAGTATGGATTTGTTTGTTTGTTTTTATTTTTTGTGTTTGAGAAAGAATGTAGAAAAAGATCAAAAGAAGAGAGAAACTTTCTTTTTAGGAAAAAGATTATTTCCCTTTTGAGTTTTATTCCCATCAAAGTCCATAAGAGTTGACGTTGTACTCTTTGGAGAATGTAGATACATTTAAATAGAAACAGCAAAGATGGCAGTTTCCAAAAGAATATGATCTATGGGCACCAGAAGGGAATATTGGACTACTGGCACCCAGAATATTTTTCATAATGGCTTTGTTCAATGTCACATGTCTATTTGTGGCTCAATATTTCCTAATCCTTGATTAAAACACAAACATTTTAGAAACAGTGATCTTTTGAGGCCAAATTCATCCATTATGTCCATCATATCATTTTCCAGTGTGAGAAGCTAAGAAGGACTTAAGATTAGATGACAATATGAGGATAGTTTTATATCTGGGTTCTTAGTCCTGTTCCAAAGGTCTATATCTCCGTTCCTGTGCCAGTACCATGCTGTTTTGGTTACTACAGCCTTGTAGTAAAGCTTGAAGTCTGGTAGACTGATGCCTCCCAATTTGTTCTTTTTGCGTAAGGTTGCTTTGGCTATATGAGGTCTTCTCTGGTTCTAAACAAAGCATAGAATTATTTTTTGGAGATCTGCAAAGAATGATGATGGTATTTTGATAGGGATTGCATTAATTCTGTAGATCACTTTAGGTAGTATGGATATTTTAACAATATTGATTCTGTCAATCCATGCGCATGGTAAGGTTTTCCATCTGTTTACATCTTCTACAATTTCTTTTCTCAGTGTTTTGTAGTTCTCCCTATATAGGTCTCTCACCTCCTTAGTTAAATATATTTCTACATATTTAATTTTCTTTGATGCTATTGTGAAAAGTGTATCTTTGATTTTTGGCTTGACTATTATTGGCATATATGAATGCCACTGATTTGTGTGCATTGATTTTGTATCCTGAGACTTTACTGAATTCATCTATCAATTCCAGAAGTCTCTTGGTTGAATCCTTGGGATTTTCTAGATATGATGTCATATCATCAGCAAAGAGTAAGAGTTTGACCTCTTCTGCCCTCATTTGAACATGCTTAATTACCCACTCTTATCTGATTGCTCTGGCAAGGACTTCTAGCACTATGCTGAATAGAAGTGGAGATAGCGGGCAACTTTGTCTGGTTCCAGTTCTAAGCTGGAATGCTTTCAATTTTTCCCCATTCAGTATGATATTGGCTGTGGGTTTATCATATATGGCTTTAATGATTTTAAGGGATGACTCATCTATGCCTATTCTGTTAAGAATTTTTATAATAAAAGTGTACTGGATTTTGTCAAATGCTTCTTCTGCATCTATTGAGAGAATCGTATGGTCTTGTTCTTGCTTTTTATTTATGTAGTGTATTACATTTATAGATTTGCATATGTTGAACCATCATTGCATCTCTGGGATAAAGCCCACCTAGTCATGATGAATAATTTTTTTGATGTGCTATTGAATTCGGTTTGCTAATCTTTTTTGGAAGATTTTTGCATCTGTATTCATAAGGGATATTGGTCTGTAGTTTTCTTTTTTTGTGTGTGTGTCCTTTCCTGGCTTTGGTATCAAGGTGATATTGGCTTCATAGTATGAAGAGTTGGGGAGGAGTCCATCCTTCTCAGTGTTGTGGAATAATTTCTGCAGTATAGGAATGAGTTCTTCTTTGTAGGTTTGGTAAAATTCAGGTGTGAACCCATCTGGTCCAGGATGGTTTTTGGTTGAAAGATTTTTTATCCACACCGCTCACCTCTCACAAAAATCAACTCATGATGGATAACAGACTTAAACCTAAGGTGTGAAACCTTAAGAATTCTAGAAGAAAATGTTGGGAAAGCTCTTATAGACATTGGCCTAGGCAAAGAATTTATGAAGAAGACCCTCAAAGCAATCACAGCAGCAACAAAAATAAATAAATGGAACCTGATCAAATTAAAAAGCTTCTGCACAGCCAAGGAAACTATCATTAGAGGAAATAGACAACCTGCAGAATAGGAGAAAATATTTGCATGCTACCCATCTGATAAAGAGTGATAACAAGAAACTACATAGAACTTAAGAAAATTAACAAGAAAAAATCAAACAACCCCATTAAAAAGTGGGCAAAGGACATGAACAGAAACTTTTCAAAAGAAGACAGAATAATGGCCAGCAAACATATCAAAAAGTGCTCAATATCTCTAATCATCAGGGAAATGCAAATCAAAATCACAATGAGATATCACCTAACTCCAGTGAAAATGGCCTTTATCAAAAAGTCCCAAAACAACAAATGGTGGTGTGGATGTGGAGAAACAGGAGCACTCTTACACTGCTGGTGGGACTGCAAATTAGTACAACCCCTGTGAAAAGTAACTTGGAGATATCTCAAAGAACTAAAAATAGAAATACCATTTGATCCAGCAATTCCACTACTAAGCATCTACCGAAAGGAAAAAAAGACATTCTACAATGAAGAGATCTGCACTTGAATGTTTATGGCAGCACAATTCACAATTGCAAAGATGTAGAAACAGTCCAAGTGTCCATCCATACATGAGTGGATTAATAAAATGTGGTGTACGTATACCACGGAATACTACTCAACCACAAAAAACAATGGTGAACTAGCAACTCTTATATTATCCTGGATAGAGCTGGAGCCCATCCTTTGAAATGAAGTATCACAAGAATGGAAAAACAGCATCCAACTACTTAACTTCCTAAGTATGGCCAAAGGTATAATGTAATTATAAATCACATTAGGTACAAAAAGTAGTGTGTTTAGAAAGAAGTTTAGGATTCCAATTCTATAGAAACAGTGCTCCAAATAGGTATGAAACTGTTTCGTACTCCAAACACGTACAACTTCTGTGTAAAATATTACCCCCCAAAATTAGCAAATATTAAGCTTAAAGAAAGTGAGAATTCCCCAGATGACAGGACTACAATCAGAACATAAATCCAGAACAGTAAGGGAGTGCATGGGGAGGTGATATCAAACCTAGGAACAGGTCCTAGAGGCTGAGAGCAAGGATTCCACCACCCACACAAGCAAGGCAGGAAATGCTGCTGTGGGCTAGAAGGGGGAGAGGAGCTGGAACTGAGGCTTCCACATAAAGCCAAGGCCCTTGAAGGATTGCTTAAACTATTTACTGTCAACTATGAACACTATACCACCAGCTCAGCGAAGCCGTAAGGCAGTTGTTATCTGCCTGAAACACTGAATAGAGAAAATTCTTCTGTAAGACAGCAAGCCATTCAGATACTGAAAGAACTACTGAAAGATGTCCTTTAGGAAAAAAGGTAATTGAACTAAGGGGAAAGAAGGAAGTATAAGAAACAATGAGGAGGTAAGAAACTGGTAAAAGATCAACAACAACAAGAATAGCAATAATTTCTCATTTCAGGGATGAGGAAGAACTTCAATACTGGACATGTGAGATTCTTGGATTGGATTTCAAAATGAAATCAAATCCTTTGAATTGCATGAAATCCAGCTATATGCTGATTCTAAGAGCCACAATTAGACCATAATGACACAGAAAGTTTAAGAATAAATGATGGCAAAATATGTATCAGACAAATGCTAACCAAAGTAAATTTATATTAATATCAAGCAAAAAAATACCCTAAAGGGAAAAAATAGTATCATTAGGAATACATAATTGTAAAAGAAAAATTCACCAAAAGATATAACAATTCTTAACTTATATAGACCTAACAACATAGCTTCAAAATACACGCAGGGAAAACAGAATTGAAAAGATAAGGGGAAAGATCCACAACCATGATAGATTTTCTAACATGCCTCTCTTTGTGATGGATAGGTCAAAAGACCAAAAAATAAGTGAGGCTCTAAATGATTTGATAACACAATTAACAAACTTGATGCAATGACAATAATTATATAGAACACCTTATCCAACAATTAGAGAACTCACATTCTTTTCTCAAGCCAAAATGAAACATTCACAAAAACTGTCCACATATTAGGACAAAGGCAAATCTCAAAAACCGCCAAAGAAAATATCACACAAACTATGATATCTACTCAAAATATAATAAATTTAGAAATCAATAACAAAGAGTTATCTAAAAATTTTTGTATATTTGGAAATTTTAATGTATTTCTAAATAATCTCTGAGTCAAAGAAGAAATCACGATGAAAATTATAAAATATTTCAAATGGATTCACAAAGAAAACACTATATTTCAAAATGAGCATAGCTGAATGAACAAATTATAAAATGAAAAAAAATTGAAAATTGATGTAAGCATCCAACTCAAGATACTAGGAAGAAGTTGGTGGAAAGAAAAATAATATCAGAGCAGAAATGAAATGTGAAACAAAGAAACAAGAGAAAGAAATCTTAAAGTTGTTTTTGGAAAAGAAATAAACTATTTTGTGATCAAGATTAAAGACTGATCATGGGGAAAACACACAAAAGTGTAAATAAAATAGATCTGAATATAAAGGGGGACGTAACCACAGATAGAGTAGGCATTTTTAAAAATCATAAGAGGCTGAGCAACTTGATGCCAATAAATTTGGAAACAAAAAAATATGAACCATTCTCTAGAAAAATATAACTTACCAAAACAGACTCATGAAAAACTGAAAAGTTGAACAGATTTATATCCATTAAAGAATTGGAATTGATCATTAAAAACCTACATCAGCCCCCCAAAATAAAAATCACACCAAGCCAGATGGTATTATCAAACCTCCAATGATCATTATTTTAAAGTTTCTTGGAGAGTACAAAAACATGGAAACCTCCTAAACCCATTTTAATGAGGCAGACATAACTTGTCATCTCAACTGAAAAAGTATAGTATTAGAAAGGAAATTTATAACTCAGCTCATTTATAAACATTTTTGCAAAAGTGCTAAATAAGATATTAGCATACTGAAACCAAAAATTTATACTTTAAATATGTATATAAATATATCATTACCAAGTAGAATTTATTCTAAGAATTCAAGGCTGATTTAATATTAGAAAATATTTTAATGTAATTTAACACATTTATAGACTAAATGAGAAAAACCATTATCTCATTGCATGTATAAAAAGTATTATTAAATGTAACACATATTTATAATTCTTTAAATCTCTCAGAAGATCAAGAATAGAAGGAAATTTCTAAACCTGACAAAACTATATCTTAAAACCCTACAGAAAAACATCACAATTAATAATGAAATTTTATTAGCATTTCCTTTAAGACAAGGAAGAAGAGAAAAATGTTTGCTACCAGCACAACTATTCAATATTGTTCATGTGGTCCCAGCCAGTGGAATAAGATAGGAAAGAAAAAAAGAAAAAAAAAAAACAACCTTAGAATAATTACAAAGTATTCATTGCTTTGTAGCCATGTACAAAATTTTTTTAAGGCCTTTGGCTGATTTTGACATTTCTGTACAATAAGTCTACCTTCCCAAACTAGAATCCCAAAAACTACATTTCCCAGACTCAGATTCCTCTGCTGTTAGGTATATACAGATTTGCCATTAGATTTTCCCATCAGAGGCACCCACTAGAGGCTTTGATCCAGAACTAGTTTGTAAGTAGGGTGTCATGTTATAATTACTAATAACTCTCCCTTTCAGACTCAAACAAGTCTTGATGTGAATGATAAATTACACATTTGCTCAATTACATGGGCAAAACGGCAATGTGTAGAGATATATTTGACTAATACAAATCATGATGGAAGTGGTGTGGATTTAGCAGCTTCTGTATTATGGCAGAGGGAATATAGTTCCAGAGCCAGCAATCTATATTTTAATAAGCATTCAAGGTGATTCTGATGCAAGCCCACGTTTGAGGGCCACTGCTCTGGAGAAATTCTTACCCATGTGCACAAGGAGAAATAAATAAGGTGTTCACTACGGCACTATTTGTAATACTAAAATTAGTGAAAACAACCTTAGCATCCTCAGTAAGGGAAGGAAATTAAAAAACTGGCTTAGGTATACAATAGATTCTATTTATCAGTTCAAATGAATGAACTAGATCTTCATAGATAAATCTCAAAAACCTAATGCTGAATGAGAAAAGCAATTGCAAAAGGATCTATATGGTATGATACCATTTATTTAAAATTTTGAAACACACAAAAGCATAGAACATACTATTTGTGATATTTACATATGTTTAAAAAAACAAAAACATTGAGGGAATCATAAACCAATTTCAGGACAGAAGTTACTTCTCAAGAGGAAAGGAAGAAAATGACTTGCAGGGGCATCCTTTAATATTTTAGAGGACAAATATGGTGGTATTTTAATATTTACTAAATCTGGATAATGGGGTCATTGATTTTTGTTATATTCTATGTACTTTTCTTCCTATCTGAAAAATCATAGTTAAATAGTAAAATATATGTTTGTTTTTAAGTTCACTTTCACTTGCTAAACTTGGTGGATAAAATGGTTTTGTAATACACCCAGTAATGGAGTGTTTCATTTCCAGAGGCCTATTGCCAGATAGAAACTCAGTCCATAATCAAAGGTAAACTACTATATCAAACACCTCAGTAATTATGCAGTTTTAGGTTCAGTTTGTATTTAACTTGATCCCTGGAATGGCTGGCAGTCATTACATTAGGGATGACAAAATATATCAACCTCAAATGAAAACTACAGGAGTAACACATCTACCGGACTATAAATCAGATACACGTCATTTAATGTTACTTAAATAAGGAGTCTGGGTAAATGTTTTTGTAAAATAAATAATTGTCTTTGAACCTATTTGTAAGTTCTCATTTTCAAATGTCTTATTTTCCTGAAATATTACATACCTATAAAATTTGTATAGAAATCAGTTTTCCAGCACTGTTAACCTTCCACATCACTAAAAGGATGTGGAAGGATCACTCAAGAATGTTTTGGGGGAAGACAGTTGAAACCTGAGACTAATCTATCCATCTATTTGTTTATATGTCTACCATTCTTGTCTCCATTCATCCATCCATCCACCTGATGCTCAGTTAATCATCTGAGATGACTTTCACATGCTCATTCCAGACTGTACCAGTATTTGGTATTCAAGTGAAAAATCCATGACTGTTAATTTATAAATACTACATTGACAAGTGACAGGTAAGGAGTAACTATTTATAAGAATTGCATATATCTCTAGGATTTTATTCATCTTAAAAAATCAACTTAAAATTTCTACTAGGTAACATTAAAATGAATTACCCATGTAAACTTAAGAGAGAGCACAAAAGTCATTTTACTAATTTTATGTGTATTAAAAATTTATGTATTGTTAATATTTAGCCACCTAGTCAAATATTTAAAATTTTAAAGAAACGTAAAAACTGCTAAAGTGTTAAGAACTCTGAGAAACTGTAGGAAAAATGCTAATGAAACATCAGAGAAGAGCTCACAAAGACTAGGAGATTGAAATGGAGCTCTGGAAAAAAAGAAGTCAGGAAAGAAAGAAGAAAGGGAACTTCTGAAAATGAGGAGAACACGGTGCCAAAGGGCTCGTCAAAGAAAAGTTCCAGATACAAATACTTAACTAGCTGAATACGACAAGGAGAAGTTTAATGTCTAAGATAAGAAGAACACTCCGCAGACTGCGTTTCGTGATACTGGGAACAAAAGTTAAATGCATCAAATAAATATATTAAATGTGGTCATAGTGAGATAGTTCATTGAAACAACTACTCAGTTATGAGAGCTGTTTTCATTGCATACATGAGAAGCAAAAAAAAAAAAAACAAAACTAGACAATTTATATACAAGAGGGCATTGACATGGAATTACTGTCTGTATTGAACAACAAATCATGTGCTCCACAATTATACCAATTAAGTGTTGCATCTGAAACAGTTAATTGTGTTTACCATGGAATATAAATAAATATGAATTAATAAAATGTGTTCCTATTTTATGAATAACAAGAACTGCTAGAACTACTTATGTTCTGTAGTTCATACCATTAATCTCTTGAGATATAAAAAAAATCATAATGCAAACTTCCACAAATACAGGTTTGAGACAAAAACAGAAAAACTTCCCAGAACTTTAAAGTAGACCGAAGAAAGTATTATCACAAGCTTATGGTCCATGTCTATCAGTAGTTGCTTTTTAGCACTAAACAGATTAGTATGTCAGCTTCACTGAGGATATTGACTATGGCAAAACCTCATAGGTTTTAGTATGCAAAAACCTCACCTCCCTGAGATTCTTCCAAAATTAGATGGGAAGCAAATGCAAGAGGCCTTGAACCAAGTGAAACATTAGGTAGGTTCATGTACAGTTTGAAGTGTTTTGGTTTGTTTTTATTTTTTGCTAGTTTAAATCTTTAAACACACACACACTGATTTCTAAACACACCCCCCCCCACACACACACCCACACACACAGACACACAGACACACACACACACACACATACACACTGGTCTCTAAACACACAGATTTATTAGGTGAATTTTAGTTTTTGTTTTTGTTGGAGAAAGAGTGTTTTCAAAAGAAACCACACAAAAATATTGAGGTTACATTCCACTCCCCAGAGGCAAACACTTTCAAATATTTTAGCTGTTTCTCCTTGTGGTTATCTTCCTATTTCTAAATAATATGTTTAAAGTGCTGTATCTTGATTCATCGATTCTAGACATTAACTCTTGACTTACCATACTATTTTGGTACGTGAAAAGTTAGCTCACTTACATTCATCTTCCTCTCCCCATTTTTCTAACATAAATACATCTCATATTTTCTTTTTTAATTAAAGCAACATTCAGAGTTTATATTTATTGGACATTAAAATATCATTTACTGCTGAGTTAAGTGGTTGACTATGATTACCTCTTCTTTTTTGTGCAACTGTTTTTTTGTTTCTCCTTAAAATTTGCTGAGACTTTTGTTGTTGTTGTTACATTTTTCCAGTGGCTAGACCTTATCATACCCTTTTATAGCAATTCAATTCAATTTTCCATATAGTGAGACCAATCAGAAGGTAATTTTTCTCAGGATCCCTTCCTCCTTCCCTTCCAGCCAGGGTAGGTTGCTGTCTAGGAGTTTTTCCTTCAGCATCATCCTGAGACTTCCCTACACATCTCTTTTGCTTCCTTAATCCCACACCTCCTCTTGTTGTTTAGTCCTTCACTGTGGGGGAGTGCATCCTACTCACTATTCAAAATGCACATTTTAAGTTTACCCTCCTGTTTTCAGTCCATCATCTCACTTCCTGCCCCTCGTTCTCAGTTTTTAATTTCTTCATAATAGGTTCTTAAATAAAAATTATTTCAGAGAAAGTAACTGTAAAAGCTAAAGTTTTATTTCATTTGCAAGAATTAGGCTTTATTGTAGGAAAATGGAATTTATAGGTCCAAAGCTTGGAGTAGTCAGAGTAAAGGGTCTGTACTGTAAGTCATAAAGTAGGAAGGATATAATTTATGATGTGAGGGCATTTCCCAGTACACAGAGTGAAAGGAAAAGCTCTTGCTGGACAAAAATGTCTCAGCAAATTTTAAGGAGGGCATCTAGAAAAAAAAAATAGCAAGAGTGGAGACTCAGTAAAAGCCTACATTCTGCCCTGCCATCTTGGGATCAAAACTCCAGGGGATGACAGAGACTCACAGACAGGCCTTTGAAAACATGAGTGGGCATGCTTGTGATCCACTTCTCACAGCGTAGCCCAGGAAGCCACAATACAGCAGAGTGGCAAGGCAAAAAGTGCTGAGAGGCAGCGGGTCTGAAGAGAACTGTTAATCAGGATGAGAAGGGCAGATTGTGCCATGGCAGGGATATCACTGCATGATACTTAATACTAGAGATCCCAGTTACACCAGCAGATGCCGACGCACAACGCCCCAAGGCAGAAAGGGATCCAGCTGGACTGTTTCACTTCGATTGGCGATTAGAGCACAAGAACCAGACACTCCTCCTTCCTAGAAGCCAAGACCATCAGAAACCATCAAGGAACTTAGATCATCCTGCAGGGACTTGGAGAGACAGAAGGAGAGGGAAATAGGTGAGAGATCCTCCTCCAAGGAGTCTAAGTTTATTGGTAAGAAACAGTTTTAATCCAGAAGTGACTGTTATGAAGGGAGAGTTATAAACACAGAAATGCAGGTTAGTGTACAAACTGAGTTCAGCTACAGAAAAAAAAAAGAGGATATTTCTGTACATCCATCTTGCCATGTGTAAATTGCAAACTGCTAATTAGCATTAGTGCTTTGGTTTAGGGTTTAGAAAATGGTGTGCTTTGTCTCAATTTGTGTCTCTGGTTGATGGTGAGGGGCTGTGTTTCCTTGTAGCAGTTCTCTGCCTTTGAGCGTGGGACTTTCATATCATACAAAGAAAGATGGAATACAGTGATGAGACTGCATCCTCTCATCCTGTCAGTCTATTTCTGCACACACTTTGCATCTGAGCGATATCCACAATCACTCAAAAATGGCTGTATTCAGAGCCCTCCCAAACTGACATGATTACCCAAGACTTGGGGTTACTGGTGAAAAGGCAAAGGGAGAAGCTGGCGGCTGGCCACTATGTTAGGGGAGTAGAGGCCTATGAAGAAGGTACCTACATAGTGAAAGGTTTAAAATTATTGTTCTCAAGCCTTAGTGTGCCTGAGAATCACCTGGTGGGCTTATTAAAACAGAGTATTGGACCACACCCCCCGAATTTCTGATTCAATAGGTCTGCGGTGAGGCCTAAGAGTTTACATTTCCAACAAGTTTTCCCAGGTAATACTGATGCTGCTGGTCTGGGGACCACGCTTTAAGAACTATTGCTTGTATTAGGTTATTAAGTATGAAATGTCCAATTTCCTTAAGTACTAAGTTTGACAGTTGATAAAATATAATAAAATATAAAAATATTTAAAAAAAATACTTGAGGTTCATGCCAAAATCTCCCCCACCTATTCCATCAGACTCCCAAGGCCAAGTGAATGAAGTGCATCCTTCCCATCTCCCTTTCTCTGACCAGTGAGATGCCTGTAAGTTAGGAATGCATTCAGCTGCAAATAGCACAAATCCCTACTCCTATAGGCTAATGGAGATAAGGAGTTTACTGGCAGTAGGCAATCCAAGGTTGGTGTAGTTTCTTGGGGAAATCGTGAAGGTCCCATGTTTCTGCTACATTTCTGTTCTGCCGATGGTATGCTGCTATGTTTAAGAACTAGCTCTCTGGGAGTTATAGACAGAGTTTTGGGTCAGCTAATAGCATCTGCCCTACTGCTCTGTTATGATTAAGTTTGCCCTTAATTTAAATCCAATCACTCATATGACATCAAAGAGGTAGAGAAAACACATTGGTTTCTATTCCTCCCAGAAGTAGCCTTGGGTTACACACCACCTCAGAATAGGATAGTTATAAGCAATGTAATTTATGGTAGTACAGTGAGGCTGAGCCACAGCAGGGAGGTGTGTCTGACTTGTCAGTCAATGTTTTGAAGGCCTTGTGAGCCTTTCAAGTTGATGACACATTGTTGACATGGCTAAGGATGTAGAAGCTGAGCATAGCAGAAAACTGTCCACAAAAAGCCATTTTCCTGTTGAGACAATCCTTTTTACTCTAACTGAAGGGAAAACTAAGTTATTCTAGGACACAGTGGGCCAAGAGCAAACCTGTCAGCAGGACATAGGGAAACAAACTCTGGCATCTTTCTCAATAAGTCAGACATCCTTTCCCTTTTTCCAGAGCCCCTATGAAAGGTCTGAGACTCTGAGTGTGGCATCTAATGATCATCTGGTAGCAGAAAGAACACTTGGACTGAAGCTTGTAAAGGTGGGTTTTAATCCCATTCTCTCAATAACTAGCTCTGTGACCTTGAACCAGTAACATCCCTTTTCTCAGCTTCAGTTAGCTCATCTGTAATTGAAGGGGTTGAACCGTGCCTTTGTCCTACAGGTCATCTGAATGCTTAAGCAGGAAAAGCAGCTGAATATTTTTAGGTGGCTGAAATGGATAAAAATTAGATTTCAACAACACTGCTGTTATTATTAAATGGCTACCTAATCAGACCTCTCTTTCATTCCAAATTAATCTGCAATGATTTAAATTGTAACTTACAGTTTACAAAGTGCTTGCGCCTACATTTTTCCCTTCAACCTATTTGAGGTAAGTAGGGCAGGCATTATTATCTCCATCATTTTCTTCCTCAGGGTAACATATGATTCTCATTCTGGGATACCCATAGTCTATAGCAGCAACTGTTAAAGCATGGACCATCTACATCAAATCTCTGGAGGATACCTACTGCAAATTCTGCTTCCTGGGTCCTTTTCTAGACCTACTAAATCAGAATCTCTGAGTTGAGGTCCTGGGATTTGTTTGCATTTTTGACAAAACACTTCCGTGTGATTTTTATACACCCTAAATTTGAAAAGCACTAGTTACAGAGAAAGATTAAAGAAACTAACATTTGAGGCCCTATTATGCATCAGACACTAGACTAGCTGCTTTATAGATGCTCTTTCATTCAATATTCATAACAACTATGTGAAGTATATACTGTTTATAAATAAACTTTTTATTTTGGTGTAATTTTAGATTTCTGGAAAAGTTGCAAAAATAACATTGATAACAAATCCCTTACCCAGTTCCTTTGCCTCTAATGTTATCATCTTATATTACCTTAGTTTATCAAAATTAAGAAACCAACATTGATATATTACTGTTAATTAAACTCTAAATTGTATTCAGATTTCACCAGCTTTTCATTAATGTCTTTTTTATGTTTTAGAATCTAGTCCAGGATACCACATTGCATTTAGTTGTCATGTCTCCTTAGCCTTCACTCATCTGTGACAGTGTCTCAGTCTTTCCTTGTTTTTCATGATCATGACAGTTTTGAGGACTACTGGTCAAATATTTTGCAGAACGTTCCTAATTTTGGGTTTGTCTAATGTTTTTCTCATGATTAGACTGGTTTTGGAAAAGGACAGAACAAAGGGAAAGTGTCTTTCTCATCACATATTATCAGGGGGTACATGGTATCCATATGATATCACTTGGTGATGTTAATAAAACACATTTGTAATCCCAATTCACCAAACAGGCAACAGAAGTTTATCAAGCCTACTGTTCCATAACTGCTAAGTGACAGAAAGAGAGTAAGGTTTAATTTCTTGCCTTTGCCACTTTGGTTGCAAGTGACCATTCTAGCTTTATCTTCCCCCCATAAAACCCTCCATTTCAGTTCAACTTGCTATTCCCCTATGTTGCTTTTTGCTCCACTCAGCTCCCAAAGTTTTCCAAACCCATCAGTGATCAGCTCAACTCCAATATGTTCTTTGAAATTCTCCATGATTCCCAGCCCACCTTTCTTTCATGAAATTCTAAAGTGCTTACTCTCTGGCCCTCTAATTTTCCACTTTGCACATACTGTCTTAACCTCTGTCTTTCCAAGCTATAATGGAATAATAATGGCAAGAGACCAGCCTGCATGTGAATCCATTTGCTCCTGAGCTGAGTGACCTTGGTATCCTACCATCTGGTATCATCCCTCTTCCACGCTTCACACAATACTCAGAAGAAATTGCAAATCTTATTATACCAGTACCTTGCTTAAACTTTTCAACGATTCCCCATTATTTACAAAACAAAGTCCAAATGCCTAATCATAACACATAAGGCTCTCATGATCTGAGCCTTGCTGTCATTTCATTTTGTCTCCAGCCATCACCTCACACTCCACTCCACGATGTCCTGTGCTTCAGTCATCATGAACTATTGGCAATTTCTAAGTGCCCTGTGACCTTTCTGAGCCCTGGGCCTCTGCACATGCTCTGTTATCAGTGAGGATACCATGACAAAAGACTCCAATTCATCATGGCTGATACAACAATTATAACATTATGTAACAGAAATGTGAAAAATAGGGAGGGTTGTCCAACAACTCAACAATGTCATCAGAGACCCAGGGTCTTTTTCTCTCTTTGCTTTGCCATCCTCAGAAAATTTTATTTGTCCTCAGCTTGACTCCCTTTCATAGTCACAAGATGACTATTGTAGTTCTATGCATCCTTTCCAAGTGCACAGCAATGCCTAGATGCCTAGAGACCAAAAAAAAAAAAAAGACTAATTCTTCCAACGTTTCCCTCTTAAGGCCAAGAAACATTTCCTGAAGCCCCCACAGCAGACTTTTTCATATATCTCATTGGCCAGAACTGGTTCATATGCCTACCCATGAGCTAATCAAACAAGAGGAATGGGCCTACCGTAATTGAATTAAACCAATCAGCACTTACTCCCAAAGATAGGATTACAGTCACTCTCCCTTGGGTTCCAGTAGGGGAGGGAATGCTTGAGCAAAATCTCAGATCTGCCAGAAAGAAGAAAGGTACTATGTACTGGGTGGGCAGCCATCAGTGTCTACCACACTGTTGTTCTTGCCCTATTCTCCTTGTCTGCTTGGCAGACTCCTAATCCTTTAAGACTCAACCCAAATATTACCTCTTCCAGGAAGCCCTCTTTGATATTACCAAGCAGAATTGAATGCTTCTTCTTCTGGGCCCCCATATCACTGGGTTCATGCCTCTACTATAGCACCTATTATATAGCTATAATTCTGCTACCTTTAGAAAAAGTGAAGTCTTGGAAGAAAGGTACCATGTTCTATCAATGTGTGAGTCCAACTTTGTTGAAAGAAAGGGAGAAGGTAAAAGGAAGGAAGGAAAGGAAAGGGGGAAAAACCTCTCTCTCGGGCTGTTCATCTGTAAAATAAGGATAATTTTACTTCCTAATAGTTATTTTAAAGATTAAATAGTATAATATAATGAAAGCATCCAACACAATTTCTAACACAGCGTCTTGTATATTTTTAGACAACATGTACCTCACATTGTATTTTTTAATACCATCCCCCCGGCCCTTCACGTACATTTCCTAGCACAATGTTTTATACACATACACCTGCTCAACAAACGTGTTGACAGTTTACCTCAATCTAAAAAATAATTCATATTCCTGAACAAATCATTCAGTTCAGTTTTCCATGTCTTGACTTCCCTTATTAGATTGTCTAAAAGAATTTTTGAATAACATTTCCCAAGTTCCATATTAACAGAACTCTTAATTGAGGCTTTCCTACGACCATCCAGAGCCTTGGGTCTGCACTCTTCCCTTCAGCAACCTTTCACCAGACATTCTTTTCTCCATGCCAACCTCATCAGTATTCTGGGCTTCATTTCAGATCTGTCCTTCTGAGGTATGCCTCCCTCCACTTCCTAATACTTCTTTGTTGCTAAAAATAGCTGATGTCCCTTCAGAGCAAAAACACTTGGCAAATTAGTTAGCTTTTACAGGTACAGCTTCATACTGGTCTGTGTAAGACTGGGGAATAGATGCATTAAATAAAGGAAGAAGCTCACCACCATCTCCTTTTCTCCATGTACTCCTGCATTCCTCAAAGGAGTTTACAAAACCTGTGTAAAAATAGCAATGCCACACTAATCAAAAATGCACAAGCTAAAGGATGCTAAGTGAGACTTTGCAGAACGCTAAAGAGTAAATAAAACAGCTAGCTCAGAAGATCAACAGGAAACACTTTGAGGAAGCATTTAATTAAAGGGCTCCAGGCCCAACTGAACAAACTGAAGCTGTTGGTGATGACTATTTAACAAACACACTTTTCCAAGGAAAACTGAAGCATAGAACATGGCCAATTTCCTTTACACCAAAATGAATATCATTCAGACTTCTCTTACCTAGACTATCTCTTAGTATGATACTATCAGCTTGAATTCTGCCTGTATTCAGTTCCTTATATATCCTCTAAGGCTTTGTGACATTAACCTGGAAAGAAGCATTGGTATATTACCTAAAATATTCTTTTCATCCATTGAATATTCAACTGCTTTGAGATACTCTATTTCACTGCAAGTCAAAATTTTCTATTAAATACAACATTTAATGCTCCTTACAACTGGTACATATGTGAATAAATACATTCATGTGACTGGATCCATATCTTCATGAGTATCCAGATATGAATATGTTGCATACACGTATATATTCATGCACAAATATGTATATGTACATACTTGAAAATAAATGTGGTTTTACCACTTTGTACTTCTGAAATTCATCTCTGCAGTTGCATTGTCCTAATTTCTTTGAACTAAAGTAGCAAAATTTCAGCATAAACTAAAATTGCTTAGAGGCCTAAATTTAAAGGTAACTAGCCCAATTTAATAATTAAATCCTATTCTGTTTAATCTATTGGCAACTGTGTCAACCTACCTGTCAACTACTATCTTCTGATTCTTCTAACCTCAACTCACAAATCATTCTACCTCCTCTTTATTCTCTAGAGTTCATGCCTAGTTCCCTACTTGCTGTTCAGTATTTCACACATATCCTTAGGGCTATGGTTCTCAAAACCTAATTTTGAGGCCTCTGGTTATCTGTTAAAAAGATTCTTTATGTGTATAAATAGTTCAGAGTGAGTCACAAAAAAATGGATATGGGGGGGATGGATGAAGTTTTTCTAGCGCAGATTGATATTATCATAGAATCACAGAGCAGAAAGAGTATATCAACATCCCAATGATATTATCACTGATGGGTTATCCAGCTATTAAGTTAATATCTCTTGTGTTGGGGAACTGAGAGCCATCCCCAAGCACGCCTTCCAATAATGACAATGCTTTCTCATACATCAAGGTCATATCTATCTTCCTGTAGTTTCTACCATTCAAATATTTATCATAAACCCATTAGAGTGGCTAAGCTATGGTGGCTAACTATTGAGACACTGACTCCTTTGAAAATCTAATGAAAATGATGGACCCTTTTCAAATAAAACTGCTCATGCAAAAGTAATTTTTCTTACAATTTCAGAGACCCCACAAGTTCTGTGAAGTCCCTCCATACATTGACTCCGTGATAAAGAATCCCTCACTACTGTTTTGTACTGAGTAGAGAAAGGGAGGAGAAATAAGCCATGGTTTTCTCCTGTAAGGAGCTTACTTTCTAATAGCAAATACCTGTGAAACAGTTTTTTTTCGTTTTGTTTTTAAGAGATGGGGTCTTACTCTGTTGCCCAGGCTGGACTGCAGTGGTGCAATCTTAGCTCACTGCAGCCTTGAACTCCTTGGCTCAAGCAATCCTCCTGCCTCAGGCTCCTGAGTAGCTGGGACTACAGGCATGTACCACCATGCCCCGCTAACTTTTTTTTTTTTTTTTGTAGAGACGAGCTCTCACTATGTGGCCTTGGCTGGTCTTGAACTTCTGGCTTCAAGTGATCCCCTCACTTTGACCTCCCAAAGCACTGGGATTACAGGCATGAGCCAGTGTGTCCAGCTGAAACAGTTAATAGTAATAAGGCAACATACAATTAAGTACTAATCACATGCTGGGAGACAGAAAATTCTACTTTTGACTAAATAGAAGGATGAGAGTCCTTGCAAATGGTCACTGTACACTCACATTCCATAATAAAAATCAGGTCTTTTGTTGTGTTCTTACAAGTGTCATCATTCATGGCACAGTACAAGGGAGTAGAAGAAGGTGCTGGTCATGGTCTGGTACATGGCACTCAATAAATATTTGATGAATAAGTAAATGATCTAAGAATAAAATGCTCCCTGACCCTCCTGAGAAGAAAGTTGAAAAGAAAAATAAAATTATTCCATTACCTCCAAGCTTCTTTAGGAATAGCATTTCCATCTACTTCACCACTTAATCCAAAAATATCAAAGCATTTCTAAACTCAAAATAAAATTCCATGAGACATGTTTTAGATGAGTTAAGAAAGGTTTAGAAAAACGTGTCCAAGGTCACACTATGGACTAGAATCCAGAAGGTTCTCTATGCCAATCACATTTTAGGAAAGACACATTGGTACTTCCATTTTAATGTTTTAATAACTATACCTTCTAACAGAGTAATTGTACAGCTTTAAAAAGAAATAATTCATTTTCTCTGAAATTCAGATATTACCCTGTTTTCTTTATATGAGGGAGACCTTGGAGGTTCAATAAGGAAACATCTCAAATAAGGTAACAGGAAAAATCTCTTAGCCAGTTCATAATCATTTCTATTTGCTCTGTAAAGTTGCCTTGTAATGAAATACAAGATGTTTTTTTTCCAGAAAGGATTGTTGCTCTTTCATTCTTTATATGTATACTATGTACTATACAGATGGTTTTATTTGGTGTAGTTTTCTGCTTAAGCAAAAGTATTTTACTCGAAGACAAACAAAATCTTGCAAGACAAAGAAGTTAACACTCCAACCAACTATAAATGTGATATATAGCTTCCTTTAATCCCTTATAATGTCTTTTTCCACTTAAATCAAAGAATTAATGTAATATAAGGAGGTATCAGAATGTATGAGTTCAGGTCCCAGCTCTATCACCCAATAATTGTGGGACCTTAATCAAATCACCTAACCAATCTGAGCCTCAGTTTTGCCACCAGGAAAATAAAACTGGTAGGGTAGTAAAACTTGCCCCATTGCCTTACATGGTTGAAATGAAGTTCATATGAGATTATGCATATGAAGACAGCCTTTTAAAATTCTGTATCACTGTTGGCGCAATATAGTTTGACCCAAAAGAGATGCTTACCTGGTGATAGTTGGGTCTACTTCCACTTGTATGGTATCAGAGCCTTAGGGGTCAAACTGGAGTAGTGGGTGTAGGGGTTAAGATAATTACATACATACTTTTCTTTTACTTCTACTGTACTTCAGCCCAGTGCTACCGGATCCCAATCAGCTAAACAACATCTGAGTTGCCCCTAATTTCATGAACATTCAAACCTATTTGGGAGAAAGGTAAGACACATTTAATTACTTGTTCCAGAGCCAGAATAAAAACAGTCAGCAATTGAATTCAGAAACGCCAGGGTTCCCAGTTTAATTTGTAATTCAATATCCAATTAACAGTTATTAATGCATACTAGAATATAAACACATCCTCACAACAGAGTTGATGAACGAACTTGATGAAGGAGGAAAACGGTCCTTATTTTTTAGTTAACATATACAGAGTCAGGCGAGTTCAGAGAAACAGCAATTCAAAAGTGTAATCCTGAACAGATGGCTGCTCTCTACATGCTATCTCTGAAGAGGATTTTTTTCGAGGTAAATAGAAACAAATGTTTTGGTGCATTGTGTATGAAAATATAGATCTCACAAGAAGCATTTTTCAGCATGAGACAAGTTTCTTATTAATCACATTTTTTATGACAAACACTAGTCTGTGAGCTAGTTTAAGACATTCATTGTCATTCTATCATTAAATTACTCTTAATAAACAATATATCTAGTTACTTCTAAGATATTTAAAGACATTTCATTTTAAATCTGTCCATTCTGTCTCCTCATTCCCTCTCCCACCCCCACTTAGTTCCCAGCAACATGAAGCCACACAGGTAGTTTGTCTCTCTTTAAAATGTTCCTTTAATATCCAATAAAAAACATGAGTGTGTTTAAGAGAACACCATATATTGTTCTTTCATTAACTCATTTATTCAACAAACATATTTCAGGGATCAACACTGTGAAAGAGAAAAGACTTACAAGTCCCAATTCTGTCACTGATACTATGATATTAAAGACATCCTGAGTAGATTAATAAAATGTGGTATATGTATACAATGGAGTACTTCTCAACCACAAGAAAAAATGACGAATCCATCCTTTTTGTAACAACCTGGATGGAACTGGAGACCATTCTTCTAAGTGAAGTATCACAAGATTGGAAAAACACCACATGTACTCACTGGTATTAAGTCATTAAATATGAAATGTCTGATTTCGAATCAAAAGTTTAGTTTATTATATCTCAAACAAAAAGCAGTTCAATTAATCAAAATATGCACCTAAACTATCAACACAGTTTTGCCCTCTTAACAGTAGCTTGTTTATGCCAGCAGCAAAGAAGCCTGGAGAGCCAGTGGCAATGAAATCACGACAGGCGTTTTCCACAGCTTGTTTAGAATTGAATATTTTTCCTTGCAAGAAGTGGTCCAAAGCCTGGAAGAAGTGGTAGTCAGTTGGTGCAAGGTCTGGTGGATACAGTGGATGACAGAATTTCCAAGTCCAGCCTCTGTACTTAGAGCAGCATTATTTGTGTGACATGTGGTTGAGTGTTGTCTTGCAAGAGGATTGTCCTGTCTCTATTGACCAATCTTCGCTGCTTAAGCACAAGCATCCTCATAACTTCATCCAATTGGTTGCAGTAGACATCTGTTGTAATTGATTGACCATCTCATGAAGCTATAGTGAATGATACAAGCACTGGACCACCAAACAGACACCATTACCTTTTTTTGATGGATACTCAGTTTTAGACTGTGTTTCGGCACTTCATCTTTATCCAACCATGTACCAAATGCTTTCAGTTGTCAAAAAGAATCCATTTTTCAGTACACGTAACAAGATGGTATAGAAATGGTTCACCTCTATGTTGTGACAGCAAAGAAAGGCAAGCTTTGAGACCATTTCTCTTCTGACACTTATTTAATTCACATGGTGCCCATCTATCCAGCTTCTTTACCTTGCCAATTTGTTTCCAATGGTCCAATATTGTTGGAATAGTAATGTCAGACCTTGCTGCTAATTCACATATAGATTGAGATGGATTCGCTTCCACTACAGCTTTCAGTTCATCATTATTTACCTTGGTCTCAGGTTGCCCATATGGCTCATTTTTAAGATTAACATCACCAGAATGGAACTTCTCCAACCATCCACGTACTTTGTGTTCATTAGCCACATCCTTCCCAAACACTTTGTTGACATTTTGAGCTGTCTACACAGCATTGGTTCCATAACGGAACTTAAATTTGAAAATAATACAAATTTTTGACTTACCCATGGTTTCACAAAAATTGCTCTAAAAAAAACTTTGGATGACAATCACAAGCCAAACTGTGCATTTGAAAGACTGAAGATGTATGTTCCCATAAAAATAAAACTAGAAGTGTCAAAGTGAAGTGTCAGAGATATCAACAATCAAACTTAGAACTTAAGGGTTAAGGAAATCGGACATTTCATACTTAATGCAACTAACCGATCGGCACTCATGAGCATATACAGAAGTAGAACTCAACAGAAATCAAGCAGGTGGGAGGGGTAGAAGGGAGTGGACGAAATCTCTGTACACCTAACGGGTACAGTGCACACTACCTGGGTGATGGGCACACTTATACTTTGACTCAAACTGTACAAAAGCAATCCATGTAACCAAATATTTGTACCCCCCTAATATTCTGAAATTTAAAAAAAAAGATATTTCATAACTATTCCTTGCCTCAGTTGGCTATTACAATATTCGACCTGCCACCTGACAAGCCCTTGTATGAGTGTGCTCTTTCATTCACCCATTCATTCCCAGATTCAGCAAATATTCACTGAGCCCCAGCTCTGTGCTGAGCACTGGCACGGTGCTGCAGATATGCTAGTAAACAAACTGACATGGCCTGACCTCATGAGTTCAGTCTATAAGAATTAACAGAAGGAAACAAAAATGAAAGGCCTTATTAGAACAGGAAGAGTGAGAGAAAGATATCCTGACCTGGAGATTTTTCGGCCAGAGGTGTGGAACCTTTTCATGTTAGAAAGCCACACATTAATTTAGCTATAATCAAATAAGTCTCATTCAAGAGACTTCAATCAGATATACTTAAAAAGGTACATCATTTTGTAAAAATCTAACTACTATGTACTTAATAATTTCAAAAAATGAAAACTATTTGTTAATTTTAAAGTTAACTAACCTTTTAATGATTTTGTTGTGTCTGCTTTTTGTTGGAAAGCATTGAATATTTGGCTGCAGCATGGAGGTCCAAGTTTCAGGTGATTTTCTAAGTAAGTATCAGTCATTTGTGACCTTAAGGGTGTCTTGGTTTGGGTTAGGTAGGAGAACTTGGATTTGCAGCAATAAGTGGTTGAAAAGCAAGAAAGCATTTTTTGGGTATGCTGCCGAAGGTGTGGGTATTCTGCATTTTTCCATATTTCAACCGGCTCTTTCTTAGTGTCAAATAATGACTTTAAAATGTCATCTATTGAGAGCTCAATCAATTCCACCTGTAGTTCTTCAGGTGCCTTGAAGATATCCACTAGGTGAGGCTGAAATGCTAATTTGAGTGTGATGTGATGATTCTCAAAGTCAAGGAAACTTTCATTGTATTCTCCAATTAATAGGTCTATAATAGCTGCATATTCTTCAAATATTTCACATATATCATCCTGTTTATCCATGTCTTCTGCTAACTGGGGAAAATGTTCATCCAAAATTTCCTTTTGAACAAGAAGCGTTTTGAAAAAAGATAGCTTTTTTCTAAATGCTTGGCTTTTTTTTTTTTTTGCCACATATAGACTTAGTTTTACCTTGCAAAGAAATAGTCCAGTCATTTTGATTTGATATGATATCACACAGAAATGTTGCATTCCAATAGAAATCTTTTTTCAATAATTCACACTGCTGATTATGTTCTTTCTAAAATTTAATGGAGATAAAATTTTGGCTAACACCTGTCCCTGCAAGGGCAAATCCACATTGAATACCTCATCCTTCCACTTTAGCATGTTATGAAACTGACAATGTTGTGTTGCATTTGCATGAATATAGTTAACAATACTTATAACTTGGTGCAAAGTGTCACTTAAAATAGTAGCTTTAGCACAGAGATTTTGCTGATGTAAGATACAATGAAAAGAAATAAGAGCATCCAGATCTTTTAATACTTTTTTTATCTGTGCAATGATTTCCTGTCATGGAAGGTGCACCATCTGTACATACACTCACTAAATTGACCAAATTCAGTCCAACTTCATGACATTTATCTTGAAAGTTGTTAAAGTTATCTATTCCCCATGTTCTGTTCACAAAAGTGCCCAAAGTGAGTAACTCTTCATAGCAAAGAAAATCTTTTGTTATGACCCAAATGAAGTATAAAACCTGCACCAAGTCAGTAGTATCAGTTGATTCATTCAAAGCGATCGAATAATATATGTTTTCCTTTTGAAGTATTGCATGAAGTTGTTCTGCTAAGCAGAAGGCTAATTCGTGCTGCCGATCAGTTACACTTCTCCTTGGAAGAGGTAGTCGTTTGTACTTTGAAATGTTATGAGGGTCTAAGCACCCTACAACTTTTATAATGCATTCTTTCACAGTTTCTATATCTTTGAATGGCTTGCCTTTTTTTCCCAAGTATATAAGCTACTTTATAAATTGCTTCCATGGCATTATTTCCAGGTCTTATTGCTGCTTGAAAGAACTATCTTTGCTTTTACTTTTCATCTTTTAATTTCTGCAGTACAACCTTTTGTACCTCACCTTCTAATTTAAAATATTTGTGGTCTTATGAGTGCTATAATGCTGATGAGCATTGAATTTCTTTAATGTTGATATTGCAGTATCACAAAGCAAGCAAATCATCTTATTTTTAGGAGAAACAAGATAATATTGCAATTCTCAATCCTCATGAAAAAAAGTTTTCTTCCTTCAGTGTTCTCTTGGTCATCTTTGACATGATGGGCTGTTAAGCAGAAAAAAATTAAAAAATACTGTCGAGCTGTGCAACTATTCACAAATTCCACTTCAAACAGAAACACAGTACACCACTATCAAAAGCTGCTAACAGGCTGGCATACTGAACCCCCATAAACTCTCACCAACCAGCTTCCTGCAGTAGTGGCGCCAGTCAAGTGGGGGAAGTTAGAACTAACTCATGAGCGTAGCAGCTGTCAATTCAGCCCTTATGGCTTATTAATGTTCTAATTGTGCTGGTCAATCTGGGAGGATTATTTCATTGAAACTTATTTTATTCTTCAGTATTTTAAATACATTCATTTTAAAAATAACAAAAATATAAAAGACAAATAAAATGTATTAATAAAAATAAACAGATTTGTTTTGTAAAGTTTGGATTCAGTCAAAAGGCCACACTTAAAGACCTAGAAGGCCATACATATGTGGCCTTAAGGCTGTAGGTTCCCCACCCCTGCTTTTAGGCTATAGCCTCCTATTGCCCGGTGCTACAGGTGAGACTCCAGAGAAATGATATAGATTACAAGAGAAAAACTTTATCAAACATGCAAAAAGGGACCACCTCATACCTACTTCACGTCCATGCTGGCTCAAGATATGAACTAAAAATACAATCCAAGAGGTCTCTTCCTTCCTCTAGGTATGCTTTATTCCCCCATAATTGCTCATAGTAGCCTTTTTTTTTTTGAAGGGACGTGTTATACCATAAATGTAAAGACATGACTTTAAACACAAATGCACAAACAAAAGCAGCATTCTAAACAACACAGGGCAATGTGACATCTTCTGTAGTCCAGTATTTCCCAATATATTGGGAAAAAATTATTCTCAGTGGTATACAGATAAAACTTTCTTAATGGTTATGTATTTATTTTAATGTATATCAGAAATAAAATATACCCGGCACATCCAAACCATGATTTCACTGATATTTGGGCTCATTATGAAGCTGAAGCAGGTAGCACTATAATAGTTCATTTTTTGTAGCCCACATGAATCACAGTAGCAGGGCTCAGGCATGTTCATGAATGGTCCCAACCTTCCATCATAACTTTAGAGACACAGAAAGTATAAGTGCTATTGGTACAAGTATACTAGCAATCGAATCTCAAATCTTGTTCCATGTGTATTGCTGAAATCTTGCTGAGATAGGCCATACTATTGTTACTGAAAATAATAATAGTTCCAGAAATAGTCTTCGGGAAGGATTTACTGGCTCAGTTTGGTCATTTGCCCCATAAAAACAAACATTGTGGCCAGTGGGATGAGGTTATTAAATTGGCCAGACCTAAGCTTGGTTGCCCCCTCTGGAATCTGGGGTTGGGGGCAACCCTAACTGAACCATATGGATAAACAATAGTGAAGATATGGTGCCACAAAAGAAAACTGAGGAACTCTCCTTGATTTGTATAATGAAGATAGTAACTCTTAGATTATAGTACTATGGTGAGGATTAAACGAAACAAAGGATCTATATTGCCTGATGGACCCAATGAATGGCCTAAAATAGATGCCCAAGAATAGTGGTAATAGTAGCAGTAATATCTCTTATTACTATTTGTTAATATGATGATTTTTGTTGTTATAGTAGAGGTTTTCTGAAACAGCTTTAGGGTCACATTTATTATCTTAATTATTTTATCAACCTACAAATGAAGGATAATTATTTGAATATAACCTTTGCAGAGTCATTAAGGTGGCACTTCCTCCAATTATATCCTTAATTTGTTTATCATCTCCATGCATAATCGAGGTACTCTGAATTACCACAAAAATTTTCAGTATCTCACCAAACGGCTTTTTGCTTCACTCTTAAGTGACATATAGTTTTATCATGGCATAATCTTATGTACCAATAGTGTTAATAATGTTATATTTGTAACAATAAATTACAATGTATTTTTCATAGAATCCATATGATTTTGTGAGTTAATGTAGTGTAAAATTTATATGTGTTTCAAAATTAAAAGTAGCAATAATAATAAAACAATAATGTCAGCAGGAACTTAGTAATGCTGCTATTAATAGAATCTTTACTTTTAAAAATACAACATGTGGTCAGGGAGAAGAGTTAAAACAAACAGGAAAACTAAAAAGCAAACAAACCAACAAAATAAAATCAGTTATCCCTCTGTGGATCAAGAATAGTACTGTATGCAACATTTAAATAACACAATTAATTAGTGGTAGCTCATACCCGTAATCCTAGCACTTTGGGAAGCTGAAGCAGCAGGATTGCTTGAGGCCAAGAGTTCAAGACCAACCTGTGCAACATGGCAAGAGCCCATCCCTACCAAAAAAAAAACAAATTAGCTGGGCATAGTGGCATGTGCCCGTAGTCCCAGCTACTCAGGAGGGCTACTTGGGAGGCTGATGCAGGAGGGCTGCTTGAGCCCAGGAATTTGGGGTTGCTGTAAGCTATGATGATGCCACTGCACTCTAGCCTGAGCAATAGAATGAGACCCTGTCTCAAAAAAGAAAAAAACCCACCATTTAAAAAATAAATAAATAAATAAATAAATAAAAATAACAATTAATTAAAGACTTGACAAACTGGAATTAATTCAAAAGATAGTCAAAATATTAGTAAAACAATATATGGATAAAATGTATTTGGTTCTAATTTTATGAATAAAGATTATCATCTGCTAAGATTATTATGAAAAAATACATACAACAAATACTGAAATTGAATACATTTCTTCAATAGATTGGGTCCTGAACAAAATATGTAAATCAAATCAACTTGTAAAATGTAGATATAGAATATTTCTTTTACCTTCATTAATGTACACCTTAACAAACTTCAGGAGAAATAAGACAAACGTTGGTGAAATATTGTATATCATAAATAAAACATATTCTAGAAGGAATTTTTAAATTCTGGAACTAAGTGAGGTAATAACTTCTGATTTTAAAAAATGTAAAAGTGATTGCCAAAGGAAACAACGAACTGAGCTCAACTCAAAGTTAAATCTTATTGAGACTGTCAAATAAATTAAATGATACATAAACAGAGGTGGCCAGACTAACATCTTTACACAGTGA
The DNA here is from genome assembly GCF_020740605.2 of Lemur catta. Taxonomy (NCBI): domain Eukaryota; kingdom Metazoa; phylum Chordata; class Mammalia; order Primates; family Lemuridae; genus Lemur; species Lemur catta. Next base: position 30,981,195 of record NC_059147.1, on the reverse strand, counting down.
AGGCAGCTATAAAACTTCCCAGGGGCAAAACCATTTCTGTTTGTGGCTTTTTTTTATGTTCCAGTGCTTCCCCACACTGAATCAGTTTCTTAGGAAGAACACCAAACACCAAAATATACATCTATAGTAGATACTTTATTAAAAATATAAAAGCATGTGGCTTTCTACCAAAAACCTCAGATGAATTAAGAAATACATTGGGGTTTTGCTTTTAGTAAAGGATTATGAGTTCCTTTTTCTTTAGAATTTTTGCATCTATGTTCATGAGGGATATTGGTCTGTAATTTTCTTTTATTGTAATGTCTTTATCTGGTTCTGGTATCAGGGTAATGCTGGCCTCATAGAATGAGTTGGGATGTATGCTTTTCTCTTTAATCTTCTAGAAGAATTTATGAGAAATGGTATTATTTCTTCCTTAAAAAATTTAGAATTCTCAGTGAAGCCAACTGGGCCTGTCATTCTCTTCATGGGAAGATTTTTAACTACAAATCCAATTTCTTTAATAGATAATAGGATTATTCAGACTATTTCTTCTTAAGTAAGCTTGATAGTTCGGGTTTTACAAAATGAATTTGTCCATTTCATCTAGGTTGTTAAATTTATTGGCAGAAATTTGTTCATAATATTTCCTCAATGTCCTTATTAATATCAGTATAATCTGTGATATTACTTCTCTCATTATTGATATTCATAATTTATATATCTTTTTTCCTTATTGGTCTGGCTAGAGAGTCATCAATTTTATTTATCTTCTTAAAGACCAGCTTTTTGTTCCATTGATTTTTCTCTGTTTTTCTATTTTATATGTCATTGATATCTATTCTGATATGTTATTAATACCTCTCTTCTGCATATTTTGGATTTAACTTTCTCTTCCGGTCTCTTAAAGTGGAAAATTAGGTTACTGATTTAAGATCTTTCTTCTTTTCTAATGTAGGTATTAAGAGCTATAAATTTCCCTGTAAGTACTGCTTTATCAGCATTGCACAAATTTTGGTATGTTATGTTTTCACTTCCATTTTGTTCAAAATATTTTTAAATTCCCTTTTGATTTCTTCCTTAACCCATGATGTCTTAGAAGTGTGCTATTTAGTTTCTAAATATTTGAGGATTTTCCAGACTTTTGTTACTTTTTCCATCTTTTGTTACTGATTTCTAATTTAATACCATTATGGTTAGGGAACATACTTTGTATAGTTTGAATCTTTTTAAATGTATGAAAATGTGTTTATGGCCTAGAATATGTGCTTGAAAAGAATACATATTCTGTACCTAGTGAGTGAAGTGCTTTATAAATGTCATTTAAGGCAATCTGGTTGATAGTGGTTTTCAAATCATTTACATTTTTATTGATTTTCTATTTCCTTGTCTTATGAATCACTGGGAAAGGAGTGTTGAAAACTCCAAATGTACTTGTGGAATTCTCTTTTAATTTCTGTCAGTTCTTGTTTCATGTATTTTGAGGCCTGTGTTATTAGGTGCATACAGGTTTCGACTTGTTATTTCTTCTTGATGAATTTATCCCTCTATCATTAGGAAATGACATTCTTTATCCCTAGTGATATTCTTTGCTGAAATTTTCTTTGTCTGATATTAGCTACCCACTGCAGCTTTCTTTTGGTAAAGGTTAGTATGGTATATATTTTTCCAACCTTACCTGTTTCTGTCTTTATATTTCAACTATGTTTCTTGTAAACAGCATACAGTTTGGCTGTGTTTTTATCCAATATGATAATCTCTGCCTTTTAATTGGAGTGTTTAGCCAATGTACATGTAAGGTTAACCATTAATATGGTTAAATTTAAGTCTATCATCTTGCTATTTGTTTTCTATTTGTCGCAAATATTCTTTATTCTCTTTCCTCTTTTTCAGCCTACTTTTGGATTATTTTTTATTATTCTATTTTGTTTGTTTATTGGCTATAACTATTGTTTTGCTATTTTAGTAGTTGCTTTAGGGTTTATAGTATATATCTATAACTTATCAGTGTAACTACAAGTGATAATACTTCACACAGAAGAGCTTTAAACTGTATACTTCCATGTCTCCCTTCCTACCCTTTTTTGTCATATATTTTACTTATACATATGCTATAAACCCCATATCATTTGTTATATTTTAAATAGATTTAACTAATAAGAAAAAAATCATATACATTTCCCTATATAGTTGCTATTTCTGGTGTTCTTTATTCCTTTCTGTAGATATTAATACATATTTCCAACTAATGCCATTTTCTTTCTGCCTAAAGGACTTCCTTTAGAATTGCTAACAGTAAAGGTCTACTGCTGATAAATCTCTCCAGCTTTTCTATTTCTGAAAAAGTGATGGTATTCTCTCCATTTTTGAGAGATATGTTCTCTGGGTATAGAATTATAGGCTGATACTATTTTTTTCTGATATTTTTAAGATATTGCTCCACTGTCTTATCATTTGTAGCATTTCCAGAGAAAAATCAACTTTAATCCTTATCTTCATTCCTCTGCACATAATGCATCTTTATTCCCCAGCTGCTTTTAAGATTTTCTCTGTATCACTGGTTTTGAGAAGTTTTATTATGATGAAGCTTAGTGTAGTTTTCTTCAAGTTTCATGTGATTGGGATTCACTGTGATCCTTGGGTTAATGTATTTGTAGTTTTCATAAAAACTACAAGGGGAAAGGTTCAAGGTTCATATAAATATACAAACACGTATATATACACACACAACATATATATACTACTAGCTTGAAGTTATACTTCATTTCGCTAATGCTCTTTTTTTTATAGCAGCTTTATTGAGGCATAATTCACATACCATAAAATTCATCCACTTAGTGGGTTTTAGCACATTCAGGAAATTGTGCAACCATCACCACTATATAATTTTAGACCATTTTCATCAGCCCAAAAAGACATCTCATACTCACTGTATTCGTTTTCTATGGATGCCACAAGAAATTACCACAAACTTAATGACTAAAGCAATACAAATGTATCATCCTAGACTTCTGGAGTCAAAAGTCTGAAACAGTTTCACTGGGCTAAAATCAAAGTGTTGGCAGGGCTGCATTCCTTTCTGTAGGTCCTAGGGAAAGACCTACTTCCTTTCCTTTTCCAGCTTCAAGGGGCTTCAGTTCTTTGTAGATTCTGAATGTTAGTCCTTTGTTGGATGTATAGTTTGCAAATATTTTCTCCCATTCTGTAGGCTGTCTATTCGCTCCATTGATTATTTCCCTAGCTGTGCAGAAGCTTTTTAATTTAATCAAATCCCATTTATTTATTTTTGTTGTTGTTATGATTGCCATTGGGATCTTCTTCATAAATTATTTGCCTAGGCCAATACCTAGAAGAGTTTTTCCCAACATTTTCTTCTGGAATTTTTATGGTTTCATGCCTTACATTTAAGTCTTTTATCCATCTTGAATTAATTTTTTGTATATAGCAAGAGATAAGGGTCTTATTTCATTCTTCTGCATGTGGCTATCCAATTTTCCCAGCATCATTTTTTGAATAGGGCTTCCTTTCCCCAGTGTATGTTGTTGTCTGCTTTGTTGAAGATCATTTGGTTGTAGGTAGATGGTTTTATTTCTGCCAAAAGTAATTTACAGATTCAACATGATCCCCATCAAAATAACAACATCATATTTCACAGTTCTCTAAAAAATAATCCTAACATTCATTTGGAACCAAAAAGGGGCTTGAACAGCCAAAACAACCTTAAGCACAAAGAACAAATCTGGAGACATCACATTACTTCACTTCAAATTATACCACAAGACTATAGTAACCAAAACAGCATGGTATTGGCATAAAAGTAGAGACACAGACCAATGGAACAGAATATTTCAAAGTATTTTCTAATCTCCCTCATCATTTCTTCCTTGGTGTACTGTGTTATTTATTTTCCATATATTTGTGAAATTCCCAAATTTCCTTCTGTTATTGGTCTTTAATTTAATTCCACTGTGGTAAGAGGTGCACTTTATTTCAATCCTTTTAAATTTATTCAGGCTTATTTTGTGCCCTACCATTGGTCTAGACTACAGAATATTCCATGTAGGCTTGAGAAGCATGTGTATTCTGCTGTTGTCAGGTGGAGTGTTCAATAGATGTCTCTTAGGCCTAGTGATTTATATATTGATCAAGTTTTCTATTTCCTCATTGACCTTCTACCTGGTTATTCTGTCCATTATTGAGAGTGGGATATGGAAGCCTATTATTGTTGAATTGTCCATTTCTCTCTTCAATTATGTCAGGTTTTGCTTCATGTATAACATCTTAGGGCTCTGTCAAGTGTACATATATGTTTATAATCATTATATGCTCAAATGTTATAAATTGTTATATCTTCCTATATTCTTTTTATCACTATAAAATGTCTTTGTCTCTGATAAAAATTTTTGTCTTAAAATTTATTTTTTCTGGTATTAGTATAGCCACTTCAGCTCTCTTTTGGTTACTGTTTGCATGGTATATCTTTTTTCCCCATCCTTTTACTTTCAATATATTTATATCTTTGAATCTAAAATTTATTCTTATAGACAGCATATAGTTGGATTATGTTTTTTTAATCCATTCTGCAAACCTCTGCCTTTTACTTGGTGTATTTAGTCTATTTACACTTCATTACTGATATGGTATGATTTATGTCTGCCTAATTTTAAAATTCTTTTTTCTCTGTGAGTTTCATTTTGGATAGTTTGTATTTCTATGCTGTCAAGTTCATTAATCTTTTCTTCCTTAATTTCTAACATGTTGTTGATCCCATCTAATGTATTTTTTATCCCAGACATCATAGTTTTAATCTCTTTAAAAAATATATTCTAAGTCTCTATTCACAGACATTATACAACTATAACAACTTTTAATGTTCTTGTCTGCTAATTCTAAAATCTTATCTATGTCACTTTTGATTTGATTTTGATTGATGGCTTAGTCTCCTCATTATGTGTCAGATTTTCTTGCTTTTTTATATGCCTGGAGGTATTTGTTTGGATGTCAGGCATTGTGAATGTTACACTTTTGGATGTTGGATATTTTTGTATTTCTTTACATATTCTTGAGTTTTGTTTTAGGACACAATTAAGTTCCTTGGAAACAGTTTGATCATTTTGAATCTTGCTTGTTAGGGAGGACCAATGTAATATTTAGTCTGGAGTTGATTATTCCCTACTACCGAAGCAAAACCCCTTTAAGTACTCTCTCCAGTACTCCATGAATTATGGATGTTCTGGTCTGGCTGACAGGAACAGGTACTATTATTGGACCTGTGTGAGTGCTATCACTGTTCCCTCTAATTCTCTTTGATGGTTATTTCCCCAGTCTTGGACAGTTTCCTTACATGCATGTGCCAATTAATAATCTGAATACTCAAGAGGAACTCTCTGCGGATATTCGGAGTTCTCTCTTTGAGCAGCTCTCTCCTCTCCAATACTTTGTCCTAAGAACTCTAGCTCCCTTGGTCTCCCTGGATTCTCAGCTCTATCTCCTGAACCCAGGAAGTCTGCTAAGCTCAACCTGTGTACCCCCTCCCTCCACCAAAATCTAAAAACCCCCTTAAAACGATAAGGTGTGGCAATCATATAGTCACCTCATTTGTTTCCTGTCTGTTAGGAATCACTTTTATTCATTGATTGATGTACAAGGTCTTAAAAACATTATTTTATGTCTTTTGTCTTTTTTCTCCCTGGTTATTTCAGGTGTGAGGTTAGGTAAACAGGCAGTAACTATTATTTCATCTTGACCAGAAACATTAAGTATTTCCCTGGGTTTCTTAATGACTCCCATAGGCTCCAAATGTCTCAGAATTTTTCTAAGCCACTGGGAACACCTTATGATACATTCAATATCATGTAATAGAATGTCTACAACTTGTCCTTGAAAATATTCTTTCCAAAAATATTTAATCTGAGTCTGAGGACTACTGCATCTGAGTCAAGGTAGGCCTCACATAAGCCACCATAGACACATTGATGAGGGCAATATTTAAGTATGAATCGAGATCCAAGAGGCCATAAAATGCACGCCATTGATGGAGATATTACTGATTCATGCATTTCTAAGACACTATGTTATCTCTAACTAAGAGATAAAGAAGGCCCAAAGTGTGAGGCAAAATCTTAAAATTCTGGTATATATGAATGACTTACTAGCCAGAATTCAGCTAGTTGCATATCACAACTTCTATAAAGTTTCCACAGTCCAATAAGCAGAAAAACAGAAGATAATATTCTAAAATGTGATATGCAAAAATGCCTCATGGAAAAGTGATTTTTCTCATGCTCTGTCAAAATCAACTTTGGTTGGAGATGGGATGGGCCTGATAAGGAAGGATGAAGCTCCAGAGACTCGATCAGGTTTCTCAAGGTGTGGTTTTCCCAAGATACCTCAAAATGATTTGGGGGATGCATGTTTAACTGCATATTTCTGGCTAGGTGCAATGGCTCACACATGTAATCCTAGTACTTTGTGAGCCTGAGGGGGGATGATTGCTTAAGGCCAGGAATTGAAGACTAGCCTGTGCAACACAGTGAGACTCTGTCTCTAAAAAAAAAAGAACAAAAAAAACCCCAAAATTAGCTGGGCATGATGGCACATGCATGTAGTCCTAGCTACTAGCTACCCTGGAGGCTGAGGCAGGAGGATCACTTTAGCCTAGAAGTTTGAGGTTGCAGTGAGTTATGATGATGAAGCCACTGCACTCCAGCCTGGGGCAACAGAGAGAAACTCTGTCTCAAAAAACAACAAAAACAAAAATGCAGATTTGTAAACTGCAATTCAGTTACTGAATCACAATCTCTAATGGCGGAAACCAACAACCTACACTTTTAATAAGCATCCTTGGTGGTTTCTGTGCACATTAAAGTTTGAGAATGACTATAGGCAATTGCACTGAAACTAGGCAGGACAGCAGGCTCATTTAATAAACACCAAAAAGAAATCCGAATGTGCAGACAAGGCACGGTGTTAAGGGAGTCTGACAGTAAGCAAAGGATTCATGTAGGCCATTACAGGGGTGAGAGGAAGGCTCCACATGTCAACAGGTGGATATCCAAAAGTGGAGAGGCATGTTAGGAGTCAGGCATCAACAACAGGCAAAGTTCCAAACATACAGATGATGGGCAACAGAGATGCAGCAGCTTATATTAAACACTCATGCAGACTTTGGTTTAGGGATTGGCTTCTAAGTTCCATGAGGCTGAAGGGATCAAGGTAGAACTCCAATCCAAAAAAGAAGGGCCAGAGACAGACACACAGAACCTAAAAAAGGCCTATTACTGGAATTAGTCATAAGGACTAAAGTGACAGCCTACTCCACAGGGCCAGGGTAAGCTCCAGGAAGGACCAGCACAAAGACTGATTCTATGCTCAATCACCAAGCAACACTTGAATTTTCCCTGTCCATGGCCTGGATTAGTCTAGGACCTGCGACAAGAGTTAGCCTGGAAAAGATCTATCTGCTCTAACTTCCTGTTCTCTACCTGAATTCTGTTTCAGATGTAAGGCTCAGGATGTTGTCACAGGAGTGATGATGGTTTTTCTCAATAGTTCCCATGATGGCAGCCAGATGTAAAAGAAGCTGATTCCTAAATAGAGTAGCTCCCTGAGGGGGACAGGGGAAGTTGGATATTCTGGAGCCAACAGCAAGATGTGTTCATCTCTAGGAAATTCTGAAATGTTATAGCTTAGTCATGCTAGGGTAGAGAACCTAGGTGTTTTCTATGCAATTCTTTTTTTTCTTAAATATCAGACTACTTTTGTAGTGAAAGAAAAATCTCACTTTTATGTATATCACATTAAGCATTTTATTTTAACCTAAAACGTATAAATATACATTTGTGAAGTAGACATTTAATGTAGAGCAAAGGAGACTTTAAGTTCTCTGATTGGAGTTCCAGTGTTCTAACATAACCACACCTATAACATACATTCTAGGATTTCTAAAAACCTTAATTTTTAACCCACTATTAGATAAACTCATAAATTCTTGGTTTCTTCATGCTTAGAGCACTGGTATCTCTAAGGTTGTGGAAGCATCATGCTGAATTCCTCCATTCCCTCAACAACACCATTTCAGAAAGTGATAGCAACTATTTAAATAGTATTCACTAACTGAGTGATTACTAGGAAGTAAGTGAAGAATCAGGAGGACTGTTAGAGCCATGCCAGACAAAAATCACAAGAAAGCCAGAATTGAAAACATCTAGTAGAGGCTGAAAGAAAAGGCAAACACCTTGTCATGCTAATCTGCTCCTTCAGTTAGTTACCGCTGGCTGTTTCACTCCTGGATCTATGTGGCTCCCTGGGCTATTCTTTCCCAGCCTCCTGGGATGTTCCCCACTCAGCATAGTCACTCACAAAGAGATACTGTCAAAATCAATTGGGTGGTGATTAGGAGCCATTATCTGCCTGCTGTGCTGAAAGGGATACAAAGCAATCTGGAGAAAACCTTTCACCATGGGTTAAAAAATATTACAGTATTTCTAGGAGTGGTGTCACTTATAAGTTGGAAAATCAAAGTTAAGCCACTGTCTTTCCATAATGTTGGCTTGTTATGTTTATAAGGTGTTATGTCTCTAAAGCAAACACCGTAAGAAATATGAAAGATTCATTACTGACTTAAAGGGAGGAAAAAAGTAAAGGGAATCATTCTGAGAATGAAACAGATGTACCCACATTCAAGGACTGAATAATAGATTTGTAGCATGTTCTTGCTTTGCCCTCTGGAGGGGCTTCTACCCCCTGTAGCTCTACCTTCTGTATTCTCTCTGATGTCACTCTCCAGGTTCTTTGCCCACTCAACTCAGATTTAGAATTATGGATGTAGAATACAGAAAGCACATAAAATTCAATACCTTCATTGAGGAAACTGATGCCTGGACAGGGATAAATTTCATTTATGATGATCCATAATAGGGGAGGAAGGATTACTGAGTAAAGCAAAAACTCACTAAAATATGAATAACATAATTGGTCTCTGTGCTATTTAAAAGAGTAACTTAGATGTAATTTTTGAAACCTGGATCTTAGGGAAGTAGCATGATGTGCAGAAAAGACCACTGTCTCAGTTCATTTTGCATTGCTATAAAGGAATACCTGAGACTGGGTAATTTATAAAGAAAATATTAACAGGTTTATTTGGCTCATGGTTCTGCAGGCTGTACAAGAACCATGGTACTGGCATCACCTTCTGGTGAGGTCCTCAGGAAGCTTCCAATCATGGCAGAAGGGGAAGGGGAGCCACATGTCACATGGCAATAGAGGGAGCAAGAGAGAGAGGGGAGGTGACACCAGACAGTTTTTAACAATCAGATCTCAGGAGAACTAATAGAGTAAGAACTCACTCATTAACGCAGGGAAGTCACCAAGTCATTCATGAGGGATCTGTCCCCATGACCAAACACCACCCACTAGGTCCCACTTCCAACATTAGGGATCAAATTTCAATATGAAATTTGGAGGGGACAAATATCCAAACTGTATCAACCACTGTCTTGGAATTCAGAAAACTGTTCATCCTGATTATACAAAAAAAGTAGAATCAAAGAAAGTGATCAAATTGAACAATCCCCAAATCTGTCCTTTTTCTTTCACTGCCCCATTCACCCCATTTCTTAATCCCACTATCGATTTTTTTAAGATTGCCTTTGGGCATCTACCTCATTAATTTCAGAGTCATCATTAAGTCATTACACAGTTTTTTAGTTGAGATCTGTGTACATCCTTTCTTTGGTCATTAGGAACAGCACATTTTTTTTCATTTATATTGGATGTAACTAATTCAGAGACCTTTTGCTTTTTCCTTAGCCCTCTCCAAAGGCTATAATGACCAGGGGAAAGATAGTGGACTTCGGGGATGGTTTAAGAGGAAAATCAGTGCAGTTCTTTTCTTTTTACTTCAGGCTCTGAGTGATTCTAGTTAAGAGTCCTACGGGGTAGGTGTCTGGTTGAAAATGTGTGTCTCTTCCTGAATTGTCCTTTTTCAGTTTTATAGATGTGCTCCATCACACACACAGGAATTTCATAAAAAATGTTTTTCTCTGCCACAGAGGTCAGGGTTTTGCAGGCCTTTGGGGAACAGATAACACGCCTAAATGTCAGCTCAACTAAAGAACCACATTGCCCCACTGGAATGCCTCGTTCTCAATACTTGGAAGACTTTGGGAATACCCCAAAACACATGTACTTTTTGCAGCAGTCTCCAGCCTTTTTGGCACCAGGGACCAGTTTCATGGAAGACAATTTTTCCATGGACCAAAGGTGGGGAGTAGGGTGTCATGGGGTTGAGGGGAGGTGGTGCAGAGCTCAGGCAGTAATACATGGCCCATTTCCTAACAGGCCAGGGGATGGGTACTGGGGTTGGGGACTGCAGCTTTAGAGGATGCAGATGGGTCACAAAATTAAATCAGTCTAGTCTGGCCAAACACCCTCAACCCACTTCTAAGTTTGAACTAATTGATAGCCTCGCCTTCTCCCCAGTCACACTTGTTACAGCCAATTCAAATTGGTTTTAACTGGATTCAGATAAAATTCACCTACTTTTTTCTTGCACAAATAAAACTGTCAGGAATAAGCAAAACAGTTCTATCTGCAAAGAGCAATGTGGTAATAAGACTTTGGACCTTGAAGGTTACAGAAGACTTATGAGATAATGTCTAAAACGTGTTTGAGATGCATGTGTGAAAGGCTCTATACAGATATAAAATATGATAAATAATGCAGAAAACCTTTGTATCTGGAAATCTCCCCTCTTCTGGAGGACATAATAAGTATTAAATAAATACAAATATGTACCTGCTAATCTTATCTGTCAACACCAATCCAGATAGGTTGAAAAGTACTTATCCCCATCAAAACAAATAAGAATCTTAGTTTCTGATGAAACATTTTCCAAAAATTCCAATAGGAAACTATGACTGTTGAGTCATATTAAGCTAAGCTTCCATCTTCATTTTAGCTTTTGGTCTATCTTATCAACATGAAAGCACTAGTCCTGGCCCCTCCAATTTTCCATAATTCTCTCACCTGAAAGGAGTTTATAGACCAGTAATGTGTTCCCCAAAGCATATCAGTAATCACTTGGGGGAGAAGGTATGATTGTAAAATGAAGATCCCCAGCCTCCACCTCAGACTTACTGATTCAGAAATTCTAGGGATAGGACCCAGAAATCTGCATTTTAGAAAGCATCTCAGGTAATTCCTATGCACAATAATGTTTGAGAAGCACTGCTCTGGTAGGTCTGAAAGATGTGCACAAAATATCAGTCAGGAAAACGATAAATAGGGGGCTTGTCTTTTAGGGACATAAAAAGAATTGATCAGCACGTTCCCTCATTAATGCCAGATATTTATCAGAAAACAGGTCATCTCTTATTCTAACCCAAACATACTTCTAAATTATATTCACCACTAAGTTGGATTATGAGCTATCAATTTTATAATAGGAACACTTAATGCAAAAATCCAAAATTTTTAGTGATCTACCATTCTCTCTAAAATGCCTAATTCACTTGACATTTAGTTTAGCTTCATTTAGCTCATGAACCACACATTTTAGCCTATTTTCTTCCCATGAAAGTAGTCTTCATAAGGATTAATAATTTTAATAATTTTTTTCCTTTGACAGAAATACAAAAAACTAGTAAACATAAAGAAAAGTTGAATTCAGAAACAGATGAGATATCTTCTGGTCTTTAAGAAAGTAAGCTTCTAGTGGAATTAATTGGCACAGCAAGATTCTGTATAAGATCAACACAGAAAAATCACCTGGGGAGTGGCTATCAATGCAAATTGCACAAGTATATGACTTGGTAGAAGCAAGATGGATAATTGAATTTTTAACAAGCACCCCAGCTGATTCTAATGTGAATAGTTTTGAGAAAACATTCCAGGGGTTTCAAGATTTCCAGATTCCAAGCTCTTATATCTGAACCTCCCTTCACGGCTAAATCAATATATTAAACATAGTAGATTGTCAATACATGCATATTTAATTAAAGTAATTAATTTCATATTTAATTAAAGTATAAAAGGGAACAAATACGGAAATTCCATTTCCCTAATCAGAGCCCACACTCTGTAAGTCAGAGCTGGGGAATCTTATATATATCATGAATTACTGTCTTCCAGAAATAGGAGCCACCTGTAGTAAAAAAGCAACTTAATGTAGGCTTTGCTGTTGTTCCTTTTAGAGAGTATTTAAAACATTCTAATTACACACTTTTAAAATTAAAAATATGCTGAACAGTACATGTGTAGCAAAGGGGATGGCTGAATGAGGGTGGGGTGAGAGTTATTCTCTGGACAACAGCAATAATCAAATAACTATAATTCTGAGGACCATATAAAATAAAACAAAATGGAATCTGTCTAAGCATGCTCCCACTCTTCATGTTAGGATGGTAATTTCCTCATTCCCACAGGAATTAATTGTGAACAAGTCAAACAATTGTGGTACTAGCTAATTATTAATACTAATAATTCACAGTGAACTGAGAGATTGTCATCCTCACTTCCTTTGGGAGAACCAGAATAAATTTAATAATTGGGTTCTGCGGTTGTAAGCTTTCTGTGACTCCGAGAAGCATACTTTATATATGTATATAATATGGTATTTCTCAGATAGTTCACAAACCTGTAAAAGAAGCACTAGCTTACTACATAATGACTTTGTGACTTTGAACAGTTATTCAACCCCTTAAAGGCTCAGCTTCCTCAACTGTAAAATGGGTACCCAGGCTGATCCGTATTCATGGTCCAGGCTCTTTCCACTCAGCTATGACGCTTCCCACACCACAGTGCTTAAGTGAGGTTTATGTGAGAGGATCACAAGAGATAATTTTTGCAAAAGTACTCTCTCTGTAAGCTGTAAAGCACTATACAGATGAAGTGGATTATTATTATTATTAGAAGCCCAGCTATAAAGATGAAAAGTGACCCAGAAAAAGAAAACAGAGTAGATAAACCTGAAATACAACATTGATAGTGCCTAGAACATTATCCCGTACATGGTGCATAGGTGCTAAATAAGTAGTGAGTAAAGAAAAACACCAAACACAGGTAGGTCTGTGCCACCACCATACTAAGTCTGATACCACAAAGGAATAAATATACCTAAAGGCAAGGCTAGTTTCTTTCAACCATGCAAACCAGAATGCCCAAAGAGCCTAAGATCTTAAATTTTAAATTACTTGATATGAAAGAGCACTAAAATGTAAAATTCGACCCAACATCTGCAAGGAAATGGTTATATGCTTACCTCTTCAGTCTTTCAAATGCAGTCTTGTAGGGATAGCAGAACCTGGATGAGGAGGCTGAATTTTTTTCCTGCATCTGGTAGATCTGCATAATTGTCCTAACAACCTGTTGAGAAAATAAATTCTATAGAATGATGGGTACCTACGCTCTCTGTTTTGGATTTGAAGGGCTGACTTTTATCTTTTATTGACACCTGGATTTTAAGCCAAACTAGATTTATCCCCTAATATGCCCCTCCAAAAAAAGAAAAAAACACACACACACCCAAAAGAAGAATGGGGCGGGGAAGTAGAGAAGCAGTTATTTACTTTATAAAACAATTCTCTATGGGATTCCTTTGTCCGTTTTCTAGACTATGTAAAATGTGATACAAATTTAAATATTTAAATTACATACAACTTGACACAGACAGCTATTTGTAAAATGAGGCAAACCCATACTGGGAAATACCAAATAAAAAAAATTCTGGGGAAAAATACTTTCTTCTGGGTGGCCCTAAACTGCCTTTTTCCCCCCTCCATTGCAAATGTATTTTTATGCTGGGTAACATTTCCAAAACAGGAGTGTTTTTTCTATCGCTGAAACGAAACAAACAAGTTTGCTTTCATAGCCACAGAAATGCCCAACTGTTAGAAAAAGACGTTTTCCCCCGGCCGCTTGCCTTTCTTATCCCCGTGCAACCTTGCTTATTGGCCCTTTTCCTTAGGAGAGCCCCTGGAGCTGTCTGACGGAACTGATTGTAAAACTATTTTGTGCAGGAAGAATTAGTTTCTTCAAAATCTGAGACCACCCAGAACATGCCCAATCTTTGGCAAATGTCTACTTGTTTCCTCAGTATTTGATTAGCCGTACACTGAGTAACTGGCGTGGGTTTTGGGGTATTTGAGGAGAAATGGGCAAAACTGTTTTAAACGATGAAAAAAAGGAGAAAATCTCCTCTCTCATCAAAAACCTATTCAAAATTCATTTTGTGTGTTTTTCTTTTTGGAAGGGGCAGGGACAAGAGGATTTGGTGCAAAGACGCCCTCAATTGGTTCCAACATTTGCAAAAGCTTTTTAAATGAACTGTGTTTGGGGAGCAAGCACTTACTAGAAGCTCCCAATGGCAAGAAAACCTGTCCTTCCCCTCTGGGCACCGAAGCCTCCCCGGGGTGGGGACCGTCTCCCGCACTGAGAGCGGGGGCCGGAATCTCGGAGCAGGGTCGCGAGGGCCTTGGGGGGCGGAAGGTCCTGGAGCACAGGCTTAGGCTTTGGCTTTGGCTTTGTCCCAGCCTGCTGCGTACCTCTCCTCACCGCCTCGTCTTTCACATACTAGGTGCTCAATTAATGTGGATGCAGGAAGCGAAAGATCCGAATCTGCCCTTGTGCCTCAGAGGCGAATTACGGGGTGCGCAGGTTTATTCCGACCCGCTGCCTCCTCACGTTTGCTGAGGTAACCTGGCCGCGGCCGCTATGGCCCCAGCAGCTGGAAAGCAACCAAAGCGAGCTGCAGGAGAAAAGATGGAGAGCAGGCCGGAGAGGAAAACAGGCCGCGCGGGGCGCGAGCCGGGGGGCCCACCTGACGGCCCCGCCGGCCACCCGGCCCCGCACTCCCAGCGACCAGGAGGCCCGCGCAAACTGCGCCCGGCAAGCAGCGGGGTGGGGCGCCCCAGCGCGCGCCCGGCCCCAAGCCCCGCCCCCGCACGCGCCCACCTCAGGAGAGCCTCGTTCCGGGAGGGCGCGGGGGGTGGGGAGGCCACGCGCGCGCGTGCGCGCCGCGGCCAGCTGACGCGAGCCTCCGAGCGCGCGCCTCCCCCGCCCCCAGCCTCCTGGTCCCGGGGGCCCAGCGCGCGGCCCTGCTGACGTCAGCGGGCGGCTAGCGGAGACGGGTGCGCAGAGCCGCCGGCGCATTCGCGCGCTGCGCTCGCCCCCTCCCCCGCCCGGGCCCCGGCGCGCGCGCGCTCGCTCGCTCGCTCTCCCTTCATTTTTTTCCCCTCCCTCCCTGCCTGTCTCTCTCTCCCTCTCCCTCGAGCTCCCGGCTGGCCTCGGCTCCCTCACGCTCTCCCTCTCTCCGGTAGGCTCCACCGAGCGATGCGAGTTCTGAGAGACAGCGACGCCGCCTCCCGCTAGAGACCTGCCCCCCGGCCCGGCCCCCTGCCCAGCCCTGCCCAGCGCGCGGGGGTCGGCGAAGGCGCCGCGGACTCACCGACGGCTGAGGACCGGCGATGCACATGCACTAGCAGCACCCCCCAACTCACTCCCTCCACACCCCGCGCCGCCGCCGCCGCCTCCTCCGCCTCCTCCTCCTCCGCCGCCGCCGCCGCCTCCTCCTCCGGCAGCCGCGGCAGAAGGACCCACCCTGCCCCCCACCCCACCCTCCGCCGGCTCCGGCTGTGGCTCCAGCCGCGACTATTATTTTATTTATTTTGGGTCGTGCACAAGCCTCAGTGCCTGCAGCCCGCGCCGCCTCGGCCCACGGGCGCCTTCTCCCTCAGCTCCGGAGCCTCAGACCCCGGCCGCGCTCGTCTCGACACCCCCAGACTCCCGCCAGCAGCCGCGAGTCTCCGCGGCTGGAATCTTGTTAGCGGCTGTCTTTTGGGGGGCTTCTAGTTTCCCGACATTTTTGTTTCCAGCCAAGGAGAGGATATCGTGATTTTTCCCCCTTTGAGCCCAGGCTCTGCTCTCTGGGGGGGGTGGGGGGCGCGCCGAGCCGGGGAGCCGTGCCAGCCGAGTCGTGCGGGCTGTGGCAGGGAAGGGGCCACCATGGGATGTACTCTGAGCGCAGAGGAGAGAGCCGCCCTGGAGCGCAGCAAGGCGATTGAGAAAAACCTCAAAGAGGATGGCATCAGCGCCGCCAAAGACGTGAAATTACTCCTACTGGGTAAGGACCTCGGATGCGACCCCCATCCCACGACCCCAGCCACCCACACCCCCTGCCACCAGCACCCCCTGCCACCTGCGCCCAGGGAGACCTGGTCCCAGTAGTTGCCACCACCATGTGCCCAGGATCTCCCACCACTTCGCATGCCTTAACCGCCCCCCCCTGCCCCGTTCCCCTAAGCTGACACTCACCACTTTTTCCCCTGTCTGTGTCCCAACAGGGGCTGGAGAATCAGGAAAAAGCACCATTGTGAAGCAGATGAAGTAAGTCCCTGTGGCATTGGGATTTGTACTTTTATTAAGAATAATTTTAAAAATCATTTTTATTACCTTGCTAACTCCACAGTGCTCTCCAGGCCTGCTTTTTAATTCGCGTGCACACACACACACACATACACACGTACACACACACACACACACACACACACACACACAGCCATGGACTTGACTCCCCTCCCCCACTCCCTACGTTGGTTTTGGGTCCTCCACCCCAACTCCCAGGGTGGGTGTTTTTTGGGGGAGGGATAGGGGGAGTGCCTATAGTTGTATGAATGACAGTGTCCGCCATATTGATCAGAACATCACATTATTGGCATGATTATGGTCATTACTCTTGCTTATGGAGTATTTCGTGTGTCTCGCTGCCTCCATTTCTTTCTCTCTGTTTCATTCTGTCTCTACTTCTCTCTCCTCCTCCCTCCATGCCCACCCCCCCGCCCCAACGTCTGTAATCCCACTTTCTCCTGCTCTTCTCCTGGGGCAGTGATTTTGAACTTGGCTAAAACATGGAGGGAACCCAGCCCTCGACTGGGGTGGAGGATCAAGTGTCTGCTGTTCAAGAATTTGGTGCTGAATTGGAGTCTGTGGATTCTACCCCACCCCCACCCCTCTACCAAAAGAGGGCGAGGGTTAGGGGAGGGGAGGGGATGTGTGTTAGAGGAATGAGGTGGGTTTCCAAGCGGAGGTGACTGGCACAGTTGTATCCAATGCAGAGGTGGAAGGGGACGCTGGCTGTGAGGCTGAATGCACGCCCCTTACTGCCCCCAGCCGGCCCCTCTCCACCCCCACCCTCCCAGCGTTTGCTCTCCTGACACCAGCAGTTTTCGTTCACTCTGTGGCCTTTATCAATGTATTTATTTACACTCTGCATAGGCCGAGTTCCATATAATCTGCCCACAATGCGGATTTCAGGCCCACTTGCCGCCACCCCCTTCTGCCTTAGATATCATTTTCCCCTCCTAATTAACTGGGGGTGGATTTGAGTGATGGTTGAAAATTAAAACAAAATGGGATATTCCTTCCCTTCCACACTTTCTCAATAAGGCGCCTCGCCCCTCCTTCCCACTGTCAGGCTCGCTTCTTGCCCCATCCACTCAACAGTTCCTGGTGAGCCCACAGGCAGCTTTGCTTGGGGAGGGGGTTGCCGGCAGGGAAAGGGTACACGCCTTCGGGGCCTCCCGGCCCTGCTGCTTCCGTTGGTCTGTCAGTTCCGGACGGAGGAGTTCGTTAAGAACGTTTAGCGAAGATTTCCACGTCGTTTTGCTGTGACACCTTCGTGCACACACAGCTCCTAATTAGGAGTTGCTGTGCAGTAAACAAAAATGATTATTTTTCAACTTGACAGAATAGCCGAAGTAATTGCATCCCGTAGGAAAACAATGGAAAATAAAAACCCCTTTCGTGGGAAGGTGGGTGGGAGACGAAGCATGCTTGCGGTTTCAGAACCAAGATGCGAAAGATCTTGCATGTGTAACAGGCATGACAAGCGGGTTCTAGGCGGCGCCATGATGGTAGGGAGTAGCGACTCGGAGACAATTTCCCCATCTGCTTGACATGTTCTTATTTTTGTTCGAGAGCTCCCTGGGGCTTTCTTCGCAGAGGCCCCTCGGCTCGCCGCACCCCTCTGAGCCACGGGTAATTTGGCTTGGGGCTTCTCTGGAGCTTGTGCAACCCAAATGGATGGGGAGGCGGGGCCTGGGGAATTGCTCTTTGCAACTAGGTGCATGTTGCATCTGCCTGGAGCCCTTGCAGGTCGGTAAATGCAGGCTCCGCCACCCCTTTCTCCCGAGGGAGGACGTTTTAAAACTTCAGAAGTCTGTAATCTGCAGTGTCGGACTCGGAGCCGGGTAGAAGCCCCAGCCACTAGAGCTGGGTGAGGTTTCAGGCGTTGCAAGTGGTGGACAGCGCCCAGCCGAGGCCGGAAAAGTCGATGGGGCTCTGTTCGGCGGCACTCGGCGAGGCTCGGTGCGGCCTGGGCGCGGGGCTCGGAGAGATTCGGCAGTGTTCGGAGCGGAGTCGGGGCCCTGGCGGCGAGAGCCGAGCCGCTTCGGATGAGGCCGAAGGCATTCGGATACGCTGGGGAGGGTGACGGGAGAGCACAGGAGGGGTTGAAAAGGGGGGACAGGCTAGAATCTACAAATTAACTTTGCATCTGCCGAAGCAACTGCTTTTCCTCAATATGCCCCATAAATTAGGTTGATTTAATAAGAAGTTTAAAAATATATACTGAATCCCCCAAAGGGTGCCTCACCTTTTTTATTCAAAGAGAGCTGAGCTCTCTGAGGAAATAGGTGTGCCACTTTAGAATGAAAATTCCTAATTATGTGCTGGGGCAGGAAATCTTAAATTAAAGCTATATGTAGACTCCCCGACAATGTCCTATATGTCTTGTATTTGGTTACACTGAGAAGGGGGAAAAATGAAATGTCTGATGTTTGAGATGGTTAATTCAGAAATCAGAGCATTCCCTGCCCCCTCCCCTCACTTCCCCATTTCTCCCCCCACCCCCCACTGGACACCTTTTGGGAGAAAAATGTCAGGCAAAACTGAGATTTTGTAGGTAAAAGAATATCCTTTTTTGAAAGCACAACACGCCAACTTTCTTTAGGAAGTAGGCTAGGTTTGCTCAGTAGATCAGTCAGAAAGGTTTCTGGCCCATGTAAATTTTGCTGCAAGTGACCCAGGTATTCTGTTCTGAAGCATTCGTGAATGGCACCTTCTCCTGTGAGCCCTCCAGCTTGGCTTGAAATAAATCAGATCGGGGCCTTGTGCCAAGCTGGATGCAGGACTTGTTTTATTAACCACAAAATGTGGGATTGGTGTTACTGTATCCCTGTGACAAATTTTTTTTGAGTCCTCCCTTGCAGAGATGGTTTTCAAGATCACCACTTAACTGAGAGTCACTTTGAGTCAGGAGAATTGTACCTTGGGTGGGACCAGGCCCAAAAATCTAGATGGCATTTACAGAAAGTAGTTTCCAACTTCCCTGTGCAATATAATTGGTGACCAATCTATCAGGCCATATGCGTGAGTTAATTAGGATATGGTGTTATTTCTCCAGGGCAGACGAAATTAGAGAGTCTTCTGTAGGTGACGCCCTATGATAACTCAATAATTTCTTAATGGGGTCTGGGATTTAAGAGCTCAGCCTGATGGATTAAGAGGAAGAATACTGGTATTCAGACACCACCCTTTTATTCAGCATTTCCAGAAGAGCAAAGAGCCTTTCCATTCAGCCCGTGTTCTCATCCATGTTGTGATGTGATGATTGGAAGAAGGAATAGGTTTCTGTAAATGCTCGTAGTAACTGAAGTTAAAGGACTGGCAGCTGCCACTTAGAACAGAGTGTTAGCACCCTCATCACCTCATCAGCATAGGAACATTGCAGAGAGACTGAATTCTTCTGTTTGATGCATGTTATAAGGGGAAACTTGCATCTGTTTAAGAGATGTGACAGATTAGATTATCATTTTAAAAGCCTGATTCTCAGTATGTTTATTAAAAATTTCATTTGAACACAGCTTTTTGGGTTTGTGTGTGTGTGTGTGTGCATGTGTATGTGATTGTGAATTAGTGTTAGGGAACTCTGGGTCAGACAATCCAAAACATTTTGGTAGTGAGAAATAAACAGTAATAATTGAGACAACACAAATATAATTTTACGCATACCATGAGTAATCAATGAATCTTTTTTTGTGCATGGCGTTTTAAATAATTTTGCTTGGTTGGGAGTCGTGACCTCAACTGTGATACAGCATCATCATTTTGTAGTCAGTCAGTAGGACTCTTAGTTATTCAGATTAATCAAAAATTTTAAAGGAAGTATCAATTTTATTTAATTACCAAACCCGTACCAAAAAAATCTCTTAAAGAGTTATAGTTTTATGAGGTATAGAATCAATAGAATATCACTTTAAGTGACTTCCCAGTTCTGAACCAATAGTGACATCTGCATGGGCAGTGTACCTGGTGAAAATGTAAAATGAAGTATGGAGTTTGCCCTTGTTTGAGGTGGTGAATTTTCTGTGATGTCAAGTTCAGGCTGTCTGTTTCTGGAGCATTAAGGTGGTAATGAAGCATTGTTTGCTAGCTGGTAGTCTTTACCTAATGGGCACAGTAAAATGGAGCATATTGGATGTGTGTTCATTCCCACAGTACCTACTCAGTGCTATTTTAAAACAAATTTAAGGATTTGCCTGATGAAGACATCATTGCTCATATAAATATTACAGCCCTTACAAGTGGGACGTGATTCCAAGGTTTGACCTCACCCTGTCAATGTAGTCAGTCTTAAAAGGTCACCTGCTGCCAAAAAGCTAGTGGTTTCCTCCTCCCAGCTAACCCTGACTTTGTAATTAGGGTATCTACCATTCGGTTTGGGTTCAGGGCTGCATTTTTTCAGCACACTGCTGTTCAGCACCTACTAACTGGCAGGCATTAATGGAGGTGAATAGCAATTTGCAGCCATTACTCCGTGAAAGTGCAGCCATCTAAAAGGGCGTTTCCCACGTGTGCCCAAAGGGTCCCCTGTTGGGCTCCCATCCCACCGAGAGCTGCTCTTCTAGATTTGTGGACTTATTACTTCTGCGATCATCTCGTTGGCTGCTTTGCCCCTTTCCTTCCTCCTGTCTTTATGTTTATTCAAATGATGCACCTTGCTCTCTGGAGACAGTGAGAGCGTGAACAGAATGTCAGATCAAGTCGCAAATGAGATCTCCTTTGCTGATGGATGGTGCGCTTTCCCTCCTTATTGTTCACTGAGCTGTAAATACTAGCAGACCTTCCTGCCAGAAGAGTAGCAAACAGTCCACCTGATCTCCTCAGGAATCAGCTGTGGAATTCTTGAATCTCACTTACCCACTGGATTCTGAAATGGAACCTGTATGCTTGTTGGAAAAGGTTGTTGCCAATTAGAGTAAATGGATGAAGCTTCATGCAGATTGACATGGCTGGAAAGGAATGCGGATTTTCTGTTCTATATGTGTGGTGCTGGATTAGACTTACAATGCCCAGAGTCAGAGCACTGTCTTGTTGCTTTTAGCGTATGCAACTCCCAGATTATAGTGTGCTTCTTACCATGCCACGTCTGCTAAAGATAGGACAAGATCACTCATGGTTGTCAGCCGCTTCATGGTACCCTATCTCTGTTAACAGTAGAGATTTAATGGGAGTAGAATGAGGTCCTATTTTTCTGGTATGTGCTCAACCCATCTGGACGCTGGGACTTGATACTGTGTCTCCCAAAGTGTTTTCATTCTCATTTCTTATGAAGCCAGATAACTGTTATCACAAGAACACTTCTTGATCTGAAAGACAGCAAACAGCAGGTGAAGAAGATGATTCCAAACTGAAAAAAACATTTTGGAAAGGGTTACCTTAAAAGTTGACACTAGCAAAGAACAACTTTTAACTTTGAAAAAAGAAAAAATGTGTATGTTTGTACAAACGGATTTAAAAATGCTTGGTTTTAAAAATAACAGATGCTATGAGAAGGGCACTTCACCTTACCTTCTTATTGATTGTGTCATCATAAAAAGCTTGAAGGTGCTCGAATTTACTCCATTCTATGATTTTGTTTAAATTTGTATCATATGCTTATTTTATTCCATCCCTCTCATTCACACACAGTACTGGTAGAAAGGAAACCATCCAACAAATCAGTGATTAGCATAGGGGGAAAGGAGAGGAAAGAACCTGTTAACTGGTTCAGAGAAATAGGTAGTTTTTTATTTAGAGGAGCAGTTCAGCATGCTTCTCTAAAATTGAGAAGTGTTTAAGAAAGTAAACTCTGCAAACAGGCTGCCTGGCTTCAAATCTTGGCTTTACCACTAGCTAGATGTGTGACCTTACATAAGTTATGCCACTTTTGGTGCCTCAGTTTCCTTGCCTGTAAAATGGGACTGATAAATAAAAATAACTACTTCATAGGGTTGTTGTGAGCATGAAATGAATTTCACATATGAAATGTACTTATGACGGTGTCTAGAACATGGAGATAATTATACAAATGTTAGTTCTAGTTTTTATTCCTTTGATTGATTAGTGGTTGTTTCCTTCGCATATGGAGTTCTCTTGTCAAGGATGTGGGACTTAACCACCCTGAGAACCAGAGGGGGGCACAGTGGCTCATGCTCATGGCTTCTTCCCCTTGCCTGCTCTGCAGCACCAGTTACATAACAAACTGTGTTGTCATAACTGATGTGACATTTTTGATGGCGCAGCTGCTTCAGCCCAAGAGGCTGGAGTGATATTACAAAGAGTGCGAAGGAGCACTGAACCAGGAGTCCAGACCAGTAGCTCTGCCTCTGCCCCTGAGGGCTTACTTTCCTGAAAGAGTTGGATCAGGGATGCCCCAAGCTCCTTTCCAGTTCTAAACGGTCTGAAATTGGGAACTCCCTTTGTTTTCAGGGTCTTGAGATTCTAAATATTAACATAAAAGCATCAATTATAGTTCTATCCCTTGGGGGTATGGGGTGCCCATGAAAGTTAATTTTAAGGCTAAGATAATTGCACAATAGCAACCTTCACCACAAAGTTTTGTCAGCCAGGAAATTTGTACTTCTGAGGGGCATTTTGAGAAAACCACCACTAACCAAACCTTTCATGCAGACGTGGTTCTCAAGCCAAAGAGGAGGATCTGAAAGTATCCTGTTAGTTAGAAACAGGATGTTTCTGGGAGGAGAGAGGCATTGATGTTGGAGAGAGAAGTGGTTATTCTGTGGCTTCCAGGATGCTCAGAAGTGGAGACAGTCCTGGCATCCACTGGGGTGGCTGCATGCGAAGGAACTTGCCTGGGCCAAGGTCCCTAAGATCCAGGGAGTGGGGAGATTTGCAGACTAGTAAAAGGGAAGGATCAGGAGAATTGCGTTTTACTTTTGACTCACTCTCTAGTTTGAATTTGGGGAGATCATCTGGTCCCTCTGGGCCTCAGTTTGTTCATCTCTTAACTCAGATGTGGGACTTTTACCATAGAACTTCTCGGGCCTCTTTCAGGTTTCCAGTTCTAAGATACAGTAAATGCAAAGAGAAATCTGGAAGCCTGAAATGCAGTGGGGAATAGTGGGAGTATTTACCACCCACAGCTTTTATCTGCTGAGCCATCTTTAGTTCTAATTTTCTTTACAGAGAAGAGGAAAAACATTGTGCTTTTCATAGCACCAAAAAATTAAAGTAAAATAAAATCCTGTAAGGCTAATAGTCAGTGCCCTAAATTTGTCCCCCTGCTCCCTTGATGTGTCAACCATCTTAGAAGCAAGCAGAATGGAGAAAAGAGAAAGGGCATATGATATATAAGAATAAGGCTCCATGGCCTAGGATTTACCCTGGATTCTCTTTCTATGTTAAGTCTTAGCCAAACAGATAGGTTTTTTTGTGGAAAATTGTTACTTATGGGACTAGCTTCCTCATGCTTTAAAATTGACCCTGGGTGGCCTGCTTCCAGGGTCTCAGAGCACTAATGCATATTACACCTTGTAAATTAATTAGGTGTTTATGTGTATGTATTTTTTGCTAGTGTGGGTTCCCCTTCCCCACCAAGGCTCCCTAAAGTAAGGATGGTGACTTATTTTTGCTCATAGTGCAGCATGGAGCCTAATGCCTGGCTCAAAGGAGGTGCTTAATATGTATTAGTTGAAGAAAACAGAGAAAGAAATGAGGTACACAAGCAATGCACCTTATTATCCTACATAAGCTAGAATAATAATATTGAAAGCTTTTGATGGCTGTGGGCTGTGTTCATGATTTTCAATCCATTATCCTTGTCTGTTTTTTTTTTTTTACACATCAACCTATGAGGAAATATAGTCATCAATTCTATCTTACAAATGAGGAAGCGAGGCTCAAAGAAGTTAGGTGGCTTGCGCAAGGACACACAATTTCGTGAGTGACTTGTCTAATTCCAAAACCTGTGTTCTTCCCATTGTAAGCCACACCATTCTTACTGGACCACAACCAGTGTGGTCAACAGAGAGCTGGCAGTCTGGGACTCTGTATCCTTTAGTAAATGGGATGGTCCTAGCCTTGGCTGAGATTGGTGGCTGTAAGAACAGCAAGTGCCTGATTGGTGCTGGGTTCCTTCTGGAGGTGATGGTCACCATGTACCACATTGATTTGGATACCAGAGTGTTCCCTAGCAAACATCTGAACAGTCCTTGAAGTCATTTTCCATTCGTACCTGAGAAATAGGGGCCATTTTCAGTTGCAACAGCGAGAAGTTGCTGCTGAAGGCTCTGGCTTTGGTGGAGGCAAGTGTCTTGAAGAAGACTAGGGAAAAACAGGATGGTAGGAGATCCACCTATCCACCTATCCATCTATCCATCTATCCATCAGCATTGATGAGTGCCTGCTTTGTTCTAGGCATACACATGGAGGTAGAGAGGAAAGTCTCAGTCCCTACCCCTGAGGAACTCATAGTTTAAAGGGAACTACCTGCAAAAGACTCTTGCACTTGAGGGCAGGAAGTGCCATGATGTTTGTATGCACAATATGCTATGGGAGAACAGAGGGCACCTTCTCTAAGCAGGAAGTTCAGGGAAGTCAGTCGAGAGAAAGTGACACGTGGGCTAAATCTTAAAAGCAAGTGGTAGTTAGCCAGGTAGAAAAAAGGAATGCCAGGCAGAGGAACCAGCATGTGCAAAGGCACTAAGATATGTCACTCCATAGAACATGCTAGTAATGTAAACTAATTTGGTTTGACTACAGCAAAATATGTAAAGGAGTGCTAAAAAATGAGGGATGAAAGATGAGACAGAAACCAGATTGTGAAGGGCCTTATATGTTGTGCTGAGGACTTTGGATTTTATTCTGAAGATAACAAGATGCCACCAGAGGGTTCTAAAGAAGTGGGTGGCAGGACCAATTTGCTCTGTAGAAAGATCACGTCCATGGACTAGAGGGAGTCAGGTCGGGAGATTGGGAGACCAGATGGAAAGTTATTCTGTGATTCAAGAGCTAAATTAAAGCAGTGGTAGTGTGGGTGGGAAAAGGAGACAGATTCAAGAGATGTTTGGGCAGTGGAATAATTGAACTTATTTGGTGATCAGTTGCAAGGGCATTGAAAAGGAGATAAATTTTAGGGAGCATAGGCAAGAACAAGTCCAGGAGTCCTGGTTTGGGCCAGGTGGATGGTAATACCATTCTCTGAGATGGAAAAATGCAAGAAGAAGAGGGAAAACTTGGGGAAATAAATAATAACTTCATTTGGCCATGTCGATTCTTATGAATCATATGAGTGGATATCTATGGCAGTGGATTAGGAGACAGGACACATCTGGGGAGAAGGGTCAATTTGGAATTCTGTGGTGCTTGTGGGCAGTGAGAGCCATAGAAGTTGGTAACCTCACCAGGTTGAGTGAGGAGGGAAGAGAAGGCAGAAGATGCACCCCCTTACCTCAACTATCCCTCCCCCAGCTCCAGGAAACTGAGAAGGGGTGATCTGAGAGATGGAAAAGAAAACTCAAGGCAGAGCAGCATCATGAAAGCCAAGGAAGGAAAGGATTTTAAGAAGCTTGGCTCCGCGCAGTGGCTCACGCCTGGAATTCTAACACCCTGGGAGGCTGAGGCAGGAGGATGGCTTGAGGTCAGGAGTTTGAGACCAGCTGAGTAAGAGCAAGACCTTGTTTGTGCTAAAAATAGAAAAAATTAGCCAGGTGTGGTGACACACACCTGTAGTCCCAGCTACTTGGTAGGCTGAGGCAGTAGGATTGCTTGAGCCCAGGAATTTGAGGTTGCAGTGAGCTATGATGATGCCGCCACACTCTAGGCTGGGTGATAGAGAGAGACCCCGTCTCAAAGAAAAAAAAAAAAAAGGCAAAGAAGTGGTTAGTTGAGTCAGATATTGCAGTAGTCAGATAAAGTGAAGACTGGCAGATGTCCCTTGGGTCTGGCAAGTTGTTGGTGTCCTTGGCAAGAGCAATTTTAGTGGAATGGTGGGAGAAAAGCCAAATTGCAGTGGGAGTTAAGAAGTGCATGGTATTAAGGAAGTCAATCAAAGCCATGAATGGAGACTCTCCCTCCTCCACCCTGAAAAGACACTGTGGACTATAGAAGGGGAGGGAAGACAAGTAGGGAGGGAAGGCTTTATTTTTATTGTTCATTTGGCTAACATGGAGGGACTTGGATCCACTGAGAAGCTGTAAAGAAAATTGAAAAGAAAGAAGGAAAAGTTGAAGGTATAGGGAAGAGGAAGTGGTAAGGACCAGAGCCCCTACAAGGATGGGCAGCTTGATGTTGACATGACTGAGTATCTCCTTCCTTGAGACGGACAGGAGAGTAGTAATGATGCAGAGTGTGCAGAGAAATTTGGGGACAGAATGGTAGGGACAGAAACTGAGGGAGCTCCTGCCTTAGCACTTATTTTTCTCTCTGGAGTGAGAAGAATTAAAAAGCAGCTGTGCTCATTCACTGGAACACCAAAGACTGGTGACATTTATTCTATTCAAACCACTCATTTATTCATTTATCTAATATTTATCTAGCACCTACTATATGTTAGACACTATTCTAGGTGTTTAGAGATTCAGTGATGAACAAGTCAAGTCCTAGGGAAATCAGGCAATAACTCATAAACAAACAATTGGGCACAGTAGGGGGTGGGGAACCTGCAGCTTTGGAGCCACATGTGGCCTTCTGGATCCTTGAGTGTGGACTTTTGACGGAATCCAAATTTTACAGAACACATCCTTTTAATAAGGATACCATTGTTCAGCGGACACCGTTGTTTACTGTGCCCAACTTCACTCATCTCAGGCTGTTCCAGTGGTGCTTCCTGTCACTGCCCCCTGCTGCTTGAAGCTAGAAGTGGGCGAACGACTCAGACCTCACCATTCACAAAATCCCATTCACCTGGCCACAGGGATTGGCCCAGGAATAGACAGGTGACTCAAGATAGGCCAATCATAGTCCTTCCCTGGAATTTAATAGTTACTACGAGAAAGAAGCTCTTCATCTGAGATCCCAGGAGTGTCCTCACTGGGCTGGAATGATGAAACCCTGGAGCTGTCTGTGGCCATGTTTCCACATCTGCATTATCCTCTGAAAGGAGGAAACTTGCTTATCGTGGAAGAGACTGAGGCTTTGAGAGATTAGGGGACAGGGGAGGGAATGGGGATAAGAGAGAGAGGAAGCCAGAAAGACATCTGATGATATTAATGGAATCTCTGAAGCTGACTCTATGGACCTGACAGTTATATGAACCAATAGTCTCTTCTTTTACACAGACTAGTTTGAGCTGAGATTCTGTCCATTACCACTAGAATCACACTGATGAGAAGGTTAAGGCCTTCCAGGAAGAACAACTAGTATGAAGTAAAACCCAAAAGCAGGACTCAGCAACATGCAGGGCACCCTCGGGGAGTCGTGGGCAGCCTCGTGTGACAGAAGAGTTGTGGTTTGTGGGAATATGAGCAGAAGTGATTGGAAAGGAAGAGTGAGGCCAGATTGTAGGGACCCTGATCATTTTGTGGAGGGGTATATGCTTAGAATGCAGTAGGGTGTCAAGTCAGGAGAGCCTGACAGTGGGAGGCCGGAGATGAGGCTTAGGAGCATATTTTTATAGTCTGAACTAGGGAATTGGTGGGAAGGCAATGAGGAGTTGGTTGAGGGAGAGAGTTTGGAGGCAGGATAGATGACACCTGGTGTCTGGTTGAATATGGGGAGAAGAGAGTAGTTCAGAAAAGTCATCCAGCTTTGACCCCGTGTGATGGAGTATAGCTGTGCCACCAAGTTAGGAAGCACAGGAGCAGGGAACGAAAGAGCAGGGGAAGATGGCAAGTCAAACCACAAGCATGATTTTTAGGTCATTGTAGGATAACTTTCTGGAAATGTTCAGCAGGTTGCTTGGGAGGTAGTTCTGGCATTTAGAAGAGAGGTCTGGGCTAGAAGGAGAATTGGGCTCAGCTGCCCTTCAGGGTAGTGCTGTGCGAGTGCATGTGATGCCCCTGGGTGAGTGTGCAGATGGATAGCAGAGAGAGGGTCCAGGCAAGGACCACCATTGTGGAAATGAAGGAGGGAACCTTCCATAAATAGACCCATAGGTAGCTCCAACTGGCAAAAGGGGCCGGGGGTCAGAGGAGCAGGAGGAAATCCCAGAGCACCCTGCCACAGTGAAACAGGGAGGGAATGTGCTTCAGGAAGTTGTGGGTGATGAGCAAGGGTTCTGTTCCATGGCATTGGCAAGTTAGATAAGGACTGAGAAAAGACCATTGGATTTGGTTATTGAAGCTATTGTGGGCCTTGAAAGAGCAGTTTCATTGGAGGCAAAGGGCTAATAGCCAAACTCAGGAAAACATGATGGTGGAAATAAGACTGGACTAGGAGTCAGGAAACCCAAGTTCTCATCCCAGCTCTGGCCCTATATAGTTTGGTGGTCCCAGGCAAGTTCCTTAACTTCTCTAGGACTTAGTATCCTACATATAAAATTCAGAAACTGGACTGCATGATCTATAAGCTTCTCCTCAAGTCTTGAGTTCATAATTTATATCTTGCTTTCCAGCAAACAGATGTTCTTGTGGCAAAGGAATTCCCCTTCTTCTCCCTTGGCCACCCCCAACTGACATAATAAATTATAACAAAATTAAGCTTTCAGGACTCTAGTGCTAATTGAGAAAGAAAACTGGGACATCAGCTCAGGGAATTGTGGACACCAGTGCATGTTGTGTCCACGTGTACGCTCCACTGAGAATGTCCTGCGAGGTAGGATTTGTCTCGTAATACTGTCAGGGTTGCAAGTCCAAGGTGGTGTGCTGCTCTTCCACAGGGAGGAGTGCCGAAGATGGTTCCAGAGTGCAAAGACAAAACAACCCCTGGGTGTCCCCCTCTCTGAATTCACGTGGAAAGGAGCAGAAAGGCTTGTGAGCCTGAGCTGGCTGGGTGTGGGGTGGGGGACAGGTCCAGTCAGGGCAGGCAAAGAGCTGGGGGTACCTATGCTTTGGGAGATGGACAAGCCTGAGGGCGCCAGTGGGCAAGGGCAGGAGCTGCACCCGCTCTGTTTCCCAGGTACTCTGTGGCCCCATTGGTGGGGGACTTTGGGGAAGGGATGGTAGAGTGGCAGTGGGGAGAACGTAGTCTGATTTGTGACCATTCTTCCTGCTCTTTTTTTCCCCGTGTGCCTATTTCTTCTTTCTTTAGAATTTCAACCACTTGGACCCCACTGTTCCCTAACTTCTTTGGCACATGTTTGTTCATTCTATGAATACCCTTGGAAGACCAGCCAGCCATGTTTTGGCACTTTCCGAGTTTCTAGGAATAGAGCCCTTAATAAGATAGACAAGCTCCCTGCCCTCAAAGACCTTCCAGTTTTAGAGAAGGGAGATAGTAAACAAATAAATGAAAGCAAGGTCATTTAGTATAGTGATATGTGTTCTAAAGGAGATCAGGATGAAATAATGGAGAGTGGTTGGGGGAGATCAGGTGTAAGAAAGCAGGTCAGGAAAGATCTGAGGAAGAGGGAACAGCAGATGCAAAGGCCTTGAGGCAGAAATGAGCAAAAAGAAGGCCAGTGGGGCTGGACCATAGGGAAGGAAAAGTGGCACAAAATGAAGTTAAAGAGGCCTGTAGGAGTCAACATGCAGGGCCTGGTGGCCATGGAGAGACATTTGGGTTTTGTTCTGAATGCCATGAGGAGTTGACAACTTGACCTAACTGACACATTAAAAAGATCCCTCTGCATCCTGGAAAAGGCAAAACCATAGGGACAGATGTTACATCAGTAGTTTTGGGAGGAGGGACAGTGAGGAGGAGGGAGGGATCGACTTACAAAGGGGTACAAGGGAACTTTTGTGGGTGGTGGAAATATTTTCTCTTCATTGTGGTGGTGGTGGTTATACCACTGTGTGTGTTTATCAAAACTCATCAACTGTATACCTAAAAGGAAAATTTTACTGTAAGTAAATTATACTTCAATACGCCTGACTTATAAAATACACGTTTTTTAATCAAAAAAAGAATTGCAGGAAGCCTTAACAAAATCCCTCTGGCTACCATGTGGAGGGTGGATGTTAGGGAGCAAGCCTGGGGGCAAGAGACCCTTCCACAGTCCAAGCTGTACATCGGCCACTGGATGCTGTTTTACAAGTTTGCTGTTCTTACAATTATGTGCCGTTCCTGGTGGCTTCCTTAAATCAGTTTATTGATGTGTATTCCTAGTTTTCCTGTTTACATAGCTTTCTTTCACAACTGGTTTGAAACTTCAGTGTGGATAGAAACCATCTGATTCTTTTCTGGGGGCCCATGGATGCTTATTACATATTATTTTCCTTACATTTGAGTGGTGCTTTAAAGTTTACAAGCACATTCAGTATCTCCTTTGAGCTTTACAATAATCTTGTCAGGCTGCACAGACATTACTATATCCCCATTTTATAGATGAAGAAACAGGTGAAAAGTTAGTATAACAGCATCAAAGAAGGATGAACTTTGGATATCTTGGCTTAGCCATTTGTTGGCTATCGGTGTGATGTGGGGGAAAATTATTGTTTCTGAACCTCAGTTTCTTAATTGTTGACAAGAGACAAAAAATAAACACATTGCAGGTACACTATAAGGATTAAATGAGGTAACACAGCCAAAAGCACGTAGCACATAATTGAAATTCACTAATAGTAGATATATGTATCATTTTTACTATCAGAGAAAAAATGATTTATTCAGGGCCATGAGGGAAGTACATGGTGGAACTAGATCCTACTTTTTCTAATTCTAGGTGTGCTGGAAAGGCAGAGATGCCTTAATAAAGCATTAATAAGCCTTACAGCCAGGCGAGAGGTAGAGGATGCTGAGGGAGCTCCTACCTTCACGTGGGGTCTGGGAAGACTTCCTGGAGGAGATAACATTGAAACTGTCTTTGAAAATTTTTTTTGTTTTCACATAGATCCATATATATGCAAAATGTGCAGTAAAACATGGTTTACAAATGTTTAAAAAAGCAAGCACTCAGGTAACCACTGGTAGGTTAAAAAAGTAGGACATTGCTAACACCCAAGAATGTCCCTAAATATCCCTTCCTGGTCACAGCTCCCTGCCTCACTCCCCACTACCTTAACTTTCATGGTGTTTCCTTGCCTTTCTTTAGCGTTTACCACCTATGTGTGCATCCTCTAATCATATAGTCTAGTTTTGCCTGGTTTTGATATAATTGGAGTCATACCAATTGTATCTTGTCTCTTTCCTTCAACATTATGTTTATAATATTCATCCAAGTTGTTGTGTGTAGCTGAAGTTTGTTCATTTTCATTTCTATATAGTATTCTATGACATTCATTTTATGAATATTTAAAATTTTTCTATGTAGCATTCATAAATATTTGTTAATGTCTATGAATATATGATGTATTATTCATTTTAATGCTATATATAGTATTCATTGTGATATACCAGCTATGACTATACTGCACTTTATTTATCCATTCTACTATTGATGTAGCCTTGAGTCATTTTGAGTTTGAGGCAGTTATGAAAGATGTTGCTCTGAATGTGTGTGTGTGTGTGTGCGCGTGTGTCTGTATTCTGGGACACATGCCTTTGTGAAGGATTCTTTGAAGTAGAATTGCTGGGAATCTTCGACTGTATTCCATAAAGCACAATGTTTCCAAAGTGGTAATTCTATTTTACACTCACACTAGGAAAGAGAAGTCCTGTTGTTCCAAATCCTTGTCAATATTTAGTATTGTCAGACCTTTTCATTTTTACCAAACTGATAGGTGTATCTCACTGTGGTTTTACATTACAGATTCTAGATTCCTAAGGAGGTTGAACAGATTTTCATATATTTACTGGACAATTGGATTTCCTTTTTTGTGAAGCACTTGTTCTTTTGCTACTTTTTAAATTAGGTCATAATTATCTCATTAATTTGTAGGAGTTCTTTTTTTTTTTTTTTTTTTTTGAGACAGAGTCTCACTTTGTTGCCCGGGCTAGAGTGAGTGCCGTGGCATCAGCCTAGCTCCCAGCAACCTCAGACTCCTGGGCTTAAGCGATCCTACTGCCTCAGCCTCCCGAGTAGCTGGGAATACAGGCATGAGCCACCATGCCCGGCTAATTTTTTTGTATATATATTTTTTTAGTTGGCCAGATAATTTCTTTCTATTTTTAGTAGAGACGGGGTCTCACTCTTGCTCAGGCTGGTCTCGAACTCCTGACCTCGAGCGATCCACCCGCCTCGGCCTCCCAGAGCTAGGATTACAGGCGTGAGCCACCGCGCCCGGCCTTGTAGGAGTTCTTTATGTATTCTAAATACTAGTCCTTTTCTGGTTTGTTTTTGGTTTATTTTTTCCATTTCAAATATTACTTTCCATTGTCTGGATTGGCTTTTCACTTTGTTAATGGTGTATTATGATAAGGAGATGTTCTTATTTTTAATCTAGACATGTCTTTCAGTCTTCCCTTTGGTGTTTTTGGTGTCCTGTTTAAAAAGTCTTTCTTTATTTTCAGTGGCAAAAGCTATCCTCCTTTCCCCCTCTTCAAAAAGCTTTGAAGCTTTTTTCCTTTCCTATTCAGGCGTTTAATTTACCTGTAATTGATTCTTGTGTATGGTATATGATAGGGTCCAGTTGCGTTTTTCCTCCTAGCAGACACTCCTTGGTCCTGTGACCACTTGTTGAACAGGCCATTCTTCAGTTGCTGTTCTGTGGGACACTCCCTGTCACTAGTGCAGTGTCTATATGTGCAGGCACCTATTTCTTGGCTCTCTATTGCATTCCACTGGACTCTTTTTTCTCATGTCAGTGCCACACCATCTTGATTGCATGCTATAGCTTTACAACACGTCTTGGTATTTGCTTTAGCAAATCGTCTCACCTTGGTCGTCTTTGTGAGCATCTTGACCATTCTCAGCCCTTTGTGCTTGCATGTAAATGTTACAATCAGTTTCTCTCCCCCCCCTCTTTCACACACACACACACACGCACACCCCCCATTAGGATTTGGATTAGTATTTCTTTGAATCCACTAATCTGTTGGAGTAGAATTGACATCTTTAAATCTTGAGTCTTCCTGATCCATGAGCATGTTATGTTTCACCATTATTTAGGTTATCATAATTTCTAAGAAGTATTTATAATTTTTCCCATGGAGGTCTTACATACTTTTTGTTAGATTTATAGCGAGATACTTGGTATTTAAAACAGTCTTGTAATTGCTGCTTCTTTTTTTAGAGGAGTTTTAAGTTCTCAGGAGCATTGAGAGGACGGTACAGAGATTTCCTATATACCCCTGCCCAACACATGCACGGCCTCCCCATTATCAACATCCCTCATGGGAGGATACATTTGTTATAACCCGTGAACCTCCCTTAGGGTTTACTCCTGGTGGTGTACATTCTATGGGTTTGGATAAATGTATAATGACATGTATTCATCATTATAGTATTATACAGAGTATTTTCACTGCCCTAAAAATCCTCCGTGCTCTACCTATTCACCTCCTTCCCCTAGCCCCTGGCAACCCCTAATCTTTTTACTGTCTCCATAGCTTTGCCTTTTCTAGAACATCATACAGTTGGAATCATACAGTATATAACCTTTTCAAATTGGCTTCTTTCACGTAATAATATGCATTTAAGATTCTTCCATGTGTTTCCATGGCTTGACAACTTATTTCTTTTTAGCACCGGATACTATTCCATTGTCTGGATACCATTCACCTGCCAAAGGACATCTTGCTTGTTCCAAGTTTTGGCAATGATGGTAAAGCTGCTATAAACATCCATATGCGGGTTTTTGTGTGGACATAAGTTTTCAATTCCTTTGGGTAGATACCAAGGAGAGTAATTGCTGGATGGTATGGTGAAAGCATGTTTAGTTTTTTGAGAAACCACCAAATTGTCTTCTAAAATAGCTGTACCATTTAGTATTCTACCAGCAATGAATGAGAGTTCCTGTTTTCTACATCCTCACCAGCACTTGGTGTTGTAAGTGTTCTGGATTTTGGACATTCTAATAGGTGTGTAGTAGTATCTCATTGTTGTTAGAGAAATTTGCATTTCTCTAATGACGTATGATGTGGAGCATCTTTTCATATGCTTTTTTTTTTGGTTTTATCTATTTCTGCTATTTTTTCCCTCTTTTTTATTCCAGCATATTATGGGGGTACAAATGTTTAGGTTATGTATATTGCCCTTGCCTCCCCCTCCTCCTTCATATGCTTATTTGCCATCTGTATGTCTTCTTTGGTGAGGTGTCTGTTAAGAGCTTTGGCCCAATTTTTAATTGGGTTGTTTGTGTTCTTGTTGAGTTTGAAGAGTTTTTTATATATTTTGGATAACAGCCTTTTATGAGATGTGTCTTTTGCAGATGCTTCCCTAGCCTATCATTCTGTTGGTAATTGCTTCTTTTTTTGAATTGCATTTTGTATCTGTTGCTGGTATATAGAAATATAATGGATTTTTCTGTATTGATTTTTATATTCATCAACCTTAATTTTTATATAAATTCTAACAGTTAATTTGTAGATTCTGAGGCCCAGAGAAGGGAGTGATCTGTCTCGGTTCCCATAGCTAGCTAGTAACAGAGCAAGAATGAATGTGGGTCTATTTCTCCTGATTTCCAAAGTGAGAATATTTGGGAAGGGTTGGGGGAAGCCAGTTGGGGAGAAGGAAATAACATTTATTGAACACCTGTTATTTAAGATGCTTGATATACATGATCAGCTTAACTCTCATTGAAGGCAGGTTATTGATATTCCCTTTTTATAGATGAGGAAAGTGAGATTCAGAAAGGTTATCAAAAATGCTTGTTCAGGGTGGTACCATGGTGCATCACTAAAAGAACTTTTCAGGGTTGGAGGAGTCCTCTTGCTCTGTCATACATACATCAGACTACATGCCTTCTGCATTCAGGAGTTTAGACACCCGCAGAACTCCCTTGGCCTCCTACACTCGACCATGCTGTCTCCCAGAGACCCAGCACTGTGCAGATCTGGGGCTGCCTTTAATAAAGCTGTACTTGCATCTCCAGAATCATGCAGAATCATCTCCAGGCCTGGTTACTGTCAGCTCTTGGGGTTGAGTTCCTACCCAAGGTTCTGAGGTCAGTCTCCACCCCTGTTCCTCTCCCCTCCCACCTAGTTCCCTCCCAACCAGGGAAATTAGTTCGAAACTTGTTGGGTTCTAGGAACCAAATTAGGAGTTGCCCTGGGCATCTTGTTTCAGTTCATCTTGTTTCAGTATGGTTGGGATTTTACGACCCTGCTCTGTTACGCAGTGGACTGGAGAGAATTTATGGCTGCAGTCCTTCCCAGCACCCCTCCCCCAGCTTGTTGATAGCTGAGAGCTGCCTGCACTCAAGGTTTGCTGCTGCTGGCTGTGCAAGGCAATGGTGAACCGCTCTGTTTGTGAACACAGCCCAGCAGTGCTCTATTCAGCATGACAGCTTTCTACTCGGGAACACACGGCTCTTCACGGGCTGACTGTAAATTATGCAACTCCACAGTTAAACAATGAGGAGTAAAGGGGAAAAGGAAGGAACAAACTGTGGATTTCAGCCTGAATCTGAAATCTGAGTGTGCAGACTTCAGGCTACTTGGTAATTGATGGGAGGAAGGTTCTCTAACAATTGAGAAAAGACAGGAAGTCCTGTCACAGTTCTACTTGTTAAGAGTGAGCTTTATTGTTTAAAAAATGTAAATGTTCTTTTCAAACTCTGTTTATCAATTCAGGGAGAGTTTTCAGAAACTTGGAGGGACATTTACAAAAGAAAGTAGTCATATGGTGTACTGAAAGTAATTGAATGCTGTACACAGTATTTAACCTTTGTACTGAAGTCCCAAGTCATCATTTTTTATTATTGCTTCGTACTAAAAATCGGTACCCCTAAGGGCAGGCTGTTTGCCCTCTGCCCTGCCCCTCCCTGCCCCCCACCAATGGTCCTGGAAGGCAGTGAACTCTGCTTGGATAAGCTTTATATGATTTTCCTGTCTCTTCATCCGCCCTGTCTTATTACTTTCCCTGTTCCCACCTCAAGTAGTATTCCCCTTCTCTTTTCTACTCTGAATCTGCAACAGCCCAGAAAACTAAATGACCGGGTTTGTCACAGTAGTTTGTGGGGCAAGAATAATCAAAATGTAAGTGAGGACTTGAGGAACTCTACTAAAAGTAGAGTGCTTATGCTTCAGTGCCCAGACTTTTCTGCATTTCTGCCATATATGACATGGAATCGATTAAGTATGTGCAAAAATGAATTGGCAACTGTGAGATGCTATACAAATGTAAGCCATGGGGACAAGGTTGCTGTTGCTGCTGTTGTGCTACATGGGTGCCCAGAGTACTTCAGTGTCCTTCCTGGTCCTGGCAGTGTTTCAATTTATAGAAATTTCTGGACCAGTAGCTTCCAGATGAGAGTGATGTACTGTCATTTGTTAAAAAGATGTTGGACTGGCTCTAGCAGCAAGGAGGCTGGTATGAAGAATCTCTAGAGCATGAGTGCTCTGCTAGGCCCTTTCTATAAGGTGCCATGGGCACACATGGGCACATGCAGGATCGGGCTGCCTGACAGGCAAGACATCCCCAGGGGCCCTGTCCAGTGGCCAGCACCACAAGCATCTGCCCACCTGTGGTAGAACTTAAAGTCACACAGCTAAGCCAGGCCAGACCCAGTTGCTACTTTTTGGTCAAGGCCCATACTAGCTATTCTTCCAGGGAAGAGGGAATGTGAATTTGCCTGTTTTCAGATGTTTGTAGCCTTCGTACAAAAGTGTTTGGAACCATTTGGTTAAAATGCTTTCCACCAACGTTATTGTTCATTCATTTTTTTCCCTCTGCAGATATTTACTGAGCTCCTACTCTGTACCAAGTGCTATCTTAGGTGTTGTGATTGAGCAAAGCACACAACTTCTCTGCCCTCACAGAGTGTTCTTACGTTCTTGTGTATGTGGGTCGGGGGAAACAGGCAATAAACAAACAAGTACAATATATGGTAGTATATATGTCAATTGGTGATAAATGCTGTGGAGACAAATAAAGCAGGGAAGGGGGGTAGGGAGTGGGGAGGGGGTGTTACAGGTGTGTGTGTGTATGTTTTTTTTTTTTAGACAGGGTCTTGCTATGTTGCCCAGGCTGGGCTCAAGTGATCCTCCCTCCTTGGCCTCCTAAGTAGTTAGGATTATATGCCACCACACCCAGAACAGAGTGTCCTGGGCAGCGGAATAGAAAGTACAAAGGCTGTTAGTCAGGCATGTGCCTGGTGTGTGAAGAACCACAAGGAGGTTTGTGTTGCTAGAGTCACAAATATACTGGAAAAACAGGTGCCCTCGTGGGATCAGTAGTTATTTGGGGTATGGTCTCGCTAAAGACAGGGGTTGGAAAGAAAGCTCCATCACAGACTTGCATGGACCTGTGTCTTGTGGACATTTGGACTGTGTTATTCCCCTGCAAGGCCTGCTCCTTGGGGATGGTGTCCTGTGTGTATGTGTGTGTGTCCTGACAAGGGAGGGACACTGAAGGGAAGAATCCCTTCCATGGACGAAGTGGGTTCATGCTGGTGTAACCTAGGAAGGATTGGGCTTCCTTGTCCCACTGGTCTCCTCGTGGAGGAGGCTGTTCTTACTGGGGCTTTGCACTGACCCTGACTCTGTCATGTTCTCCCTTGTCACCATCACCAGACCCTGAGCACTGAGGCTCGCACAAGAACAAGGAGACTGGCCTCCAGACCTCATTCAGGGTTGCTGGCCCAGCTGTGGCCCCTGCCCTAGACATGCTCAGCAAGCCAGCCTGGGGTCTAGGTGCAGATCCCTGGGAGTCAGAACCACAGAGCGAGTTTCTCCAAGTGTAGCCTGGAAGTTTAGTGGTATACAAGTGAACACTTTATCTTAATGTGTTTTAGGATAAAATATCCTAACCATATCAAAACCATTTAGGACAAAAGGTCCCTAACATATCAATAATCCTAATTATTCCTTAAGATGAAGTTAAAATAAACAGGACATTTTTTAAAAGCAATGAAAATCATGCAGATGGCACAAAAATAATATTTGGGCAGTGCTGACCTCAAGCCTCCCCTCACTTTGGGAGTGCTGGTTTCTCACCAGGGTCTGTTGTCTCTTAGGGATGAGAGAATGCCTTGGAAGAGATCCTCCTCTGCCACTTTGGGGACATAGTAGCTATCTCTCTGTCCCAGCCCCTGTCCATCAGCTGTCCCATACTTCCCACTTCT
The DNA here is from genome assembly GCF_020740605.2 of Lemur catta. Classification (NCBI taxonomy): domain Eukaryota; kingdom Metazoa; phylum Chordata; class Mammalia; order Primates; family Lemuridae; genus Lemur; species Lemur catta. Next base: position 30,942,679 of record NC_059147.1, on the reverse strand, counting down.
TCCTGTCATTTGCCTTTTGGGTATGTCTCTCCCATTGCCTGTGCCTGGTCTGGGCCCCTCACTGCCATCTCCTGTTCATCCTTCCTCTGGTTCTGGTGCACAGAGTCTCCTCAGCCATCTTCTAGACATGCTATTTCTGCCCTTCACTGCCCTGCTCAGTCACTTCAAACGGTTTCCTTTCACCCTCAGCACTGGGTCTGGACATGCCACAGTCTAGCCACCACATTGATCCTGAGCCGTCTCCCACTCTATAGAACGTCTTCCCTCTGGCGTCTGCCCACACGCCTGCCTCTGTATCTGCCTCCGCAACTGCTGACATGCCTCTCTGTCCTCTTCCCCTGCAGGGCTGGCCTCCAAGGCCCAGCTCAAGTCTCATCTGCTCTGTGGGGTGTTCCTCTGGATGCTAACCCACACTGGTGTCTCCATCCTCAAAATTATTTTATATATGATGTCTGCACCACACCATTAGAGTTTTTTGTATGCCATCATGGTGCCATAGAGATGATCCCTTTGTCTGTCTGGGTGTCGTAGACACACGAGAGTGTAAGCATGCGCTATTTCCAGAACAGAATAGTCTTGCTCACTGTGAGCCTCGCAAGGAGCCCTGTGCAGGAGCTGCCTGACAAGAAGCAGCTTCAGCATAATGAAGTGTGCCAGCTTTGGTGTCAGCCCTGCCTGGTTTGATTCCTGGCTGTGCTACCTTCTAGCTTTGTGACCTTGGGCAAGTAGGCTTGAGGACAGTATGAAAAAGTATAGAAAGCATTTAGCCCAGTACTAGGAACATAATAAAATAATTATGGTCGTTGTTGTTCACCAGTTGCCAAACATTTCATGCATGTAGATTTATTTCCTCATCTAGGCTATAAACCTCCTAGGGATCCATGGTGCACAGTGAATATTCAGGGCAAATTTATGTAGTAAGTAAAGTAGTCCATTGACACTATTGTGGGTTTTCCCTTAAATTGGCTGTTATGTGTAGAAGTTTTTGCAAGCTTATGTAAAACTTCAGTATACCTATATAATATATATTATTTGTGTATTTGAGTCCCAGGTGGATTCAGAATGGCTGAGCCTATCAAACCACAGCCCTTTATTGAGGACTTACTGTCTGTAGGGGAGAGGGAAGGGCCTACTCCCTCTCTTCCTATTGAGGAGAATTCCATTTCTGACTACCCCATCTTCTTTCCACAGCCTAGACCTGTACCTCTGCTCCCTTTTCCTACAGATTTTTAGAGTTTTTCAGCTCTTTCCAGCAGGTGCTAGGGCCAGATATGAGCCACAGGGGAGTTTGTGGCAGGGTTACAATGCTAAGCCTACCCTTTCTTACACTTTTACTGATAGGAGCAAAACATCTGAAAGAAATATTACCTTGACCTGGGCAGTAGTTACTCAGGTTATACATCTGTAAAAATTTATTGAGCTGTATACTTAAGATTTGTATGTTTTACTGTATGTAAATTATATCTCAGTTTTTAAAAAAGTGATAATAGTGCTTTTTGTTAAGTGAAAGAAAGGCTGGGAAATTAAGCAGTGCCCCTCTGAGTCCACCAGCCTCAGGAGAGTCCAATTCTGCAGATAGCAGGGAGGAATGCTCTATGGGGGGAGGTGTTTGAACTCAGCCTAGTTTTTCCTACTCAACTCCTAGGCATCTGTGAACCTTCTTCATTTTTCACATTTGCACCTGGAAGTGAAGACCCGGGAAGAGATGCCCTGTGCCCATTTTAGATGCCCTGAACTGCCCAAGTTCATACCCACTGCCCTGTTCTTCAGCACAAATGTACCTGCCATTGTGAAACACAAGGGTTCAAGTCCTATCTCTGCCACCTCAGGGTTTTTCACCTCCTGTAAAATGGTGATAAGACCTGCCTTATCAGTCTTATGTGGTTGCTGGGAGTATCAAATGAGATAATGGATGTGAAAGTTTTACAGGGCTGTAAAATACAAGCCGTCAACAAAGTGCACCTCCAAGCCCAGATTAATTCCATGATATCAGGAGCCACAGGGTTTGGAGGGACAGTAAAGCCTAGTGGATCAGCATGTAGGCTCTGGAGACAGACTGCCTGGGTTCATTGGTCCTGGCCCTGCCACTTACTAGCTGTATCACCTTGGCCAGGTGCTTATCCCTGTGGTGCCTTAGTTTCCTCAGCTGTCAAATGGAATAATGACTGTACTTTCCCCACAGGATTGTACTAAGGATTAAATGAATTAATCCAGGTAAAACACTTGGCTCAGGGCTCAGTTATGCAGCTAATGTTGCCGTGGGCAAGGTTCTCTGCTAAGCCTTGAGAGGACATCTTTATAGGGCAGAAACAGAAACACGGGCCTCATTTGAATAAACTACTTCATGTGCTGGCTACATTTTCCATGATTTGGGACTTGAGATTGATAATTTGTTGTTTTTGGTAAGTTTTTCCATGCTGAAACCTTTACTCTTTCAAGTTACTTAATAAATAAAGGCCCCCTGTGACTTGTCCTTGCCTTCAGAGTTTTGCTGCAGCATCAATTGTGAGCTCTCTGATTTACAATTCAGCAAAAAAGTGACAGACTGGGTATTCTTGTTCAATCCAAGGTGATTGCTGCATAGTCATTTTTAACAGGACACCAGATTTAGCTAAACGCTTGCATTGAGGTAGTGTGCATATTAAATTCAGGACACTGGTTATACGGGTTGAGCCTCTGCATCTTTCTGTTATGGCTTGTGATTCTAAAAATCAAATACAAGTTGGGTGTGGTGGCACATGCCTGTAGTCCCAGCTACTTGGGAGGCTGAGGTGGGAGGATCACTTGAGCCCAGGAGTTTGAGACCAGCCTGGGCAACATAATGAGACCTTGACTCAAAAAAAAAAAAAAAAAAAAAAAGTCCAATACAATGACATATAGTGGCTTCTGTGCTGCCTAAGCGGGAAGAAACCCTTGTCATTAGAGTCAGGTGTTAACTCTTTCTTCATCAAGGTTTTTGAATGAGTGTTTGTGAAGCCCTCAGCTGGGCACTGTAGGGACATTCAGAGAAAGGGGTAAGGGGGATACAGGTGTTGAAGGGCTGCAAAACGACAGGTGTTTTAGATATAAGATTATTTAATCATCAGACATTACACAGTGAGTTAGGTCTTATTACTTCCTTTTTACAGATGAGAAAACTGAAGATGAAGAGGTAGAGTCAGTTGTCCAAGTTCACTCTTCTGGGGTTGAGCGAGGATGACTCCGAGAGCTTTCCTAGGACTCTGTGTTGCACTATTTCAGGGTTATCGTTCCCAGCATGTGATGAATGGTGCCCCCAGGATCTTATTCCCAAGTAGCTTAAAATCAAATAGGAGAGATAAAACACATAAGTAAATTGACAAGTACACGTGGTACAGTACCATAAGGGGCAGAGAACATTCTACCTATGTTCCTAGGAGGAAAAAGACATATACTCAGATAGAGGCAAGGAAGAACTTGCCTAAAGAACTCGTAATCTGAAATTAGTTCTGTTGGGCTTTGTATTTCGATCCAAATATCTAAGTGTGCATTTCTGGTATTCTTAGGAATTGCCAAAAATAATTATAAAGCTGTGCCTAGCCCCAGGTGGGCCAGGAAATTTCTCTCAAATGCCCCACTATAGCATCCCTCTTTATTTCCTCTCTCCCCTTAGCTAGACATGAAAAAATGTCCCACTGTACTGAGCAGAGCTGCTCTCTCCCTAAGCTTGATGCCCATCTGGCTCATACCTTCCTGAATGAAGAGGTGATTTGCATCTGGGCCTCAGCTGCTTCAGCAGGGATGGACCATCACCCACCAGACTTTCAGTTCTTGCAGGGGTGTGAGTTATAGGGAGGAAATAGGATATGGGATGATAATATCAGTGGAGAAAAAAAAAGTGGGGCATCAATGCCCTGTGGCAGTAGGCTTGGCGAGAGAGTTTCAGCAAGTAATTCTCCCGCAAATGAGACCTGGTGGACTTGGGGCTCTGCTACACCATCGTCATGATACCTGGCTCCATGGGCCAGCTCTTGAGAAGGGCATTTGCTTGGCTGCCATGAGAGTTTACTCTCTGCCCCCTGATTCCCTAGGACAGCCCCAGGGCCCCACATGGTCTGGCCCCTGTGTGCCTCTCCAGCCCCTTCCCTTGCCAGTTGCCTTGCTTCCTTCTGTGCTTGAACCACATTGATCTTCCTTTGGTTCTTATAGCATACTGTGTGTGCTCTCCTGTTGGTCTCCAGACCTTTGTGCATGCTGTTCTCTATTCCTGGAGCAACCTTAGCCCTGCTTTGCCTGGCCAAGTCCCACTCACAGCCCAGGCCTCAGCACAGCTGCCACTTACGGAAGCCCTCACTGAACCCACAGACTGCTGGTGTTTCAGCTGCATGTTGAACAGACCAACCCTTGCTTTACACCGCTCCTTCTATCTTTCCATCGTGGGCATGCACCCACACATTTTTTAAAATGTGAAAGACACCACTTTGAGTGAATGTGCTCAGTTGGAGCTGTTTCTGCCTCTGCCATCCCCTACCCCCTGGCACACATCTGAGTGGACTCATTGCAGAGAGAGGCCACTGCACTCTAGGAACACCGTGGGGCGTGACCACCTAATGGCAAGGACTCAGTTCCTGATGGAGATGTTGGTACATCCAGGGAGTGTATTGGTGCCCGATTACCACACTTTTTCATTCTGTTGGTCTTGGGTTGAAACCATTACATTGGGTTTAGGTCTGCTGTTTCTAATCTTTCCTATTCCCCTGCCTTCCCGGAGCTCCAGTGACCTGGCAGTGAATAGTCTCCTAGCCCTCCCCTCTCTGGCAAGACGCCAGCTCAGGGAGGAAGTCCCTGTGTGGTTGAGAAGCCTGCCAGGCTTGGAAAGCTAAGGCACCCCATTGCATCTTTGCTCTTGCTTACGCTTTCTCACAGTAAAAGCCTTCTTGGGGGGCCCTCCAGTTTATCATATCGCCATGACTGTGTGCCTTACAGGAAGCCAGGTTCTTTAGAGACGATTTTCTTTTGTATGAGATACTAGGAGATCTATTCTTCTCCTACCCTATGCTCCTTCCCCCAGAAAAAGACACTAATGCACAAAGAGGAAATTTAACTTCTCCTAGGTTGCACAGCAAACCTGAGGTCAAGACTTGAACCCACATCTCTTGACCTTGATGCAGGCTCTTGTCCATCGCCACCTTCTGCTTTTTGTGTGGCTCCATCATGGCTCTGACCTCCCCTGTTCTCTGGAAGAATCTTGAAACAGCCCACAAAATAGCCCTTGAGAGAGAAGCATCTGAAAGTGTATGCTAAGGCTCCCAGAGCAGTGGGGGATGCTGCTACCTGGCTCCTGTCAGTAGGGTAAGGTCTTGGTATCTTGGGCTGTCCAAGGTCTGAGCATTTGAATTTCTGGAGCTAGAGAAGGCCCTTGTCAGTCCAAAAGTCCAACAAAGTAGAGGAAAATTAGATCATATAAGCCTGATGCTGAGGAACAAAAGGAGTGGAATGGGAGCCCCAGAAGCCGCAAGAGAAAGGGCAGAAGGTGGAGACAGTCACTGACAAAGCTCCCCATACCTATTATTTTTGTGAAATCTCCCCACAGCTCCTTGGACAGCCATGCAGGACAGATATCTTTGGCCTCTTTTTGCAGGTAAAGAAACTGAGGTTGGAGGCAGACCTGGGACAAGGTCCCAAGCCTCCTAAGTCCTAGCCACACCTGCTTGTAAAAAATCACCACCACCTCTTCCATGAAAAAATCACCTTGGAAGGTGCTTTCAGAAATCATTCTTTCAAAAATCATTTATTAAGGGCCTACTATGGCTGGGTTCCATGGTAAGTTCTAGGCTTTCAGAGCAGAATGGCACTTGGACTTTGTCCTGCAAGTATTGACAGCCTCCTGGAGAAGTTTAGGGCCTAAAACTGAGGTTCCTAATGTCTTTGGGGTCACAAACCCCTTTGAGAAACTGATGGAAGCTATGAAGAATCTTTTTAGAAAAATGCTCCTGCATTTTTGAATTTAAAAAAACAAATGTTTGCATTTGGGTGTTGCCGTGATTTGAATGTTTGCGTCCCCTACAAAATTCAAATTGAAACTTAATCCATAATGTAACAGTATTAAGGGGGGGTGCGTTTTGGAGGTGATTAGATCAGGAGGGTTCCTGCCTCATGGATGGGATTAACATTTTAATAAAAGGACTTGAGGGGCAAGTTCACCCCTTCCTCCCTTTTTGCCCTTCCAGTTTCTATCATATGAGGATGTAGCAAGAAGGCCCTCATCAGACATGGAGTGTCGGTACCTTGATGTTGGACTTCCCAACCTCCAGAACTGAGAGAAAATAAATTTCTGTTCTTTATAAATCACCCAGTCCCAGGTATTTTGTTATAGCAACACAAATGAACTAAGACAGGGATTAGCATCGTGGACTGCAGATTAAGAAACCCAGGACTAGATGATGAGATTATAGTCTTGTTCTTTGAGAACAGTGATTAATTCTCTAAAGGCAGCTTGTCACAGTGAACAGAGCATGAGAGCACAGGTGTGATTTCTGTGGTCATTGTCATCATTGTCTTGGCAGTCAGAGTTGTACGTGTGCCAGTGTCCTGTGGTCTTTGAATTTTCATCCCAGGATTGGAGGGGAAACCAAGGCAGAGAGAGGAGCAGCCAGCACCAGAGCCAGTGGTGGTGTTTGGAGAGAATGTAGCCATCTGACCCAAGTGCTCTGCTTCTGTGGGGGGATGGTGAGAGGCCAGGTGGGATGTTGGGAAACTCAGGAAAAGAGCTGGAAGTCAAGCACAGAAGTTTTGCTATGGGATTTATCAAGGTTTTTAAGAAAGCTCAACTTTGAGACGAACAGGAGATTTAGAAAGCCTTTATAAGGTCTTCCTGAATGATGCTGACAGCTAAGAGTGGCATGCCCCTGAGAGTCTATGATTATCTCACAGGAGAGATCTTTATGGGAGCCTTATTAAGAACAGAGCATGTCAGTGGGAGGGAGGGAGGGAGCAGCAGCGTGTTCACAGCTCTGGAGGGCAAGTGAGGCAGCCTCCCCCATGTGCAAAGTGCTTTGCAGTCCTTTTTTGTTAGTTCTGCAACAGACCCATGAAGTTGGTAGAAAACCAGCCCACAAATTGTAGCAGGAGGTAATGGGCTGTCCATCTAAAAGTGTTCTTAAAAACCTGGGTAGACCCAGGGTTTTCCCCTCTACAGCCAGGGTGATGTGATCATCTAGATTAGAATGCCGCCTCCATCCGCAAACTCTGGAGTTCTGTGATCCTCTGTATTGGTGGCCTCCTCAAAAAGCAAAACAAAAAACACGCACAAACTGTCCACCTGTGTGCTCACCAGGTGCAGAAAATTCCTTCAGCCCCACTGAAGGCTTCAGGCTGACCCTGGAGCCCAGCAGCTTAGGCTTCCATCTTAGGCGTGTGTGAGAAAGGAAATGCAGAAATGGAGTGGGCCAAGGACAAACCCGGCAAGACAGATTCGCAGAGAGCATTTAGTCCAGTCCCTACATTTGACACGTGGGGAAGCTTTGCTGCTAGATTATGAAAACTGATGGTGAGGGTGATAATAGTAGCATGTTTGGAGAGCTGTTGGAGTGTTCCATGCATGGTGAACTGGTATCATTCATGCACCCTGCAAGATGAGCTTCATGGCGTGGTTGAGTATCCGTGTTATACACAAAGGCCCTGCATAGAGCGTGGGAGCTGGAGCCCCAGCACCCACCTCCAGCACCTTCTAGGTGTATAACCGTATGCATTTCCTATTGTGGCTATTCCAAATTACCATAGATTCTGTGCTTTAAAACAGTATAAATTTATTATTTTACAATTCTCTTAATCAGAAATCCCATTCGCCAGACTAAAATCAAGGTGTCACCAGGTTGCATTCCTTTCTGGAGTTCCTAGGGGGAGAATCCATTTCCTGCTCTTTGAGATTGTTGACAGAACCCACCTCCCCTCAGCCTCCTTTTCATCCTGGCTGTAAATGCAGGGCTGTTCCCGGCTCCCAGAGATGGCTGCTGCACTTCTTGGCTCACAGCCTCTCTCCTCCATCTTCAAAGCCAGCAAAGGCGAGTCCAGTCCTTCTCAGTCACATCTCACTAATCCTTTGTCTATTGCTGTATCTCTCGCTCTTTCTCTGATCCAGCCAGGAAAGGTTCTCTGCTTTTAAGGACTCATATGATTAGATTGGGCCTACCCGGATAATCCAGGATAATCTCCGCATCTCATAACCTTAATGGCATCTGCAAAGTCCCTTTTGCCATGTAAAGTTCCGGGGGATTAGGGCATGGACACCTTTGGGAGGTCGTTACTCTGCTCATCACAGTGACCTCGGGAAATTTGCCTGACTTGTTAGTTTGTTAAGTGGGGAAGACAATGGTGCCCACTTTTGGGTTGTGAGGATTGAACCTGATGCCCCTCAGCAGAGAACCAGGCACGCTGGTAAATATTTAGTTGGTTTTAGCTGTGCAAGTTGTTATCAAGCTGTTTCACAGTTGAGGAAACTGGTATTTGGAGACATTAAGTAACATGCTCAAGGAACAAGATGCATACTCCTTGAGAGGAGGACTGCATTGTGTTCATCTTTCTTCTCTCACAGCACCTGGCCCAGGAAAGATGCTCAGTAAATAATGAATGACTGAGAACCAGGAAGAGTAAGTGACTTGTGTGAGTGCCATTAGACTTAGAGAATGTCAGAAATGGGGGGACTCTTAGAAGAGGTCAAGTTCAAGCTCTCATCTTCCCCCTGGGAATCTGAGGCCTGGTGGGGAAAGGGCCAGCCCCAAGTGACAGGTAGCACAAAGCCCCACAGTGTAGCCAGTGCCCGTCTGGCCATTTCGTCTTCCTCTGCACCAGGCTGTGTTTGCTTCACCGGAGACCCTGTGGTCTGAGCCAAGCCAGAGGCCAGTCCAGTGAGATAGAGGTGTCAATTGTGAGCCTGGCCCCTGGTGCGGCCTCAGACGCAAAGAGTGAGAGCCCCCACCCTTTCTTCCTAGAGGTGGCCTCTGGCAAGCCCTGTCTATAGCTCGTTCTCAGGCTTCTCCAGATCTCCTGAGACAGCGCCCCAGCAGGACAGCAACCAGATGCCCATGGCCCACTCATGCCTGCATTAATCCTCCTCTGCTCTGACATAAGACTGCAAGGCATAGTCAGGGAATTTGGATTTTAGTCTGCCCATGTTTTACCATTGGCTCCCTGGGTCTCAGTTTCCATATCTGGACACCTTCAGGGCCTCAACCCTGGGTTCCAGGTCCCTTTCAGAGGGATGTTTCAAGAACATTCACATTGGTCTTAGGCACAGAGATGTGCTGCTTTCCCAGGGGCTCCTGGCTCTGCTGAGCCCAAACAGAACATGCAGCCAGTGAGGTCTTCCTGGGCAGCTGATAGTAACCTGCATCTCCATGGGAGCCAGCTAAGGCAGGACAGGTGGTGACCAGTGTCTCTGGCCCCTGAGGCTATGCCAGGCCACCTCTGACATGAGGCAGCCACAGGAAAAGCCTTTTTATCTCTATAGAGCAGGATGTGGCGTTTATGCTATCTCATTGGAATTAGGGCTTTGTTGTGTGTTTGAGCAAAATCTCAACTGGCTTTCCTAGGCAAGAAATGCCCAGTGTCATGATGTCAGGGATACCGGGTAACTCATTGGAGGAATGGGATATATCGGTGGTACCTGGAAAGGGAACCTAATGTGTGTTCCTACTATACCCCAGCCCCAGGGTTTGACACTTTTGTGTATTGCTTACTTTGATTTACACTAATCCCTTGAGGCAGGTATGACTTGCCCAGTTTTATAAATGAGTAAATGGAGGTTGGGAGGTAGTGACTGTCTCTGGTCACACAGGGGGCACTAGAAGGAATTATGTGGGCTCTAGCTAGTTGAATCTGGGCTTCCTTTGGTTACCAGGTCAACAGCTGTTTGTGTGTACTCTGTCTAGATCTGGTGGGGCTGGAGCCATCTTCTGCCTTCTGGTGGGAGGGTGGAGTTCATTCTAGCGGGTAGGGAATGAGTAGAACAGTGGCATAATAATGATAGCCCCATTCATCAGTAAGACAGTAAGCATTTATTGAGTTTCTTCTGTGTGCACTGTTCTAGTCACTGTAGATATGCCTCCCTCGGGAAGCGTGTTCTGATTTCATGAAGACAAACACGGTAACAGTTAACTAATGAGGGTTGTGATGGAGGATAGCTGGGTAGCTACTTTAGCTGAGTGGTCAGAGAGAGCTCCTGGAGGAATGAAATCTGAGCCAAGACTCAAACGATGAGAGTGGGGCAGCCATGCAGAGATCTGGGGGAAGAACTTGCCAAACAGAAGGAACAGGTGTACCAAGACAGAGACGGTGGTGAGCTTGTAGTGGCCAAGAGAAAGGGAGACTCGCAGGGTGGCTGGAGCTGTAGCTCTGAGTGTGTTGAGAAGCCACTGGAGGAAGTTAATTAGGAGAGAGAGATGGTCTGAGTTACACTTTGCTCTGACTGCTGTGTGGAGCAGGACTGTGGAGGGGCAGGAGAGGAAGGGGAGACAGGGAGGGAGCCATCGCAGTCTTGAGTTGGGGGAGAGGAGGTGGGGCCTGGGACCAGGGTTGTGGCAGGAGATACTGGTGGAACCAGGCCGTATTTTGGAGTTAGAGTCAATAGGGCCTACTTATGATTAGGATGATAGTGTGCTGGCAAACCACCAAGGGTGAGAGGGAGGCCCTTGTTTGCAATTTGCCAGTTTCCATGGTGTAATGTTCCCACCGTGGCTGGTTTCAAGCTACCAATCTGAGCAGTGAACAATGCGCACGGCCAGCTCTCCTGAGCCAGTACGAGCCAGCCCTGGCGCACACTGGGTTGGGCCGTGGAGGCTGAGGAAGCAAGAGCTGAAGAGCATTCTGAGGTCTTTCATCTGAGCCTCTAGATGGATGGTGAGGCTGTCCACTGAGGTAGGATAGACCAGAGGTGGAGAGAAAGCCCAGGGCAGCGATGGGAAAACATGGGTCTGCTCTGGCCGTGTTAATTTGGAGATACACATTAGACATCTGTTTTATAAGTTCTGGGCACTTGCATACTTTATCTCATTTATATGTTAATCCTTTCAATAACTATGAATTTGGTTGTTTCTTGTCGTTCATAGAACAATAAGCTGAGGACAGAAGGGGCTGAGAAATCCAACCAAGGCTGTACAGCCAATAAATGACAGAGCTGAGTTTGAATGTAGTTGGGTTTAACCATCCCCCAAGAGCCTATCATTTGCATACACTGCCCCGCAGAAACAATCCCGTCCTCAGCTCGATGCTACATTTTGGGGATTTTAAAAGTTTTGGAACAGCCTTCAGACCTCAGCAGAAATTACAGAATGATTGCCCAAAGACCATAACCCACCCTCAGATGTATTGTGTGGCTTTGTTTTTAAGGGATGGGGTGGGGAAGGTGGGGAGGAGAGATTTTGCTTCATTTTGTTTTATTGGCCTGTACAGTGTTTTTAAAAAAAAAAAAAGAAAAGAAGAAGAAGGAAAAAAAAAAGAAAGAAATGTAATTGCTTTAGGCAAGTCTGCCCTCCCGCCACTGCTCTTGGGCTCCTCCACTCCCTGCTGTCCCACCACCTGCCCACGTTGCATGCACGATGCTCGCTTGGGAGGCATTGCTTCTCCCTTGCTCTAGAGGAACCCAGGCAGAGTGGCCTCTGCAGGCTGGTTCTTGGCTTGGTCCTCGGCCTCAAGGAGTGAGCACATGGCTCCCACCCCATCCCAGGCCTGAGCCCACGCCGCTGTGTCCTAAGCTGCCTTTGATGCCTCGCACTCTCTGCTGCTCGCTTCCCAAACAATGCCAGCTACTGAGGGCATCACTGTACTTTCGTGCTGAGAACTGGAGTCTTTCTGACTCAGCGCATACTGAAACTATCCGACCTCTGTCCCTGGCTGTATTATTGTTACTGTTTTACTAACATAATGAAGCTTGAAGGTGGTGTTTTTTTCTGTCTGCAGCCTTTTGGCCTTCTTTCTGGTGATATAATCAATTTAATGGTGCACTTCAGTGTCACTGGGCGTGGCTGGAACTGAGTGAAATGCCACCGTGAGGTAGTCCAACAGGAGCACCCCGCCAGTTTGGTAGCTGCGTCTGCCTGGCTCCCTTGGACTGAGAGGCCTCCATCCCTACCTGGCGGTGCTGGGCGTAGTTACCTGAAAAGGCATAGTAAGATTGACAGGAAGGTCTCACCCCGAAGTTGGCATGACCAAGTACCCTTGAGCACTGTTCCAGGGCGGATAGTACTTTCCAGAGCCAGGGAGAGAGGCCAGCCTGCTTCCGTCTGGACAGTTCATATGTTCTAAGTGCAACCAGAGAGGAAGGTTTCCCCAGGCTCAGTCAGGGCCATGGCCAGGCTGGACTAGGATAGGTAGAGATACACCTACAGCGTGGCAGAGTGCTCCAGATGTTTTCATTTATGTACCTCTTCAGTAAAAGATGTTTGAGCTTGTGTGTGTGTGTTTGTGTATCATATATATGTATATACAATATATACCCTAAAATATATATATGTAGAAATATAGAGACTATGTGTATTTAAATGCATAAGGACAAATAGAAAATATAAAAGTTAACTAAAAATTATTACAACCAGAAATACAGAAATGTAATGTCGTCTTCCATGCCCCTGTGGATTGTGCTGGCATGTCACTTCTGTTCCCCCTACCCCCGACTTGAGCCTGCTGGCCTAGGGCACCAGTACCATGGGAAGAGCACTTGGTGGTCAGAAAGCTTGGTTCCAAGTCCCGATTCTGCTAACTATTTAATGATTTGCAGCATGCAGTGGGCACGTCTCCTCACCTCACTTCCTTCAGGTCAGTGCAAATGTCACTTTCTTAGGTCTTTTCAGACCGCCCTATTAAATTAGTACTCTACCATTATCAGCCCTTCACTCAACTCTGCTTTATATTTCTTTTTTATTACTATTATTTTTATTTCAGCATATTATGGGGGTACAAATGTTTAGGTTACGTATATTGCCTTTGCCCCACCCGAGTCAGAGCTTCAAGGATGTCTATCCCCCAGACGGTGCGCACCACACCCTTTAGGTGTGAATATACCCATCCGCTTCTCCCCCTTCCCACCTGCCTGACACCCGATGAATGTTATTACTGTATGTGCACTTAAGTGTTGATCAATTAATACCAATTTGATGGCAAGTACATGTGGTGCATGTTTTTCCATTCTTGTGATACTTCACTTAGTAGAATGGGTTCCAGCTCTATCCACGAAAATATCTACTTTATATTTCTTAAAAGTGTTTTGTGCTCTCTGACATGTTGATACGTATATTTTGTTTGCTAGGTATCTTCCCCTGTGTATCCTCCATGAGAGCAAGGATTGTCTGCTGTTCTCTGCTATATGGCCAGCACATAGTAGAAGCTCAATAAATGTGTTGATTCAATGAATTAACTTTCTCTTATATAAACCTAATGCTATTTAGTAAACTTTTATAGCAGAGGAGAAATGAAAAATGACCTTAATGCTTGAAAGGAGGATTTGGAGGGTAGAGGTGGAATCATTTTGAGGAAGATCTGCTTTGTTGGAAGACTATATCGTTGTCTGTACCTGTGGTTGAGAGTCAGAAGCTGTAAGCAGTTGAATCTCTGCTCACTACCAGATACTGTTCTAGGATGGATGGATGAATAGATAGAACAAATTTAATCCTCACAATAACCCAGGGAGATTAAGTTCCATTGTCTCCATTTTATAGATTTAAAAATATATATATATTTTAGGCCCCAAAACTCAAGTGTATCTATTTTCAAAGTACCATGGCTGACAGATGGCAGGTGCTCAGAGAGTGTCTGTGGAATGAAAGAAATCCCAGCTCATTAGAACTTCCAACCTTTTCCACAAGTAGCCCTTGCAGCTGAGGATGGTGAGTGTGTGCCCCGGGAGGTTGAAGGACATTGCCCGCAGCAGCCTACCTGAAGCCCAGAGTTTCTTTGACATCTGTCTTTTTATTTTAAAAATCCATGTGAATTTTTGCATTCTCTTTCATATAGTTGAATAAACTCCTCCTGTTTGTTTTACTCTAAAAATGATGCTTTTGATTATTTAGCCACTTATATGAAATTTTTTAAAAAACCTCAGTGATGGCTGCTGTTGTGCGTTCACCTCAGGGGTGGTGTGTTCCTGCTATAAGGAGCCATCCAGCCCAGTCTGCAAAGGCCACAGTGGCAGCTGGTCAGGGGCCTGGTCTCTTCCATGCCCCACAGTGGGATCTTGTGCCGCTCGTCCCCTGTGCAAACAGAGCTTGTCCAGAGGAGGCGGGATGTTCACTTCCAAGCCCCGACCATCTGTTGTTTCAAACCAGGATGATGGCTGCACCTGGGCGAATGGGGCCTTCAGCAAACAGTGCCTTACCCAGCCGCTGATAAGGGGTTACCTCTCAAGCAGGTTTTATAGCTCTGCCCTTCATCCACAATCAGAGAGTGGGCGGGGAGAGACACAGAGAGTACAAAATATCCTGAAGCTGTTGGAATAACCTTTATGGTTTGTTTTATATAAATCAGAGGTCCGGCATGGTCTGTGAAATGGACCACTGAGACTCACCCCACAAGACTTTGATGTTGTGTAGCTAAGGGCCTCTTTTTGGGTTAATGCTTCAGTGACTGGATTCTGAGCATCTTCTTTAATGTAGGAGTAAAAGCTCCAGGATTTACACTGACTCTTAGGTAAGATTTCTTCACTCTTTGTGTCTTGCCTTTTCCTGGAAACTGAGTCCATGTATGTCCAGCTTTAGACAGTGGTTTATAACTGAAAGACATTTTTGAAGTATAGCTTTAAAAATAATAATAATGACAAAATAAATAAAACTGGAAGGCCTCTTAGAGACTATCTAGTCCTTGCATTTCCCAGATGGCAAACTGAGGCACAGAGACAGAAAGGGAGGCCCCACACTATTGTGATCTGTCATTCTGTACCCTCACAACCCGGACTATGTAAGTTGGTGCCTGGGATGTCTGTCCCTGTCAGGAAACAGCTGAGGCTCTATTCATTGTTTCTTACCTGGTTAATCCCTGCCCCAAGGATACATCATCTAGCCAGGACCCAAAGACACAGGAAGAGGTGAGGAGAATGAGGATGTACATGTCCAAAAACAGGATGACACCATTACCTGGGTAGTTTAGCTTACGCTGTATGTGAAAGACTCGGTTGGTCCATGTTCAGACTGAGCCCAGCACTCTCCATGGCCAGGTTTGGTCCTTGGCTGACAACTCATCTCCCAGCCCTCTGAAATCTAGGGTGGGAGGCTTCAAAAGCCATTGGTAGATAGGTTCAGAGCAAAGTCATTCTTACCCAGGGTAAGGACCCCCTTCATTCAGGTCTCTGCCCAAATGTCACCTCTCCAAAGAGGCCTTCCATGACACCCTGTCTCAAATAAGAGTTCTCATCACTTGCTGTCTTCACACTCTCTGCTTAATTCTTCATTTATTACCACCTCTCATGTATTTGTTTGTTCATCTTCTATTTTCCCTGTCTAGAATGTATATTCTCTGATAGTCTGTTTTGTTCACTGCTGTATCCTCAGCACCTAGAGACGTACCTGGCATGTTCTGTGTGAGGGGGGATTGGATATATAGTAAGACTTGGGGAACAACTGGGAGGGACTGGGTTCAGGGAGAGTGTGAACACCCCTTTCCAAACCAGCTTAAATAAATCTGAATGCAGACTGTGTGTGAATAGAGCTTCTTCAAAGGGTTCATCTGTGATTCTTTCAAAAATTCCAGGCTTGGTACGAGGCCCTGGCATCTGAAGTCAAGGGTTTTGATTCCCCAGTGGTCCAACCTACATATCCCAAGGGGCCTCTGCTCCTTTGAGGCTCATTATCCTCCCCATCTGGCAGGACAGGGCCCTTGGCAGGATGGAGCCCAGTCCCAGGAGAAGGTGTGCCTCAGTTACAGAGCCATCCCCATGGCTGCCTGCCAACGCTTTTCCCATCTGGTTGGCAGATCAGAGAGAGAAAGAGAATGTGGGAGCTGGAGGGGCCTCGGGCCATCTGGTCCATTCCCACCTAAGGACACATAGCAAGGCATTGGCAGATGCCTGCTTTAAAAAAAAAAAAAGTTCTTTCTTTACTATTGCTGATGTTCTGATGCTCCCTCCCTCCTATAGCCTACCCTACAAAAAAAGGAAAAATGCCCCAAAGCTTAGCAAGGACCCCCCAGGGCTTGCTCCAGCAGATTGACCCTCTTGAGCCTTGTAGCCCTGAGAAGTTCATTCATCTTCAGAAATGTGCCCAGTAAGATAAAGGGTGTTTCTGGCCAGAGAGAGTGGCTCAAAAGAGTCAGGCATTTCCCAGGTTTGTATTCCTTGGAATTCTGGTTCTTTGAGTTTTTAATGTGTGTTCTATATCTCCCCTCAAAAGAGCTATAGGGTCAAGTAGTGTAGAAAATGCTGCCTGCCATAAAAACTCTTGGAGAGATACAATGGACTTTAGCATATTAAAGACTCTGAAGTTCTGTAGTTAAAAAAAAATATTCAATATCTCTTTTTGTATAATTCAGAGTTTCTCACACTTGTCTGACTGCAAAACTCTTTTTGCATGAAAAACTACTAGCCTCTGATGGAGTTCATCTTCCTCTAGCCACAAACCAACCCGATCACTCAAGGGAATATCCAACTTTTACTTTTTATTTCATACAATCCTGCTTTTTCTTTACTTTAATAGTAAAATATATTGGAAAAAATATGACATACAGGCCTTCTCTAAAGGGGTAGGAGTTAAGTGCCCTCCAGCCAATTTTTTATTTCTTCTAACCAGAAGGACAAAAGACAGACAACTTCACGAAGACATCTCCTCTTCTTTATATCCTTGTGACTCTATTTTTGTTGTCCCAAGAGACTACAGGCTCTTTCCATTTTGTTAAGTACAGCAAAACATGTCTTTTATACAAATGGCTTTCAAAACAGACCAGAAAGAATTCACAATTAGGAAAATGCATCAGTGATGCTCACATAGCATGAGAGAGAGAGTACCGATACACTAAGTGGATTTGAATCCTGCCATCACCAGGAAACATTACTTAATCTAGCTGTGTTTGTTTCCTCACCTGTAAAATGAAGTGCTCATAGTACCTCCTAAAGTTGTTTTGAGGATTACATGGGATCCATGTTTAACATTTAGAATGATGTCCAGTGCAAAGCCAATACTTATGAACACTTACTTATTACTATTATTATCATAGAATGAGAGCTCTATGTTGGCAGCAACTTTTGTTTTGTTCACTGCTGTGCTCTTGTGTCTAGATAAGGACTGACATATAGTAGATGCTTAGTAAAGATGGGTTGAGTGAGTGAGTGAGCAAGAAAATAAGTGGAGAGTCTTCTCTGTATAGAGAACACCCGCGTTTCTGAGCGTCAGACTGCAGCAGAGTGGGCACCAGGTTAAAAGTGAGTGGCTTGCTGCAGGGCAAGGCTTTGCTTCCTCTGCCCTTCCTGCTCTGTGTATGAATGAGAAACCAGCACTTAGGAGATGCACGTCACAGTGTGGAACTCAGAAGCAGAGCATGAGGTAGTTTCCTGGAAGGTGACAGTGTCATCTGAATGTTTCAGGCCTCGAGGTTCCAAGCCTTGTGGATTTCTATTCCTGGTTACTATACACAGGTCTGTGTCTGCTCAGCCAGAGAGTTGCCAGTGTGAGCACCATCTACCCCTGGAGTCTCCCAGGGAAGATGCTGCCTTCGGAGCTGTCCTCGGAGCCGCCTTTGAAGCAGAAATGGCCCTAGCTGTGAAAGGGGGGCTGAGAGCCCCTTGGCCACCTTGCCACTCTTGTTTACCAAAGGCTCCGTGACCCTTCTTCTGTGGGTTGGCACCATGGAATGGCATGCGAACCCTTGACCTGCTGGTGTTGATTTTACCCTCTCCTAAGGAAACAAAACGGAGGCACTGGACCAAAATAAGCAGCCCAGATGCTGTGCTGTCCCAGCTCTGCTG
Organism: Lemur catta; assembly: GCF_020740605.2. NCBI lineage: Eukaryota > Metazoa > Chordata > Mammalia > Primates > Lemuridae > Lemur > Lemur catta. Next base: position 30,924,783 of record NC_059147.1, on the reverse strand, counting down.
GGAAGTGTGGTATTGATTTGCCCCCAGCCTCTCTTTGCCTTCATGACCTAAACTCTGCCTGGGGCTTCTGAGCTGGGAGGTTGATTCCACTCCATTTCATGGCAGGGTATTCACCCAACCACCCACACCCACATTGTTTATATTCCTAAAAGAGCCAGAGTTTGCCCAGAGTTAGGTATTTTTAAGGACTGAAAGTGGCCCTAGCTGCCCAGCCCTCCTGATCTGGCTGGAGGTGGGAGGGGACACCCCAAGGATAGTCTGCCTGTCTCACCCTCTCTGGCTAGAAAACCCAGGCGCAACTGGTCCAGGGAGTGTCAAAGGCCTGAGCAAACACTTGTGCAGCCAGCCAGGCTTCTGGCCTTGGCCTCTGGCCCAGAATGTCCCCAGGCTGGGAATCTTCTGGTCAGTGGGGTGGGGCATATCAGACTGCTTTCTGGAGAGGGGGTGAAAGACATACTCAAGGCCTGCAGCTGAATACTGTCTTTCAGGAAGTGCAGCTGGAAAGAGGGGTTAGCTGTGAGTCAGCCAGGCCTGTGGTTCCTCGGGCTCACCCGTGAGGTTCTAATAGCCAGTTTGGGGAGATCTCATTGACAGCCTGCATGAGCCTGTGAACTGTTTCAAAGCTGCTCCAGCTTCACAGTTCCACAGCTTCCATTCCCCAGTCCCTGTGTGGTTTGCCTCTCTAGTCCAGGGAGTCCTCTGTGAGGATACAGGAGTTCTTGAGGGAGTGTGGTTCAGAAAGGGGCCAGCCCCACACCCCCAGTCCCAGCCCCGTACTCCTGTTCCACCCTGGGCATGCAGGGAGCCCTTTCCAACTCAATGATCCTCCAAGAGAATACATTCTGGCCCCAGGAATTGAGGAAGCCAGTCTGCCTCTCTCCTCTCGGTCATCTGTCTGGGTCAGAGAACCTGTTTCACATGAGGGTGGGCAGCACATGGCCATCACAGCTGGCTAGTTAGCGTTCAACTACCAGGTTCCTGTGAGAATGTTACTCATCTCTCTCTCAGCCCACAGCTCCTCAGGGAGTTTAAATATGGTGTTGGGGCACATGAGTTCCATAAAAGCCACCCATTCTCTGACCAGGCAGAGATGCTTAGCCACAGTTCAACTCCCTAGGTACAGTTGGAAGGAGTGTGGGGTATAGAGTTCACGCCCTCTTGAGGACTGATGGTTCAGACAAGTTATTTCTTCTAGCATTTGGCTCCCTCAAAGAGATGCCAGGACTTTCCTCTGGTTGCAGGTGGCTAGTCCACCTAGCTCATCCAGAAACTTGATGTAGATCTAGAATATCAGAGCAGACAGAAACTTCTAGAGAGCGTATAGCCCAGCCCATTGGCAGATGAGGAAGCTGACACCCACAGAGACTACAGGATACCGTAGGTAGAGCTGAAGGCTGGCTGGATACTAGGCAGTCCAGGCGAGCAACCCCTGCTCTGGCAGCCTCTGCCTGTCCACCATTTCCCTTTGGCTCCTGGCGCTTCAGCTCTCCTCAGTGTCCCCTTAGAGCACACACCAGTCTGACTCTTGTCTCCACAGGCAGTGCTCACAGTGGAGTGCCTGCTGTCTTCATGGGACTTTGGTGGAGCTATGGAGTGTGCTCTGCTCTCCTGGGCCTCACCAGACAGTCTTTCACTGCTGCCCTGCTGTGCGGGCTGCAGCCTCTGCTGGTGTCACCCGGCCCTGTCCTAGAGCTAAGAGAGTGACCCAGCCTTGTAGCTAGCTACTTGCCTCCTGGATAAAGATGAATGTGCAGTGATTTTGGCAGGAGATAAGGTGTTATTCATTTGCCACGTGTGGATCTCATGGCTCTGTATAAAATAGGAAGGGAAAATTAGTAAAATACAGGCATTTTATATACATGACTTTGGTCTTTATCATTTGAAATTATCACAAGGAGAATCAAGGCTCCCCTGTTTTCAACAAGATGGTGACTCTGTCAGTGATAGCCCCTTTTGACATGAGGAATCTAGGCATCAGTCTCAAGGTAAGGTTTCTGTCAGCCCAAGTCTCCCCTTGAGTTCAAGCAGTCATTCTTGGTTCTACTTCTTAGGTAAAGAGGAAATGATATTCCCCCATCATTGCTTCCCAGATCTTTCCTGAAGCTTTGGCCTCTGTTGGCAAATCCACATTGATCTGCTTTGGGGAGAAGAAATGAGTGGTACAGGCGATTCTGGCGGTAGTTTAAATCGCAGAATCAAACCTTAGGCTTGACTTTCAAAATAGGATGTGTTAGAGAAAAGAGAGCTTGGACTAAATTGTATCTTTTATATTCCCCACCCAAAACACAGAGAAAGAGAGAGAGAGAGAGAGAGAGAGAGAGAGAAAGAGAGCCGACAATTCAGCTTGAATCCATAGAATTAACCATACCATCAGAGGCGGATTGGAAGAAAGGAAGGGAATAGGGGGCCTTAGAAATTTACAGGTATGACATCCACAGGTCTGAGCCACATTGTTCCAGGTCAGTTCAGTCTATATTGGCCAAAGTCAGAGAGACAAAGCACCTGCAAACAAGCCTGCTGACTCCCTGTCCAGTGCTCCGTTTCACTATACCACATTACTTGTCGCCTGGACTGACCTTTCCAAGCTGCTCCATGACTCACCAGAGCAAATTGGTCTCGTGGCATTATAGTCACACCAGCCACTTTGTTCCCAAACTCAGTGATCTTCTGTAATCATCAAATACCTTATGGCTTTGAATGACTTTTGATTGTTTCACAAAGTCAGACTCACCAATAGAGAATGAAGTTTTGCCACCATTAGATATTTTCGGATCCTGAATACATTCTGCAAATGGCAGTCAGAGGTGCTTTAACTGACGACAGTGTTGCAGGAGCATGTGGGTTGTGTGTTTGGGTAATTGTGTCTAGTTTCACCACTTATGCTCGGTTCTCTTGGATAAGTTTACTTAATTTATCTGAGCCTCAGTACCTCATCTATAAGAGGAGAGTAATAATAGAACCTAATCCATAAAATTGTTGTGAGGACAACATTGCACACAATAAGCTCTCAAAAAAGATTTGCTATCATTATTTTATTATTTTTTCTTTTGTTTTTGGGTCAATCTCCCACAGTTGTACACGTTATCAACCAATGCAAATTAATACGGTACAAAGAATACGAAGAATCAGAGGACTAAAGAGTAATGATATTAGTTGGTGGGGTTTATGCAGTTGTTCAACAGATATTTATTAACCACCTACTGTGTACCAGACATGGAACCACATATTGGGGTGCTAAGACAGATATGGTCCTACTTTCATGAATCCTCCCTCCTCTTGCAGGGGAGACGGGCATTTAGTGGGTAAATTACCAGTGTGCAGAGCATTGCCGCATGGATGCCCTGCATCTGAGAGAGGAAGAAGAGTGTGGAAACCATTCTGGTGGCCACCCCACTGCTCCAACCAGGGGAACACAGCCATCTCCCTGGAAATCAGTTTGTTTAAATTTAACTCTAGGGGGAAAAACACAGCCGTTCCATTTCCAAACTGGAATTCTCCCCCCATGTGTTTTTGGGAAGCACAGATGCCTTGGCGTTTTCCCTCTAACAATAACAGAGATTGTTCACAATTATGAATGGTTTTGGTTGACTTCAGCTCCAAAAAAACCATGAATCATTTCATAACTTCTGAAATTGCAAAGAAATAACAAACACTCTGGCTCCAGAAAAAAAAAAATGGACACATTATGAAGCACAACGTCCTCTAAGTTAAATGTGAATCCTTTTTTGTTTGTTTAGCAGCTGCACATTGCAAGGCCAGCTGGCAGTGGGTATAAAGCCAAGTTAGAGTTTAGGTACCTGGGGTACCACTTGTACAGTCTCATCTGTGGAAGCCATAGCTGGCCACGACATAAACTTCTCTCCCCATCTTTCTCAGAGCTCGGGGCCAGCAGCATTATTTCATACCTTCTGCTCTGTTCTGAGGAAGTGAGGGTGAAAGGAGATGCTTGGGCTGAGGCTCAGATGGCAGAAGTCTCCACCGTGGATCCCATCGTAAAGACACCCTCCGCATCTCTTCTGTGGGACCACTTTGTTCAGCACACCTGTTGTCTCCTCCTGATGTCTGGCCCCAAGATGAGGTTTTCAAAAGGTGGACTGAGAGGATCAGGCTTGCCCCGATCGGTGACAGCCTGTGAGGTACCAGCAGGGCCTAGGATTGGAGCAAGGCTGAGATACAGGTTGGCAGCTCTGTGTCTTCCCACTTCATCTGGAAAGGTGCATTCTTCCCTGAAGGCTGCAGACACACACATGTCCTTGGTTGCAGTCCCGCCTTGCCCGCGTGTGCAGGCAGCGGCACGGCGGGCCCTTACACCCGGGGGCTGAGACCAGACTGGGGAGGCAGGGGCAGGCACATGACCACAGTGCTACAGACACAGAGCCGCGTTTTCCCATCTATTGACCGTTTTTTCCACATTAGTAATGTCAACGTAGCTATAAAAACTTCTTGAAAAGGCACTTCTTTTAGAAAACAGGCTTAGGGGAGCAATTGTTCTCCCCAAGTCTGCTTCCACTCCTGCTCTGTTCCCGCACTGGGGCTACAAGACAGACAGCGGCAGACTCAGACCCACTGGCATAGCATGCCTTGTCCACACACACTTTTTAAAATAACATTTTTGTTACACAATTCATACTTATTTATTATAGATAATTTGGGATATACAGACTTTAAAATGGAAGAATATAAATATGACCTGTATGCCTAGTACTCAAAGGAAACCATAGTTAGCATTTTGGTGTATATATTTCCAGACTTCTTTCAATGCACGTGTATGCATTTTGAAACAAAAATTAGTATCAAACTGAACATGTAATTTTGTTGCCCCTCTTTACACTCAGTGTACACTCTGAACACTTCTCCACATCAACAAATATAGTTGCATATCACTTTTTATGCCCCGCAGACATCTCTACAGATCTCCTGGAAGAGCTGTCCTTTTGTTTTCCTCTCCCTGCCATCAGAGATGGAGACAATAGAAAATACACTTTACTGTTGCATCACAGACTCGCATTTTGGGCCTTTTTGAAAGTTTCTCACTGGCCCATCGCAGACACTGCTTGCTTTGGGCTGCAACCATGAGTATGCCCAATCCCCCAGCCAATACATTGCTCTGCAATACATACTCTGCAAAATGCACGACCTGCTTTGGCACCGTGGAAACTGTGGGAAGTTGCCTCCGTGCCATTCATGGGCACTAAGTAGGTTGTCTCAACAGAGAAAAAGGAATTATGTTTTAATAGAACTTCCTTTGATAATTATGTGCCTTAATATTAATAAAAAGCAGCCAGGTCAGCAGTCCCCTCCCTAGCCTAGACTTCCTACAGCTGGCAAAACCCCTCCAGGGACAGAGAGGGTTCTAGGGACATACTGGGCAGGCTCTGTCCCCAGCTGCTCAGCCCACAGGGACTGACAAGGCACCACCTGATAAGAATATATGTTCCCTTTTGGAGCCTACACCCCTAGGTGCTGAGCCACCACGTTCTTCAGGTTTTAATGAAGAATTGTTTCAGTGATGACTTCTAAAGATAATTGTTGGATGTTTGTTTATCTGGAAAAAAATGTTAAGAATTTCTGTATTTAGATTGGCAAATATGGCAACCACTACATATAATCTAGGTGTTGGAACCTTACAAGTGTCATTGTTATCACTAGAGCCTTTGGCCATGGATCTCTTTCCCAACTGGATGAATAGGATTGCCCATTATGCACTAAAAGATAGAAACAGATACAGCTATGCCAGTGCCTTGGGATGGGAGGGCGCAAATCTCAGCAACTGTCCTCCAGCCATTTAAAAACGAATCCTGTTTCCACAAAGATACTCATAGGTCAAGTTTTGAATCAGAAGAACAACTTGCAGTTGTCCTCTGGGGCCACAGGAGATGAATGGGTGGGTGGTCTGGAAAGAAGAAGCAGGAGGCTTCATACAACATGCTCTGGATTCAGGGTGGGGGCACTGCCAGCCCCTGATGTAATTTTATGATGGAGATGGGAACTCTTCCTCAAGTGCATCTGAAGGCCATCGCAGCAGCCTCCAGGGCAGGGTCCTCTCGTTGGTGCAACAGCTGTGCTAAGAAGGGGCTGTGATATGCAGATACTTAGACTGACATGGAGTCCACAGCCATTTAAAGATGGACTTTGTTTTCAGACAGTCTGAATTAAATCTTGAATTTACTATCTCCAAGCTTATACAGCCAGTGAAAGTTATTAGAGCTTCCTAAGCCTCCGTAAAAGAAACAGAATAATACTATATATCTCATAGTACATATGAGATATACACTCACGTACAGCTCAGTGTGTGCAGGGCTCAGGGGTGGTAAGAGGCAGGCTCGTGTGGACACCATTTCCTGAACTGTGTTCATCTGTCTGGTCATGGAAGCATTTTGCTGCCTCCCCGTATCCGAATTCAGTTTAGCAAACTGCCATTGGGCCCTGCTGGGGCCTTGCCTCTGGTGTCTTGGCCGGGGGAAAGGGAGATGTGAATACCAGGAACCTCATTCCCCAGGGTATATCAGTTTTCAACCACTTCCCTAAAATGGCTTGGGTTTTTGTACCACCAATCCATCATGGCCCTGTTTAATGCTTTTATTGAGTGGTGGGTCCTATATGTATATACATTTGAGCCACCAGTTTGATGGCATTTCTTCTGTTGTCTTGAACTTTTATCTGTGAACTTTTATCTGAATCTCAGATCAGAATCTAATTTTTCCCATTTCTGTCAACTTTTACCAATTCCCCCATGTAAAGCCTACACAGGAGCCTAAGAGGAACTCCATGATTTGATTTAGGTTTCATTGATTTGGTCTTAGATCGTGATTTCCTCTCCGTCTCCAGGCTCAGGGCTACTCACGGCTGGATGCTGAGGGTGATGAGGTTATGAGCTGTAAAGCAGGCCAGGGTGTTCTCCTGGTGCAGGTCAGCCCTCAGAGCGGGAAGGGTGCTTACAACACTGTAACAGGACGAATTCTCTGTGGGCTAGGCTTTGATTTGCCTCCGCTGAGGAAGCCCACCCCTGTGCAGAGGGAGAAGGCAAGTGGAAGCCAAGGGAATGGCAGCCAAGGACAGGGTGCCTCCAGGGAGAAGAGTACCCCTTCCAGGAGGTGGCATCAGCTCCATCCATGTCATGTAGCATACTACTCAGTCACTGAGTTGGGGGGAAGTGAGCCCCTTTTAGTTTTCTTCTAGTCCTTCTGGTCAAGTGGAGGAGAGAGTCTCCATTGGGCACCAGGATGCCTTAACATTCTTCTAAGTCTTGCCAGTCTTTTTAAACAAAGAGCCTTTTATTTGATGGTTTTGTTTCCATTGTATTTGCTTTCATGGTTATCTCCTATTTAAAGCATGTGATACTGGTTTTCCATTTAAGAAACTGATATAAAATTTCCTTTTTAAATATTAAGATATATTTGTTTCTAGTATGTAGAATTTAATTAAACTACTAAGCAAATCAAGTACAACAGTATAGACTATGGCCAAAAGTCATGAGGGTGGTCCTTGAGTGATTCACATTTGAGGAATGCTAAACCAGACCTGCTCCTTTGCTTACCCTGCAGTCCACTATCCCTTTTTCCCAAAGCATCTGAGTTCTGTTTTGACTGAGCATGTTTATCATTTATGATGAACTCCCAATTACAGGCCTGTGGGAGGTGGGCGTGAGCAGAGGTTGTGCTGTCCACCAGCAGAAGCTGGCCTGAGCCTCAGTGGGAAGCCACACTTGGGAAGATGAAAAGGTCTGGCCTTGGGAGCCCTGTACCATGCCTGGAAACAGGCTAGACTCCAGAATGGTCACTGTCAGAGTTAGCGTGTGAAAGGGTCCTTATCCTGGAGTTACAATCTACTTGAATGTATGTACGTGAAAGGGAAAGAAGTCTGAGAAACAGCGTCTTGATGACCATCTACATTAATTCACTCTGAGACTTGAGTTAAAGCATAGCATTCCTGGGCCTCAGTTTCCTCATCTTTAAACCACGTCTTAGGCAAGATAAAAGAGCGCCCATCCACCCTGGGGTTCTTGGAAGTGGTAATGCTGGTCTGTGGACAACCCTTAGCATTAAAAAAAAAAAAAGGAATCTAGCAGAGACTCTCTTTGTGATCAGGCCTCTCAGACTAACGAGACGATAGAGCATCTTTGCTGTTGGCTGAAATTACATCCAACCAGGGCAGTAACCCTGGTTACCTCAGGCTGATGAGAAGCTCTGATTAGCAGTCACATATCTGACTCTGCTTGACAAGAATAAGAAATCGGATCCCTCATTGCTTGATCCCTCATTGCCGTGTGGTGGCGCAGTCCTTCACAGCCTATGTTCTGGGGCCACTTGGTGGGGATGGCCAACCTCAGGGCTGGGGGCTTCCAGTGCTTTGTCAGGCTGTGATTCTCCAAGGTCATTTGACCCCCTTGGGACCTGCTCTCCCTTGGACTCTGTGGCTTCCTCTGGTCACTCAGGTCCCCGCTAAGGAGGCCTGTCTTCAATACCTGGGAGTTCCCTGTAGCAGGTCCATCCAAGGTGGGCAGTGGGAGGGTGGGCTGGGCTGTCCCAGGAAGAGGGACAGGGCCCTCATGGACAGAGCCAGCTTGCAAGGCCTGGGCCCGCCCAGTAGCACCATCCCCATCATGCCTGGAGAGCTCTGAAAATTAGCCCGACTGGGCACGATCAGAGTACAGGCTGCACTGATGGCCCCTCAGGTCTACTCCAGTGCTAGTTTTCCCAGGCACTAATTTTCAAATAATGTTTTACTAAAACATTTTCCATGAGTAAAATCGTGCCTTTAGAATCAGCCTAGACTCTAGAGACAAGTGAGGCAGGAAAAAGCCCTGAACAACACTTATTTATTTTATAGATGAGAGAACTCTGTTGGTTTGTTTAAAAGATGCCTCATCTGCCATTGTTGGTCCAGGGAGATGTGGCCTCCAGTAGGCTGTTGGGGCTGAGCCGACGATTGGGGTGATGCATCCATTTGCAGAAATCAGGCGAGGGCTTCAACTCTATGCAGCTGCTAAATTCAGTTTGTATGGATTTGTCTTGGAATCACAGCCTTGATATTCTATTTGATTCAGCTTGGCTGTGGTGAGGCTCAGGTCTTTTGTAGAAGAGTTCATGGTCCTGGACAGTTAAAGGGTGGTATGCCCTGCGGCAGTCAGAAAATCTTGTTCACTGACTCATTCATTAACTCACAAGTGCAGCAGGCATTGCCCTAGGTATTTAGGGAGCGTGAAAGAAGCGATGAGGGTGTGTTCCTGACCCAGAAGGAGCCCACGAGTACCTGCGAAGGTAAACACAGATACAGCACCAGTCATCCTAACGCAAAGGCAGAAAGTGCCGTGCCAGACAGAGCGATGGAAGGCTGGGGCACTTGAATGGAAAAAGCCGTTATTGCGCGAAGGAGACCCAAGGAAGTTTTCTGGAGGGGATGGCATTTGAGCTGGCCCCTAAGGAATCATTAAGATTTGGGAACTGATATGGTGTACTTTCTCTGTCAAAACATGGCCCACTGAGAACAAAAAACATAGCAGTTTAGATACTCACAGTACCAAATCTAGAGGGTAGACTTATAATAATCTTATTCTAAACTGTGAAAAGTGTTGACAAAGAAAAGAGCAGACATTTTAAGAGAGACCAGTGGGAGGTTTATAATTTAGATTGGGCGTGTTGAGGGTACCGGGCATCAGGATTCAAACTCAGATCTTAATGAGTCCAGAGCCCATTCCCATAATGACTGCTCTGCCTCCTTCCAACTGAGATCTCTGCAGGGTCCCTGGGTGAGTCAGGGACAGAAGTCAGGTCTCCCAACCCCCTGGGTCAGCCTTCCTTCCTCACAGCCTACCTGTGGCTTGGGTTGTTGGCTCAGGGCACTGACCTGTCTGCTTCTCTGATGGAAAAACGTGGCTGGCTCCTGCAGTGTGCTCCTTGAGGTGCTGTCAGAGACACTGGAACACCCAGATCCTCCCTTCTATCCAACTGCTTAGGGTTTGCAAGGCTCAGGCCCTCCTGAAACAGTCGTTAACCTTTCTTCAAAGGTCATGTTATGGAAAACCCGTACTTAAATCTGTCAACTGCAATCGCAAAAGGCGTCAGTGGGAAAACGTCTTCCCTAGAATGTCTGTTCTTGGTAACACACCCAGGTCACACTGGGGAACATCAGAGCCCTGTCCACAGAAATAAGGATCCTATTGCAGGCACCCATGGCCGGCCATCACCCAAGCCTGGAGGGTGCTTCTGGATGCCAGATGATCAAGTTCATTGTCTCCTAGCTAAATGCAGCTCAAGCACACTTCCTGGCTGGGGGCTGAGAAGGGTGGGGGCCAGTGTGTTCATGAACCAAAGGTCTCTTTCCTCTGCCTGGTGTTTTCCTTAAGGAAAAGCTCATGGCACCGCCATCCCTCCAGCGCCCTGCTGTACCTTGTTCTCTGTGCTTCTGAGTTCTCTGTCCCTCGCCTACAATCATTGCCAATCTGCTGCTGTCATTTCCCTCCTGCCTGGCCCTCCCTTCGTTTCCTATAACCCATTCCCCGAGTGCAGACCTCTCATCTCTCTTCCCTGGGCGTCATTCTCTTCAAAAAGGTTTTTTAAAGAGCAAAAGGTTTGTTGACTAAAGGAATTAATTAAATAGGCCTTTTTATTATGTAATAGTTTGTACATGAAAAAAATATATATGACATCAATATAAGATATTCAGAATAAATAGAATGCCCACTTTGCCAAGTTAAATCCTCTCTGTGGCCCTCCCCTGGAGTAATAGCCTCTCTAACTGGCCGTTTTTCCCATTCTCCTTCCCAGTGTAATCCCCCCTCCTCATGCCTGCCAGAGCAGTCTTTGCCCAGCTCAGCTCCCCTCAGTTGCTGTCACCATCTCCCTCAGCCTGCATGGCCCATCTGCATGGGCTGGCGCTAGCCTTCCAGGCAGAACAGAACTGCCTTGCCGCGCTGGCCTGTGCCCTGCAGCCTGCTGTCTCCCTGCCTTGGGGCGCACGGTTTCCTTTACCTGGAATAACCCCACCCACACATCCCACATCTCTGCCTGTCACGCCTACCTTTCCTGCTAGGCCGCAAAGTGTCATGGTTTTCCTGAAGCTGCACCTGACTTCTCCAGTCAGCTGTGCTTCCTCCTCCTCGGAGCCCCTTTAAGACATGGGTGGTTTTTCTTTTCTCTTGCAGCATATCTGACATTTTGCTATCTTTTATTGGGGTTGGTTTTTTTTCTCAGATTTTATCTCACATACTGTATTATAAGCTTCTTGTGGACAGCCCCCCATGTCTTTGAATTTGTAGGGCCTAGTAGAGCACCTTGTACATAATAGCTGCTCAACAAATAATTGGATTGGAATGGATTGAACAGTCCTCCTCCAAAGCCCAACTCACATCTTCTTCCCTGAAATCCTATAAAAATAGGCACCCAAATGTCTCCCTAGGGAGACGGGGGCTCCTTGGGCATGAATGTGGTTGATGTTCAATAAGTACTGGCTGGACGAAGGAATATTTGCAAGCAGTCTGCCCAGGATAGAGAGTTAGACTCAATGCTTTCTAGGGTAGAAAGTTGTTTAACCTGTAGCACTTTTTGGTAAATAATCCCCACATTGTGATATTTGGGACTGAAAACTAGATATCACGTGTAAAGGCAAAGCAGTTATGATATTGAATGTGCATTTTCACACAAACTGGTTGAGGGTTGCAGCTCTCAGAAGATCATTTGTCAAAAGTATGAGGTCTTTCTGGAGGTCTCTTTGGGGACGAGGGGTTCTGGGGGAGATTTTGTCTGTAGAGTCTCAACTGTCAGTGCCTGTAACAGAACACAAACTGCTTTGCTTTAAACGACTCTAAGAAAAACATGCACAATTCTTTGAAACAATTTTTAACAGTAAAACATGTGCCTTTTAATTGTACTAACTGTCATAACAACATTTAGAGAAATTAATATATAAAACCTTCCACCATCCTTAACTGTCATTTCTGTTTTTCTGTGCTACCTTCCAGTCTTTGTTCATATGTATGAAAGAAACTCTTGTTTCTGCCAGAAATTAAATCAAAATGCTAATATTATTCTATTATAAACATCCAACCTAGTGGACAAACTTTGTGAGCACCTACTGTGTACCAAGCCCTGTGCTGAGAACAGCAGAAGAGACAAGAAAGAGTTTGAGCATTGCATGAGTGTTTACTTGGTGTCTGCTGTGTCCTGGAGCTGTTCTGGTCCACGGGTGATAGCAACAGATAAGACAGGGCCACAGCTTTCAGGATGGAGAGGCAGACACCAAGCAGAAAAATAATGTGTCAGAAGCAGGTAGGCTATGAAGAAAAGTAAAGCGGAGTGAGAGGGTCAGAGTGATCAGGGACATCCTTTGCAAGATAACATTTAAGCAGAGATCTGAAGAAAGTATGGGAGTGAGGGAAGAGTGTTCTATCTAGGCAGAGGAAACAGCAAGTGCAAAGGCTCTGCGGTGGGAGTAGTTTTGATGTGTTTAAGAAATAGACCTAAGGCTCTGTGGCTGGAGTGCAGTGGGGTGTGGTGCGAAACCCAAAGTCAAGAAAAGGAGCCGGAGGCCAGGATTGGGTCATGTTTGAGGCTGCGGTAGGTCTTTTATTCTGAGTGCAGTGGGAGCCCATGGGAAATATTGAATGGCTTATACCATAAAGGAAATTATTAACACATATATCAAGAAGTCTAGAAATTAAGCAGTCCCTAGATTGCCCAGTGAAGCTGTCAGGGACAGCTTCTATCTTTCTGTCTTTTCTCTCTGCCAGCCTCAGCATATCAGCTAGCTCCTCACTTGAGCAACTCCAGTCATCATGGTTTCACACACCTAAATCCAGGACATTAAAGGGTCTAACCCCTCCTGTTCCAGAAGCTCTGCTGGCAGACCTGCCCTTACATCTCATTGGACAGATTTGGGTCACATGTGTCTTCATAAGCCAGTCACTGGTCAGGACAGTAGAGTTACATGGTGAGCTTAGACCAACCAGGAGGAGTTTGGACACCAGGACACAGCTGGGACTTGGCCAGGAAGGAGGAGAGAGAACGTAGTGGATGGCTTGGAATTGGTACTGAGAAGCTGGTTCTAGGTGGGCTGAAAAGCTTGGGCAGAGGTACAGAAGCATGAAGGTACAAGGTATGGCCATCAGACAAGTTGGCTGGGTTGATGAGTTGTGTACAGTGAGGCAGGGAGTGAAGGCCACAGAGAAACCATAATCACACACCTTGTTGAGGACCCTCTTAGGTAATCAGGGGTCTTCAGACCAGTCCTTGAAAAACACAGATCTAAAAGGCTAGTCCATCTCAAGGAAGGAATTCTTAAAGAACTGTGAGGTCTGGCCAATTATATAATACTAGGAAAGGCCACTGTTAATATTCCTCTAAGCAGTTCCACTTGTGGGGAGGGTGGACCGTCCTCAGCATAGGCCCTGTGTTTAGTTGGGTGGCTCTTGCATAGAAAGCAGAGCACACAGGACAGAGCTTTCCTCTGGAAAACATAGCCAGGAACTGATGCTGATGGTTGGTCATCCCTGCTTTCCTTCAGATTGTGTATCAGACCCTTTGAGTTGCAAGTGACAGAAATCCTGCCCACACTGGCATAAATAAAAAAGCTTAGCAACACCTGTCACTGAAAGTCTGGCTCCAGGGGCTGCAAAGATGTCATCAGTACCTGGTGTCTCTTCTCCCTGGTCTCTGCTTCCCTTCACGTTAACTTCACCCTCAGGTGGGCTCACCCCTCAGGGCCACGGGGTGGCTGCCTCCACCGCAGATGGCCTCTACTTCAAATCCCCATGCAAAGTGGGAGCTGCTTTACTGGATATCCCAAGGGGAGTCTTATTGCTTCCCATGGATTCTGATTGGCTTACATTTCCATCCCTGAACCACCCATTCTAGCTTGGGGGAATGCAATGTGCTGTCTTAGACCCCATCTTAATGCCAGTGGCTAAGGGTTAGAGAGGAGTGGCTCTCCAAATACCTAATGCTGGCAAAAAGGTGAAAGAATGACTATTAGGTGGTCCCAAACCACAAATGTCCAATCTCAGATTCTACCTCCAAGTCCAAGAAAGCTCTAACATATTTTGTTTCAGCATTCCTTTATGTGTTTTACAGTCTACAGTGGGCTATCGTAGACATCTCACTCAATCCTAATAATATCCCTACAAAGGAGGTTGGGTGGGAAGTATTCTATTTATGGATGAAGAAACTGAGGGTCATAGAAGTTAAATTATTTATCCAAGGTCATCTAGATAGAAATTGGCAAGTCTGGCCTTTGAACCTAGGACTTCTGCCCCTCAGGTCCAGTGTTCTTGCCTACTTTGCCAATAATAGTTCCTATTACATTTACGACTAGCTTTGAGTCTGCATGTGTATTTGAGGAGTGAAGTTCTTAAAACTGCGCAAATGAAATCAAGTTGAAGAGTCAGCTCAAGGAGTTGCTGTCACTTGAAGGCTTGTAATATGTAAATGGTAAAATAAAGAACATCATTAAGCTCAAGGGCATGTTTTGATAATAGTTAATTAACTTTTACAAACTAGTCAGCAGATATTTTCCCATTCTGCTGAGATGGGCCCTAGGAAGAAGGATTGTGATATGGAAACCCCGGGGTGGTCAAGTGCGAGCTGGAGTTTCCGAACAGCCTCCTGTGTAAAGAAGAGCTGGCCTGTGCCTGAGTCTCCTCCCACTCCCCAGCCTGCCCTCCCGTTACCGACACTCAAACCACTGTCAGCTAACAGTCGTGCAGATCCCAGGATAGAACTTACTCTGATGAACAGGTGGCTCCAAAGTGAGCTCTGCAGCACCCTTGTTAGATTTCTGTGTGTTTGTAAGGACCATTTCGGGGGCCCAGACAGAACTAGAAGCTTCCAGCCAGAGGCACCAATCCTCTGAGGCCCTGTCATGTGGACAGCAAAATAGACTTGTTCCCTGAGGAGAAGGAACAAAAAGCAGAACTTATAGGAAGTATAAGAAATCATCCTCCTGCTCTCAAAGTAGGGCCACACTGAGGAGGGTAGAGGGAATTCTGCATCAAGTGAGCTGATCAGCCCAGAAACTTATGTTTATGACTCACTGAGAACATATATGCACATACAAGGTGAATCACAGGTACTGTGTGTGTTCCCCCTTGGTTATTAGTCTCTGGATGACAGAGCAGTTGTAATACAGCCTGGGACAGCCTCTGTGAAGCCAGGTCTTCTGACTCCCCAAGTCCCCAAGGCTGGCCCCCTAGATGCCAGGCTGCTGGGCAGGACCCTCCCAGACCAGGGCTAGGGAACGCAGGGAGTCCTGTGCTGCCCGGGCCAGCTCCTCAGGACATGAGGCTGCAGGGAGAGCAGAGTCAGCCCAGGAGGGGTGCAGAGAGGTGGGCACTCTGGCGCCTTGCTGAGAGCACAAGCTTCCAAGTCAAACAGAAGCTCACTTCCACCGCATACTACCTGTGTGACCTTGAACAAGTGAGTTAATCTCTCTTAGCCTCCATTTCCTCCTCTGTAATAGTGCTTTCCTCAAAGAGTTGTGAGGATGAAAGGAGATGGCGCATTTAAACCACGAAGCACGGTGTCTGGCACAGAGTAATTCCTCAGTGTGTCCCCACAGTGTGGCTGTGCACCTCTTGCATCCTGCGTCAGTGGTCCCAGTCCTCCCTGCGTCTCGGGAGTGTTGCTTTGGCTACCGGCCCTGAGGATTTGCAGCCTTACTGAGTTGTCAGGCAAGGAGTAGCTTCTCCTCATACCCTGGTCAGGAACACTCGAGTAGACTTACCATCCCCTCCACATCCTTCCTCCTGGCCCCAGCCCAGTCCAGGGGTACCTTCTCATGGGTGGTCAGGTGGGCCCTGTCCTCAGGGAACAGATGCCCCGCTGCCTTGGCGTGCACTGGCCCACCCTCCCACAGCTCACAGGGCCCTTCTGGCAGGTGGAGTCCTGTCTCCCTGAGGAGGTGCCATGCTGGAGCCGGATTCCGGGGCTGCAGTGGGACTTGGGGCTGATGGGCTCATACGCTTGCCTCCTGCCAGGAGTTCTGCTAGGGAGTTGCTCTAGGCTGACCTCTGAGTGTCTGACTAGATACCAGCAGCAGCAGCCATCTCTGGAGCTAAGCGTTTGAGCAGGGAAAATCCCCACCCCCTTTTGGGCCTCGCCCAGGTTCCGGTAAGTCTCCCAGAAAAACTCCCTAGAGGACCCTGGATCTGGTGCCAGAAACAATCACCCCCGTCATTCCTCCATCTCACCCTCCGCAGCATGTGACTGACTGGTCCTGCCACTTGATCTTATCACAGAGATTAGCAGGGAGAGGCCTGGGATGTGGAGTCAGAAGACCTGGGTTGGAGCCCCAGCATGGCTGCTTGCTGGCATGTGACCTTGAGCATGTAACATCGTTTCCAAACTTCTACTTTTTTGCCTGGAAGATGGGAGAAGAGAATCGTTATCTTTTCTTCCTAATAAGATATTTGTGAAGGTTAATAACTATAATGCAATGCTTTTAAAGCAAGCCAGAGGTGAATTTGAGAAATGAAAATATTACTTATGGCCCAGTGGGGCACGTGTTTGTCATCTCTCTTCATCCATTTGGGGCTGGCAGGAGAAAGCAGGCATTCTTACGGGACCACCTTTCTAGTTTCAACGCTGAGCTATGTGTGGCCCTGCTGGGCCCCTCCTCAGGTCCAATCCCCACTGGGAGTTGTGCGCAGATGTGGAAGGTCAGGCTCTGATCTAATGGACCACATGCTTTGTCACTTGTGGAAGCAGAGTTGGGAATGTGTGGTGGTTCTGTGGGATGGAGGAGCCAGATCTGGACCTCTCCCTCTTCCCCAGGCTGGGGGTAGGAAGGAGATGCCAGCCCTCCCTGGGATTGAGCTTCTCATTAAAAAACAAAACAAAACCAAAAAACTTGTTGAAATTCTGATTGTAATTAAATTCCAATGTACATTGGTGGGCATTTTTTTATAATGTTAAATGTTCCCATTCAAGAACTTATGTGCTTTAATCTGGGTTTATGCCCTTCAATAAAATTTCTTTGTTAAACACTTACATTGTTGCTGGGTGCATTGGTGCATACCTATAATCCCAGCTACTAAAAAGGCTAAGGCAGAAGGATCCCTTGAACTCAGGAGTTCAAGACCAGCCTGGGCAACATAGTGAGTGAGACCCTGTCTCAAAAAAAAAAAAAAAATTAAAAACCACATTGTAAAATTTGTTAAGGTTTATCTCTATAGCCTAGTACATGATCAATTTTTGTAAATGATGCAGGTCTCTAAAAATGGTCCATTCTGTATTCAAGGAATGTAAGGCCCTACATAGCTCTAGTAATTCAGACTATTATTTGTTTTCCGTTATCTTAATTGTTGCCTACAAGTTATATCCATTTTTGAAAAAGACATCTTTGAGATTTCACACTAAAATTTTATTTATTGCATTTCTAATCATGCTTTATTATAGTTAGCTTCTATTTTTAATGCATTCAGGTTTCTGATGGCTGTAACTTCTTCATAAATTATTCCTTTCCTCATTACAAATATCTTTATAGTCTGTGGTGTTATTTTTAACTAAAATTCCCTCATATCTAATTAATTCTGACACTCCTGCTTTCATTCTGTTTGTGTTTGCCTGGTGTCTATTTGCCTGTCCATTTATTTTCAACATTTCTATATATCTTTATTTTAATCAGTTTTCTTATAAACGTCGTGTACCTGGAGTTTGGTTTTTGTTTTAATTTTTTAACCCAATCTAACATCTTCTGTTTTTAATGAGAAATTTAATCCATTAACTAATGTACTTGATTTTATTTCTTCCATCTTGGTATGTTTGTAATTTCCTTCTGTCACTATTTTGTTTCCCTTGTTTCCGCCGGTTTAATGCAATTGTTTTGCATTTCATTTTTTCCCCATGTTAATCTAAGAGTTCTCTACTTTTCCATTTCGTTAAAGGTTACATTCTTTTCCCCTTAATTTATAATCAAATACATATTGCTATCCTGTTATTTGAAAACAAGATAACTGGAAATAACTATTTCTCCTTCCAAGATGCTCCATTCTCTCCCTGCTTTTCTTGACTTCAGTGAGGTGAAACCTTAAAATTCCCTGTCCCTACTTAAGCTGAGACCTTAAAACACTTTTCCTCCGCTCCTCTTCAACCCCTTGATTTTCTTAGGATCACTTAACATTTTTAGTTTTGGGCTATTGTTGGAATTTCTCTTGTAGTATGTCCCTTCTATTTTCAGAGTCCTTATTTAGCACTTCCATTCTAGAGCATCCACCAATCTTCATTCAAATTTGGGAGAGAGGGGTGAGAGCAAGCTTCCTCACTCATCATGGTTTCCTGACCTGTTCATGTCCCCCCAGTTTGAGATCTCTCAACATGGTGTATTTGTTGTTTGTTGCTTTACATGTTTTCCACAGATTGGATGTGTGGGTGATACACTCTGAATTCTTGCATGGCTGCAAAGATCTTTTGCCCTCAAAAATGATGGGCAAACCACTTGAGGGGATTTGGATATGTTTTCTGAATAGTGTGTACATGGTATTCTACTCTCTTTTAGCTTGTAGTGTTTGAGATGAGAAGTCCAATGTCAATCTGATTTTTTCCCCCTTATGAGTAGTGCTTTCTTTTTGTCTGGAAGCTTTTAAGGTTTTGTGTTCATCCTCAAGTTGAGCAGTTGTACCAGGATAACCTATGTCTTTTCTTGTCATCCTTCCTGGAATTGTGTGAGTCTTTTCAATCTGCAGAATCAGGTCTTTTTTCAGTTCAGGGGAATTGTCTTCTGTTTGTTATTTAATTATTGGCTGTGCTCCATCAGTTCCTTTTTGTTCTTCTAGAACTCCCAACATTCTTAAGTTAGAGCTCCCTGAATCTATCCTCCAGATCTGTTATCTTTTCGCTTATAAATGTTGTTTCTTTATATTTCTGCTGTATATTTAGAGATAGTTTTTCCATTTTGTCTTCCAGGCCACTAATTCACATCTCAACAGGGGCTCACCTACTATAGTTGGGAAGACATTGTTTTAATGTATAGAAAGTTTTTTAAGTCTGCCCTGAATTGCTCTAGGGCTCCTGTGATTTCCTGTTTGAGTTCTTGTTTCTCTCCTGGAGAAGCTGTACTTCACCGAGCTTGTGCACCGTTTGTTCTGACCGATCTTCTTCAGCTGGGACTTTGAAATGTATTGTGAGTGTTCTTTGTTCCTTGTTTGTACCTCTGCAGTGGAGTCCGGAGTGGCAGCACTCCACGGCTGGTGACAGTGGCGCTGCCCTTACCCTCCAGGCCAGTGCTGTCCAGTAGAATAGGGCAGCCATGGATGCCTGGAGGCGTCTTCCTTGCCTCTGGATTCTCCTTCAGACTCATGGGCAGGGGTTGTAGCTCACTCAGCAACTTCTTGGCTTCCTGGCATCCAGGGAGACCTGGGGCTATCAGGCAAAGCAAGTTTCTGCCCCCCACCTTTGTCCCCGCACAGTGGGGGTCCACAGGTCTCTTGGCTAAGCTCTTCCCAGTATCTGTAGCTGTTGATCCTTGCTCCAAAGCTCTCTGAAGCTGGCTTCAAGTAAAATGGAGAGATCCCTACACCTGTTTTTCAGCCTTCTTTCCCACATGTGCCCCTTCTGCTCAAAGACCTCAGCAGTTCTCCGAGTTGCTGATGGATCAGCTGAGACTGGAGAATTCTCTCTCTCTCTCTCTCTCTCTCTCTCTCTCTCTCTCTCTCTCTCTCTCTCTCTCTCTCTCTCTCTCTCTCTCTCTCTCTCTCTCTCTCTCTCTCTCTCTCTCTCTCATCTCTCTGGGCAGGCTGTCTGTATGGATGGCAGTCAGGAGCCACTAACAACCCTCCCCACCCCACCCTCCCCAGCTACTTTTTGTCCACTTGGATCAGATTAGGTACTGGACTAGATTCTAGAATCCTATACGCAAGTTCCTCAAATTGTGGGCTGGGCACTACTGGTGACCCCCAAGATGATTTCTGATGGTACAAAGACACAGTCTTCAGTAACATTGAATCCTGTGGTGGGAAAGTTGTTTTTTCAATTCATTTCTGATTATGACAAATAGCAAGTCTTGAGTTTGGTGTTACTATGTCTTTGACACCTCTTTAACACTTATTAAACTCTCTTTTAACAAAACAGAGAGCAAGTGTCACGCTCAAAATCTTTAGCAGGCATTTAGTATTTGCTGTGATGGGGAAGGCTGATTGTTTGGAGAGAAAAATCAGCCCTTCAGTGAGTAACCCATTTTTTCTGCAATGCCTAATACATATCTAAGTGGAGATGTTGAGTCGGCAGTCCAAGGTCTTAGCCCTGGGGCATTCCAGCGTTTAGAGATTGGATTCCTTCCTCATTGCCAACCAATGCAGAAAGCACCTTTCCCACTTGTTGGCTAAATGCCTTTACATTGGCTAACTCAGAGGTTTGCTGCCCATCACTCTGGGCCACTTCTCGGCAGCCAAGGCCCTGTGATTGTCATTAGTGTTCCATGCATCTGACCAAGCGATACTTAAGTGCAAGCAGGGACCACAGCCAAACTTCCAGCTGTGCAGAGCCTTCTGCTTAGCTGTGCACAAGGATGTGTGGAGGATACCACACATCCTTGAGGGGTGTGGTATCTTCCAGCAAGGCTACATAAAAAGATGGAAGCAAGCCGAACCTGTTTTACAAGTTTGAACATGGTTCACACTAAATGTTCCAGATTCGTTGGACCTGTCAAATTTCTGGCTACTGCCAGTATTTATTAGGATCACAAAAAATCTGCCATTAGTTTAGCACTTTTCCTTCCTACCGGCATGCTGGAAACGTTTATTTTACCAGGACTGTGTGGCTAATGCTGTTAACTGGCTCTGTGAAGGGGTCACAATGCTGACAGGGTTAGCAGGCCAGTGGCCTGAGGGCTGTCTGTGGCCTGGGGCCTTTTAGGTCACTGGATATTAGAAGCCTTGCCCACAGCAGGCAGCCAAACTCAGGTTCCACCCAAGAGGGCAGGTCAGTGTGTCTGAATTTTCAGGAGAAGCCAGAAATCAGTATCCTTTTGTGAAAATGTTTCTGATTTATAAATATTTGCTTAAAGAAAAACAAAATTAAAACTCAAAACTTTGCAGGCCAAACAAAACACCTCTCTCTGGCCCAAATCCAGGCTGCAGATGGACAATTTGAGGCTTCTGCTCTGTGACAGTGGGGCCAGCTAGCCACTCTGGTTCTTATGTCTTCCTCCATTACTGTAAGATGGAACCACCACCAGGCTTATTGGGGCAGCAGTTAGGAGGGGCTCTGCTTCAACCCCCAGCTGTTTACCAGCTCTGAGATGTTGGGCAAGTAGCCAGTTAACCTTCTTAAGCCTCAGTTTCTCCTTCTGTAAAATGGCGATAACTGTGTTACTTCTTCCTAAGATTGGTTGTGAGGACTACATGAGAAAATATACATAAATGCCTGGCACAAAGTTGGTGTTTAAGCAATAGGAACTGTTGTTTTTGTTCAATAAATAACAGGTGGAAATGCTTGGAAAACCTAAAATGGAATGTTGATTATTTGTCACTGTTATGGGTAGTGGCTCACGAGCCAGGTCAGGAAGCCCTCACCATGTTTCTGCAGCAGTGGAGGCAGCAGGGCATGATAGTGATTGATTCCTGGAGTCCTGGAACTCACTGTTCAGAAAGAGCTGGTGCCGTGTCCCCCAGCAGCCTCCCCTGGGCTGGTGTCGGGCAGGCCTGGCTACTCTCCCCCATGTCAGACCTGGCAGACCTGCAGTCTCTGGGCAGCCCCTGCCTGTCACAGAGCGCTTCCCAGGATTGAGGGTGCTGAGAAGACAGAGGGAGAGTTTCCTGCATCTCTTCGGGAGAGACAAGGGAGTAGGGCTGTGGCTCTTGGGGGAGTCGTGTGCTGCTCTGGCCTCCAGAGCCCTGTTGCTGCTTCTCATTTTGATGTAGACGTCACCGTCAAGGCCACTCCTGTATATAGCCCTTTGTTCTCAGTGGAAAGTGCCACCAGGCACACATACGCCTGACTTTAGATGGCTTATGCATTCTTCCAGGACCAGCTGAGGAGCCCTGGGGATGTTTTGTCACCGGAGAGAGTCAGCAAGTCCTCACTGGAGCTGGGGACACACAGGAGCCAGTGCAGGAGGAACACTGGGTTTCAGAGGGCATGTGTGGCACCACTATAGTAAGGCCCATCAGGAACTGGAGCAACACACCTGAGACAGGACTGAGCGCAGAGTAAACCTCACACACTCCATGCATGCCACCTCCTCTGCAGGGAGCGAGAGCTGCACCAGCAGAGAGGCCAGTGACATGCCTGGCGCTTAGGAGGTGTTGGGTAAATGTTTACTGACTTGAATTCCATTCTTAGGAGCCCTGTTTGTGCCACATCTGATGCTGGCAAATTATGTGTGTTCTCTGCCCCCTCCCACTATCCTTCCCGGTCCCTAACTGCCCCTGCTCTGTACCATCCTAATCACGTGCACATTGCAGCTTGACAGTTGCCTCAGCAAAGCTGGCCGTGGTGATGCCAGGCAGACGTGAACGTGACAGCGATGCCAACAGTATCGGGGCTCTCCCTGGACCGTCTTCATCCATTCGTTCACTGTTCACTCCTGCAGCAGCCAAGCGTCTGTCCCCGGCGAAGTGGGGCAGACAGTGCTGTGAGTGTAGCAGAAGGGACAGGGCAAGGGGTCCCTTTGGTAAGGATTAAGCTATGAAACTGGAAAGATGTTTAAAGAAGGATAAGAGTTTCTGATTCGGGGCCAGTGTGGCAATAGAAATCTGATTGTTGAGAGCCCTTCTTAATGTGGAAAATTTTTAAATGCCTTTCTCCCTCTTTTGCAAATGGTCAGAAATCTTGCCCCTTACCAGCCTGGTCTCCTTCCTCGGAATGTGCTTGAGTCATCAGTATTCCTTGGAAGCTGGTTCCTCTGTAGCCCATCCATGGAGTGGTTAGGAGCAGGAGCTCCTGAGAATACCCACATTTACTAACCATGTAACTGTGGGAAAATTCCTTCACTTCTTTGTTAACCAATTTCCTCATCTTTACGATGGAGCTAGCACTAACTTGCATAGCTTTTACTAAGGCCGATGCTGGGAAGTGAGGTCCGAACAAGCCTCCCTCAGAGGATTGTTGGGAGGATTAAACACAGGAATGTCCATGAAGCCTTTAGCACATGCTTGCACCTGAAGGGGTTCAACAGCTGCTGCCATTACTGTACCCCGGGCCTGGCTCTCACCACTCCAGTGTAGCTGAGTGGTGTGCATTAGAGAGGGCTTGGACAAATAGGCAGTGTGAGCAGTGTGTATTTTTTCCTTTTGTCTCCACCTGAAACCCAAATGAGGAGAGCCTGGCAGAGTGGACATATTCTCAGAATGCAGCTCGAAAGCCCTGCCCTCCTCACACTGCTTGTTTTCAACGTGAGCCAATTTCAGGCTTGATTCACATTCAGAACCCCTCCGCGCCCGGCTGCCGGCCCAGAAGCAGGCCTGCCTCTCAGCACAGTGCCAGAGACTGTGATGAGGCAGGAGGCACTACCTGCCCTCCTACTGGCCTCACCGACTGGCAGCTGAGCCCCGATTCTGAGAAGGCGCAGCTGGACCCTCCTCAGGGTCTGCTGCACCAATGGTCGAGCGCGAGCCCTTGGCCTTGAGAGCCAGAACACACTGCCCCGCCCGAACATCCTTAGAGAGGAGAATTGATGCGGAAGCCCACAAAGTGATTTTTGTGGACTCTCTTTTTGGGGGGCATGACCACACCATCGTGGTTGTTAATGAGGAGCTTCCATCTGCTTCAGAAAGACTGAGATGGGAGGCCTGGGAGCCATGGCAGGGCTATTTCAATCCGCCACACAGAGACTGGCATCCTTTCTAGGCCACATCCACTGCTGGGGAAGGAAGACTGGCCAGGCTGGCTTTTATTGTGTCTGTGACTGTATTTCTCTGGGTCTGGCAAGATATGCCCTCACCTGGAATTCTCCCCTACTCTCTTTCAAAGGCTCAACAAAGGGGTGACGCAAAGGAAACCAGAAGCATGTGGCTAACATTGTGCAGTCAAAGAGGTTCAGGGGCCTGGCCGAGTGCAGACTTGGCCCTCTTTGCCCAGCGAAAGTTGGCGTGGCAACTGACCGCTGCTGTTTCATTCGGGGGAGATGTGAGTTACCCTGGAGAGGAATGTGCATTCAGACTTGCTTTTGGCAGACTCTACCCCAAGCGTTTCCCCCAGAGAGCGTGAGAAATTGTGATTTCCCCGAGGAGCCTCATTTGGGGTGATCTGTACCTTTTGCCTTGAACTCTCCTCAGCAGGGAGCTGAGAAGGGCACTTGTTTGTCTCTTTGTTTCACAACAAATGCTCACCTAAAATGGTCCACCATCTGGGGCAATGCTTAGGAGGCTCTGTGGCAAATCTCAAAGCCATCCCCTGCGTGCATGCCAAGCAGCTTGAACTGGAGAATGAGGGATTCTTTTCATGCCCCTTTGTCTCTGCAGGTTGGTGGTAGTATTTTGGTGTCCTTCCCTACCCAATCATGTGATAAGAAGAAGAAGAAAAACAAGTCCTCATTTAAAAAAGAACAGGAAGGGAAAAACCAAGAGCCTATGAAAGGCATTTTCCAGGCTGCCTAGGTCTGTAATCTAGTGAGAAAGGAGAGTGAAGTTCCCAAAGTTTCTAGGGGTTTGGTGGAGTGGAGGGAGGAACAGAAGTGCTTTGAGAGCAGCTGATCCCTAAAATGCCTGTGAGAGAAAGTTACTCCAGCCGAGCTCAGCTGCTGTAAAGTGGGATGGGAGAAGATACTGTCCTACAATATTGTAGCCCTCCAAGCCCTCAGAAGGTGTGCAGCAACCCAGCCCCCCTTTCAGATCAGCCTGTCCATATGGCTGTCCAGTGCCCTGCTGCCATCCTTCCAAGCAAACTTCCAAAGGCTCTGCAGCTTCACTGCAGTCATCAAGGCTCCTGGTTGCTAAGAACAGAAATCTGCCCTAGAGTGACAGAAATAGATCGGCTCCTGTAACTGAGTTGCCTAGGGGTAGACTAGCTTCAGGCATGGCTGGATCCAGGTGTGTGCTACCCTGACTGACCAGGTACAGATCAGGGACTCACCCCTAGAACTTAGGCTAGGAGTGGGAAGAGTCGCCAAAGTGCAAGGAAGAATGGTTCCCCAAAGGAAAGTTGAAATAATGTCTCCCAAAAAAGGGATAATAGAAGCTGGGCTAGCAAAACCAGCAGATGTCCACTACAGTCCCCATTTGTCATTTACAGAGCTCATCCTCATTTACAGGCGTATCCTGCAGTGAGTCATCACCGCGCCCCACCATGAGTAGTGAGGGGGCCAGAAGAAACCCAGATAGGAGCCCTCCCACAGGCTGTCAGAGCCCCACCTGGTCTGCTTAGATGACAGAGCCTTTTGGGCTTGTTGGCCTGGTGTCAGAAAGGGAGATGTTTTAGGTGACTTGGGTTTGTAAAAGCCTTGTCTCTGAGCTGTCAGCCAAAAACAGCAGGCTCTGGTGGTCTTTCCTCTCTTTCCTGTGGTTCGTGAGAACACATCCAGAGGCTAATGAGCAGGGAACATAAATAATGAACAAACATACTGTAGACAGGAAGGCAGGAAATTTTTTTTTTTACCCAAAGACTGAATAAGATGAGCAGAACTCTTCAGCCTCACTTGTGCATTCTCCACAAAATATAATAAAAAAAGCTGTACAAACTGCCCCCCAATGTATAATATTGTTCATATATTAGACATAATGTACTAATAAGAATACTTCGTTATGTCAGCAGCAGAAGAAAGGGTGATCTAGCAGCTGCTCTCATCAGACAGATGGGAAACCAGAAATGTTACTTTGATCGAGGCAGTAAAATTGACATCAAACCAATTTGCCTTACTCACGCGGGCTTTTACTATGTTTAATGAAAGCTCATGTCTGTACACAGACATTGTCGAAAGGCCTCAGGAGCCATAAAGCTCTCTGTCTTGTCTTTGCAACATAACCAATGAATGATAACAGTCGAGTTTCAAAGAACAGTTCTGGATCTTCCCAGAAGTAAACAGAGAGAGGACAGCATGAGGCAGCTGTGTGTCCTGGCCCTTAAAAACCATATGAGAACCAAGATGTCAGGGTTAAGGGGAGGGAGGTGACTCTGGTTACTGTCACTAAGAAGAGGGCACTAAGGGAGAAGACTATTCGGTACCCAAGGTGGAGCCAGGGTTGGCAGCCCAGGGTTACAAGGTGAGGGATGGTGGGGAGAGATAGGTGTTCATCCTGGGCCACAATTTAGAGGCTCCCTGCCTTCACAGAAGGAAGTTACATGTAGAATCATCATTTTAGAGCTGAAGAGGTTCTCTAGGGGTGGGGGACCTGCAGCCTCGGGGCCACATGTGGCCTTCTGGATCCTTGAGTACAGCTTTTTGACAGAATCTAAATTTTACAGAACAGTCTGTGTTCTATAAAATTGATCTGTTCTGTAAAATTTGGATTCTGTCAAGGGGCCACACTCGGGGATCTGGAGGGCCACATGTGGCCTTGAGGACACAGGTTTCCTTTCAACCAACATGTATTGATCATTCATTGTGTACTGGGCACTGCTCAGGACACTGTGGTCAGTGGACAGGATAGACAAGGCCCCTGCCCTCGTGGAGCTCACGTGGGTATGTGGGGAAACAGACAGTATGCAGAAGTATTTACGAGTATATGTATCTGGTGTTGATACGTGTTATGGAGGAAAATAAGGAAGGATACAGATATGGAATAATGGAGGGAAGGGTCTAGGCCATACATGTAGGAAGTGAGTCCAGAGTCCCAGTGACTTGTCCAAGCTTATACCAGCTGGTCAGCAGCAGAGCCAGGACTAGACCCCAGGTCTCCTGAGCAACAAAATTGGGGTATAAGCTGCCACAGTAAATGGCAGTATTTTCCCAAAAACACAGGCATAGAAAGGGCAGTGGCTGGATTTGGAGGTGTCCTGACAGGAGGCTGGCAGAGCTGCCTTGAAGGATTTCCTCTGCCACCAAGGTGGAGCCTCAGGCCAAGGCCAGTGGTGCTGGCCTAAGGAGGGCGGCTTCTGCCCACTGTGCCTGGGGCTACAAGGCTAGTTACTAGACAGTCTGCACAAGAACCTGGGTCTTCTGCCTCCAAAGTCCAGGGCACAATGTCTCTAATCCAAAGTCAAGGGTCCTGGGATTCAAATGAACCACACCACCAAGAAGAAGAAAAGGAACAGAGTTTTAGAAGGCTGTGCCCAAGCATCACTCTGCCGTGGAACGAGAGCTGGTGCGTGCACACCTGCCACTTCCCCGCCCCCGGCACTGTGAGCCTTGGGAAAGTCAGGGTTCTCATTGTTTTCCAGATAATGGCAGCAGAGGCTCTGCGCTGGAATCACGAGTCCTGGCCTTGCCCCCAGCTGTGTCTGGTGACAATTGGCAGCTGACATCTTTGCTTCTGGCCAGAGCTAGAATAAGCGACCCCTTATTAAAAATGGCATCTTTATAATAGATTTCTGCAAGTCACTGTCAGCAGGACATACCCCTTGTTTTGTACCAGTCTTTCCTCTGGGGGATTGATTTGCCTGTTACTATTATTTTAGAACTCTTTAGAATAACCTTTTATTCTATTAATATATTATTTTAATACCAAGTTTTAGAATATTAAGTTTTAAATATAGTATCAATTAGTAAGGTATCTTAGCTATTTTGTAAATAATTTTTCTCATACCATACAACTTCACCCCACAATGAAACAGGTGGGTTTTTAATTGGGTCTTTCTCTCCTTTTTAAATCCCGTTTGTGCTCATGGGCTTCACATGAGCCCAGCCTGTAAGGCCCAGGGGTCACCCAGCCTCTGTCTTGTCTTGTCCGGATTTTATAGTTGTCTGCCTCCCTTGGGAGAGGTAGCCTGGTGGTCAGACAACGCCCCCGCAGCTGAATCTGAAGTTGGGAAAGCTCTCATCTGTGAGCAACCCAAATGTCCCCTGCTAGGGGTTTGGGTGAATGACTCATGTCCCATTCAGATGACAGGACACCAAACAGCCAGATGACGGGACACCTAGGGTGACGTGGAACCACATCGATTACTTCTTGAAGTCTTCTCCGGCCAGGGTGGATTGAGTTTGGTGTCCTCCTCTGTGCTCCCACGGCTCTCCTATAAGACAGTGGCTCCAGAAGGCAGGCTTAGCCATGTGGTTCAAGTCCATTGCTCTGTACCCGGTGCCTGGCATGAAGAAGGCACTTGAAAAACAATTGTTAAAATGAACATCAAGTTCAGTGTAAAAAAAAATCTACAGTGTGACTCCATTTAAGGAAAAACAATACGCATATGGACTCCCAGGTAAAAGGACTGAAATATACACCAACATGTGGACGGTGGTTCCCTCCAGCTGGTGGGATGATAGCTGATTTTTTTTTTTTCTTCTTTTTTCTTAGCTGTGTGGGTTGGAATCTGTAAGTGTTCCAAGAACAGGCCTTTTAGTCAGGGCTGGAGAAGTCAGGGAAAGAGGAGGGAAAGCTGTCGTTTATTAGTGATCCATGCCTAGAGCAGAACCACTGGTGGGAATCGAGATGGTTTGGGGAGGTACACGGATGAACGTTTTTTATTTTAATAGGCGAGCATTTGTTTGAATGTGTAGTTAAGAAAAGGTGTAAGTAGTACATTAACCGTATGTGATCTGGCCCTGCTGCCTTCACTGACCTTGTCCCCCACTCTCCCTGTCTCTCGCTCTATTCTAGCCCTGCTGGCTCCTTGCCATTTCTCCACCATCCAAAGTGCCCCAGGGCCTTTGCACTTGCTGCACTCTCTGCCTGAATTGTTCTTCCTTACGTATTTGCAAGGCCCACTCCTCATCACTCAGGCCATAGCTTCACATGTCACCTCCTAACTCTACCTCCCCATCAGTCTACCTGTTTTGTGTTTATTACTCTATAGTAGTTGTTTACTTCTTTATTTTCTGTCTCCTCCTGTTAAAATGTGAGTCCTCTAAAGGCAGGGGTTGTGTCTGTCCTGATCACCACAGTCTCCTGGGTGCCACGTAAACTGCACCTGGCACACAGTGGTCAGTTCTGTTCGATGACAGGAGGAAGCTATTGGTTGCGGATTGAAGGAGGCAGTAATTTGGGCAGTGGTCCCCAACCTTTTTAGTACCAGGGACCAGTTTCATGGATGACAATTTTTCCATGGATGGGGGCGGGGAGGGGGAGGAGGCAGAGCTCAGGTGGTGATGTGAGCAGTAGGGAGTGTCTGTAAATACAGACGAAGCTTCCCTTGCTCCCCTCCTGCTGTACAGCCCAGTTCCTAAGTTTCATGGAAAGCAATTTTTCCATGCATGGGGTCTGGGTGGGGGTTTGGAGGCGGAGCCTATGTGGCCCAGTTCCTAACAGGCCACGGACTGGTACCAGTCTGTGGCCCGGGGGTTGGGGACTACAGATCTTGGGGATGGCTCTGGCTCTGCCAGTTGAGAAACCAGTCTTTATGCCTGGAGAAGAGTGAAGCTTCTGATCTCCCTTCAGGAGCCTCCAGGTTTCAGTGGCTCTGTGTTCTTGGAATTCCGGGAAATCAGAAGTCAAGGCCCCAGTGCAATTGCCTTGCAAAATGTGTACATTCTACCTTTGCCCAGCTAGTGGTCTCTGAGCCAGTCATTCAAAACATGGATACTCTCTGGCCTCCCAGCATCCCATTCATTTGAGTCAAGGCACTGCCACATCACATAGGAGGGGGACCTGTGGCTTGGGAAATAAGACTAGTGGTATAGCCCTGCTTTGGCACTGATTTGTCTGTGACTTTTAAATAATGCTAGCAGCTGACATATATTGGGCCCAACTGTGTGCCAGACCCTCCTCACACATTAATACTGCCAGTGGCCCTGGAGGGACAGAGTCATCATCCCCATTTTACAGAGGACAGACATAGACCCAGGAAGGTTGGGAACTACCCAGAATCCATACTGTCAGTGAATAGGGGAGTCAGGGTGTGTCTGACTCTTAATAAGTGCTCAGTGTATATTTGTGGAATGAATGGATGCATGAATGAACAAATGAATGAATGGTATTCTGTAGGGGATTTGGGCTGCTGCAGTTCCTAGAAACTCCTACCACTCACCTATCCCCTTCCCTGCCCACACCTTTTACCCTCTGGACCACTGTAGACCATTGTGCCTAGTCCTTACTATCAGTGACATCCCCTGAGTCAGGGAGCCAGGCCCCTCCTGCTGGTCAGTGCCACTGGTCACAGACTTCATTACAGTGAAAGGAATACAAGAACAGTCAGAACTCCAACAGGGAGAAGAAGGGCGGGGGGCGGGGGGGGGGAGGTTCAGGCAGGGCCCTCTCGGCCATTTCTGCTTGGGTGCCTTCCTCTGTTGTGCCCACCACCACACTGGTCAGCTGTTGCCTGCCAGTGCCTCTTAGCCTGGCTGTCTGTGACGTTTCCGCATTGAGTTAGCTTGCTGTTTACGCCTTCCCCGGGAGGCATGTAAGCAGCAAGGCGCTCAGACCTATGCTAGCACCAGTTCCAGAGCAGCCGTCTTGACTCAGATCTCTGCTTCTGATTCCACCTGCCAGCACACGAACTGCCTGCATTCATTTAGTACCCATTTCCCAAGCTCTCTGTGGGCCAGCTGTGGGCTCTGGAAGACATGAAAAGATCCCACAGAGTGGCTGTCTCCCACTGAAAATGATTTGTTGTTCTTTCAGATAACAAATGAACATTTTAAAAAATGAAGCAGGCTGGGCACAGTGGCTCACATGTGTAATCACAGCACTTTGGGAGGCTGAGGTGGGAAGATTGCTTGAAGCCAGGGGTTCTAGACCAGCCTGAGCAATATAGCAAGACTCCCCACATCTCTATAAAAAATAGAAAAGTTAGCCAGGTGTGGTGGTGTATACCTGTAGTCTCAGCTACTCTGGAGGCTGAGGTGGGGAGATTGCTTAAGCAGTTTGAGGCTGCTTGAGGCTGCATGAGTCATCATATGATGCCACTGCATTGAGTCTGGGAAATAGAGCAAGACCCTGTCTCACAAAAAAAGAAAAGAAAAGAACCAAAAAACATATAAAGAAGAAAGTGAAAAAAAATTGCCGAATGCTACCACCCGGAAGTGATCTACCTCGTTACGCATATCATCTTCTCTGTCCCTCCTTCTCCCTCCGCATAGCCTCCACCCCCCACACCGACAGTCACACACAAGCATAGCTTTATGAAAACAGCTGCACAGGACACACACTGCAGCCGGTGCTTCCACTTTAGAGTCCTGTCCAGGTCCAGTGTTCTCATGGAGTCTGGAGCCCCTGATTCCTGGC
Organism: Lemur catta; assembly: GCF_020740605.2. Classification (NCBI taxonomy): domain Eukaryota; kingdom Metazoa; phylum Chordata; class Mammalia; order Primates; family Lemuridae; genus Lemur; species Lemur catta. The sequence goes on along the minus strand of NC_059147.1, from coordinate 30,893,603 downwards.
ATGTGGTGCATTCTCTTATGGGTCTCTGACTGCTCACTGCTTGATTAAAAATGTATTCTGTGGGGCCATGCTGGTCCGCGCCGCCTCCTCTGTGCTCCAGTACTACACCCCCATTGCTGATGAGGAAACTGTTGTCAGCAGTCATGGAAGCAAAACACCGAGCCCTGACCCTAACCCAGGCAGCCGTCGTGTGAATCTCCATTCATGTCCAGGAACACATTTTATAGCACATTAAGATGGCCCCAGATCGGGAAATTCAGCTTTTCAACCCGGGTGTTCATTTGGTAAATGAGCAGATTCTCTGCTCCAGTACAGAGAATGCCCTCTCTGCCACCCTATCTTCCTTTCTTCACTGTGACTGTTAACCCGTCCTCTTCCTCTTCCTCCTCCAGGCAGGCAGAGGTCCTCCCAGGGCTTCCCAGCCTTCCCTCCACATGGACCCATTTCTCATCCTCTTCTTCAAGAGGACAGCCACAGGACACCCGACCAGCTGCACTTTCTTCCCCTGCCACACCATGCCAGGCACTCTCCTTTACGTGTATTCATTCTTTTGATCCTAAACAACAGCCAGTGAGGCTAGCCGCTGTTGCCATGCTCATTTCCGGGGAACAGTTGAGGAGACTGAAGCACCAAGCAGTTAAGAAAATTACCCAGTCACACAGCTAGAGTCTGGCTCCAGAAGGCCCCTTTAATCTGGATCATTAAAAGGATTATAGTGAAGGATGGAGAGACAGTCCCAGTACAGAGGAGAGAGTGCTGATGAAGGGAAGGGAGGGCCATTTAATCCGGCCTGGAGAGGGAGTGAAAAATCATGTATCCCAGCAGCTTAGGGCCTTCAAGTTCACGAACCTCCAGAAACTGGGAGGAAAACTATGTGTGTTGGAGCGTTTGTCGCCATCTCAGAGGGGTCTGTGATTCAGAGGAGGAGAATGGCTGCTGGGCCCAATGAGCCTCCAAGGTCCCTTCCAGCTCCCAAGCCTGTGGTTCTGTGACCATATAAGGCCACTGCCCAGGGAGTCTCACTGCAGCTAAGTGCAGTCCTGCACTGTGAGGGAAAGCGGAGAGCAAAGGGGCCCAAGTCCGGGAGCCCTGCAGGGCAGCAAAGAGAGAAATGGAGTATAGGGGAGGGCCAGGGTCCTCCGTGGTTGCCTCGTTCCAGAAAGCATAGACCTGCTCGGGCGAGCTTCGCTGCCCCCCCCTCTCTCCCCACATCCACATGAGATCTCCCTGCTCAGCAGCGTTGCTGGGTTTCCAGAGTGCAGCTGGCAGCTTCTGTCCAAAGTCGAACACTCAGGGCTGCAGAGTCAGCCCTTGCCGGTTCAGACCTCCTGCTGTTCTTAGTGCTTCTGATTTGGTGGCTTGGAACACCCCTCAGAGTCCCTGTGTTTTGGGTGGGCACCAATGCCTGAACCTAAGCGCTAACCACTGCTCTGCTCTACCTCTCTGGAATGAGAGGGGGAGACAGGAAATAAAAGGGGCCTTATTTGATACTTTTGAGGATATTTGCCTCAAATCGATGCTTCAGAGGAAAAAAGAGAGGAATATGACATGGAAAAAATGCTGGGGAATGACTTACATTAAAAAAGTCAGTGTTTTTCTAAGTGATAGGCTTATGAATAATATTTCTTGTTCTGTATGCTCCAACTGTTCTAATCTTGAGTACTTATTTCTTGTTGGGAGGGATATAAAATTCTACCCTGAAACAGGAAGCTTATTTTTAAAACCCAATTTGAACAAGTTATAGGGCTAATAACCATGATTTGAGCAATTTTCCCCAAATTGCACCATGTCTCAAACCTCAGATGAAGCTTCTTTATCTTGGGGACACCCCAGGCACGAGGCTAAGACTTGCTAGCCAATGTTCTGCATAGTCCCAGCCCATGGATTGAGGTGTGGTAGAAAGGACTGTGAACTCGGAGAACTGGGTTCTGTTCCTGGCTCTGGCACTTACCTGCTAAGAGACATTGGGTCAGTTACTTAATCTCCCTCAGCCTTGGTTTCCTCTTCTGTCAAATGGGTGCAGCAAAAACCTACCCTTCCTACCCAATTAGGTGGGTATAAAGATTAATGATACCAATAGGTGTGAAAAGTGGTAGTCCCATCCCAAGTGGAGGGAGATCCGATCCCACAGGCAGCCAAGGCTGTAGAGAGCATTCCCAGGATGGTGGCAGGGCCTGCTGGGCCAAAATGAAGCATGAGAAGCTCACTGCCCTGGCTTCTGGGGAAGGGTAGTATGTCACGGGGACCAGTAATTCCTACTTGCACCTCTCAGTTCACCCAGAGGGCCCCACCCTCTTAGGGGAGACTGGGTGACAGTTGCCTTTCTTTCATGGTTTTTAGCGGTTGTGCTGGTGTTTACAATGTATGTCTTCAATTATTACATTCTACTTTTAAGTAATACTACTGTTTTCACAAATAAGAATCTTTCTACAGTATACTGCCATTTTATCCTTCTCATCCTTTGTGCTATTGTAGTGTAAGTTTTACTTTCATGTATGTTATAAACATCATAATACATTTTTCAGCCTTTTTCCTCTCTTTGATTTGGATAATTTCTATTGCTATGTCTTCAAGTTCACTCATCATCTGTGTGTCTAATCTGCTGTTAATCCCATCCAGTGAAATTTTCATTTTAGATAGTATATTTTCATGGCTAGATATTCCATTTTTTTTAACGTCTTCCATTTGTCTCTTTATTGTGTTTATGGCTCATGTTTTTAAATCCTTATTTGTAAATTTTCATCTGTGTCACTTCTGAGTCTGCTTCTACTGACTGATTTTTCTTCTGGTTATGAGTCACACTTTCCTGCTTCTTTGCACATTCAGGAATTTTTTTATTGGATGCTGATATTATGAATATTATATTGTTGAATGTCTAGAGATTTTGTTGTCCCATTTAAAGACTTGGACTTTGTGAGGTAGTTAAGTTACTTGCAGGTTAGCTTGATTTTTTTTTTTTTTTTTTTAAAAAGCTTGTTTCTAAGCTTTGTGAAGGCAGGTCTAAAGTAGCCTTTACTCTAGGGCTAGTTTAGCCCTTTTACTATAGCACAAGCCTTCTGAGGTCTCCACTGAGTGCCCCAGGCATTCAGCAGACTCTCCACTGTGGTTCTTTGGAACTTGAGTATCCCCAGCCTTTTTCTTTCCTCCTCTTCTTTTTTTTTTAATCCCCCAGCCTTGAATGGGCTCTGGGAGGTGTTCAACTTATAAGCTCCCTGATACTTACTCTTTCTTTGGTAGTTCTTCCTTGCCCACATTGTGGAATCTCACCCTATCCAGCCACAGACTCAAGGGAACCCCTATGCTGAGGTCCGAAGCTCACTCTTTATGTAGTTTTCTCCTCTCTGGTACTCTGCCCTTTGGATTCCAGCCGCCTCAGCCTGCCTGAACTCTTTATCCCTTCAGCTCCATGAAATGGCTGTGTTCTGCTTGCTTTCTCGCTCCCTGCACCGTGGTCTGGTGAACACCTCCAGGCAAAATCCCAGGCAATCCAGGACTCACCTCCTTGGTCTCACCTTTCTCAGGGATCACAGTCCTGCACCGCCTATCTTCCAATGTCTGAGAACACTTGTTGCCTGTATTTTGTCCAGTTTTCTCTATGTTTACAGTGGGAGCTGGCTAGCCAACTCCCTTGGAGATCTCTCACATCATGCACCAGTGGCCTGTACTGGTTATATATTCCCTCAAGAGACTTTTATATAAATGAACTTAGGGCTAATGAAAATCAACAAAAAGCTGATAGGGTCATTTTCATCTGCTTCTTAGAGAAGCTCAGGATGAAGACCCACAACCCAGTACCACGTCAGATTCTGCGACAGGAATTGTGAGTGTCTATCAACTGATGACTGGATAAATAAACCGTGGTATATCCATTCAGAATATTTTTCAGTAATAAAAAGGAATGCGCTGCTGACCCATGCTACAACATGGATGAAGTTTGAAAACATTATGCTAAGTGAAAGAAACCACTCACAAAAAATCATATATTGTATGATTCCATTTATATGAAGTCTCCAGAACAGACAAATTTATAGAAACAGAGTATAGATTAGTGGTTGCTTAGAGTTGGGGTGGGTGATGGGGAATAACTGCTAATGGGTCCAGGGTTCCTTTGGGGGAGACAAAAATGTTCTAAAATTAGATTGTGGTAATGATCGCCCAACTTTGTGAATATGCTGAAAAACATTGAATTATATACTTTAAATGAGTAGATTGTATGGTATGTGAATTATATCTCCATAAAGCTGATTTTAAAACAGAAAAATTTTTAGCAGTTTTCTCCTGTATGAAGGTAGGGACAGAATGGGAAGGGGCTGTGGTCCGGTGGAAGGGAGGTATCAGCTGTTATATTGGTGTATGTCCAGTTACAAGTGCTATTCGATCTTGGACTGACAATCTGACCACAGAAGAGTTTACACAGTTTATTGAGAGATGACTAATGTTCGATGTTAGTGTTAAAATGCATATGCTCTTTCTCGATTACTTCCGTTATAAGAGGATTCTTGTAGTTTTGGCGTATCCCCTGCCTCCTGTCCAGATCCTCGTCCACAGGAGCACATGTTGAGTGGCCACCAGGGAGTGTCACGTGGCCTCTGAGAACTGTGACAGCCCTTTTGTGTCCTCCATATCCCTGTTCAGATCCACTAGACCAAGAGTAGTTGTGGTTAAATCCCAGCCCAGGATGGGAGAGCAGGCACACCCCTTCTGTTGGCCTTTCTCTTGTCGAAGATGAAGGTGGTTATTTGTTCCTTTTAAGTGAGCCATCCTGCCTTCATTAAAAGCACTATGAGTTTTCCGTGAAAGAAAAATGTATTATTCATTTGCAGACTTCTTGTAGGGACCTTAAACAGTATACCTCTGCTTGTATACTTAAGTCAAGACCCTGAGCTTTGCTTAAAATACTAATAACTAACATGCATTGAACACTTACTGTGTGCCCCTCGTATTAGCAACACTTCAATGACTAGTATTTCTTTCACTATATATAGGGAAAGGGAAAAGACTGCATTTCTTTTTTCTAGCATTCTGTTTTTCAGATTATTTTTCAGTAATTCAGATAGATTTTTCCTTCAGATTTTATGGCATTAATGCAGCAACTCAGTAATTCAGCATCCCAGTAGGACCTAGCCCTCAGCCAGCTCAGCCACTGGGTTGGCCTCGGGACTTCACGTGCCCAGTGCTACTTGTGCTGACTGAGAACAGTGTACTCATCAGGTGTGGTGTGTGTGGTTTTCTCTAGGATCATCCATGAAGATGGCTTCTCCGGAGAAGACGTGAAACAGTACAAGCCTGTTGTCTACAGCAACACCATCCAGTCCCTGGCAGCCATTGTCCGGGCCATGGACACTTTGGGCATCGAATACGGTGACAAGGAGAGAAAGGTAGGCCCCTGAGCCCATGCGCACAGCGAAAAGAGGGCCTGTCTCTGTTAACATACTGCCTCCTCTTTGCAATGCCAGCTGACTTAAAGGAAGAAGAAGAGACTGTGCTATATACACGATATATGGTGGCGTAGTTGCCAAGCTAAGCCGTTGTACCCATCCACCTGGCAAACCTCCACAGCAAAGTCACCAACAAAGGCAGTAGCCACAGAATGCCAGGGTTTATTTTGCTGCTGAGTGTTGGTGACTATTCCAAATTGGGGCTGCCGCAACACTTAACTTGAACAGAAAAAATATTTATTAAACAAAACAGGCCTTACCTGCCCACCCTCTCCCCTTCTTAGAAGAACTTTCCTTGTTTGTTGGGATGGGCAGCAGCCACTTGAGTTGACTGTCTTTCATCCTTTCCACCAAGGCCTGTGTTTTCGGCCTCTCCTGGGTAAGTCTAAGGACCTAAGGGGCTCTCCCTCCTGTGGGAAGTCGATGTCCTTGAACAGGGACTGTTTTTCTCAGTTGAGTTTCCAGGCGTCTGATAAGTAGTGAATGGAATAAATGCTATACAAAAGCTTCTTATTTGCAAACATTTGCATGAACAATAAGACTGAACTATATACAGCTCCACTGGCAAAGCTAAACAAAAGGAGAGAGGGAGAGAGAAAACAGCCTCAGAATTCTATCCAGAAGCAGCTCCTTGTTCCCTGTTGGGATCCTGAATCCCTGTGATCCTCTTTCTGGGACCTGGCCGTGGAGAAGGGGAGCAGGTAGGAGCCCGGAATAGAGAGCATGAAGTCTCTGATTGCTGTGTGATTCGATTGTACTTTATACACATATCCCGTCTTAGCTAATCATTTCCCTCACAGAGGAAGACTATACTGGTCGTCTCTGGGTCTGATAAACCGTCTGTGACAGATTGCTTTAAATGTAAAATTTAATATTTTATGCACAAAATCCTAATTCCACGGGGCAGAGTCACCCTGGCTCAGGCATTGGCTCCTGCAGGTACTGGGGAATTCGGTGACAGCCTGGGGTGGGGAAGTCGGGCACCACCAGGGGTCTTGGGCCCATCTGTTGCTCCTCATGGAGGCCAAATCAGTAAGCTGGTTCTACAGAGGAAGTGCCTCTCTCCCAGGAGGCTGACTTTAGATTCCGTCATAGAGCCAGGGCCTGTGGAAAGAGGAGGGGGGAACAAAGGCGCGTTAGTTTTCTCCAATCTTGCTTTTGTTAAGCATTCACTGTAGGCTTACGATTGTGCCAGGTGCTGGGATACAGGACTGAGTACAGCGGGGAATGGTGTCCGGACACACCAGACACTCAGAAAATACCTACTCAGATCATCAGAATTAGCCGAGATGTGCACAGTGCTATATTCATCTTAACAATAATAGCAACAGTGGGAATAAACGTAGCTACCTCTCACTGAGCATGTACTCACTGCCAGGCATTGTGCTAAATAAGCATTTTACATGGATTAACTCATTTTAATTAATTTAGGCATTAAAGCCCAGAACAGGTAATGCCTGGTCTGATCTTCAGGCGTGGCACAAGCCAAATGCCTTTGGTCTCTTTGTCTCCCTTTGGCCAAGGAAGGAGCAGAGTGCCTGAATCTCAGGTAACGAGATGGCAGACACAGTGCAAAAGGCACACCTGCTACACGCACACGGCACACGAGATCTTCCAGGAGTGTGTGTGTTCACAACCATGCCCCCCTCCCAACCAACTCTTCCTTCCCAAAAATCTCCCATCCTGGTATAATCCAGAAAAGTCAGTGTGACCTTGGAATGCTTTTCTCCTTCTCTTTTGGAAAATATTCATTGTTCCTGTGGTACTTTTTCCCCCATCTTATTATCTATAATAGAGAGAAGATTGCTTGGGAATTGCTAGGACTATATGTTAAGGACTGTACTGCAGGCCCCTAGGAAACAGGGGCCCTTCTCCAGCTATTTCTCTCCCAGGGGATTTCTCAGTCTAGTCAGCCCTCAGGTAGGAGAGAGGGGAGGGGGAAGGGGAGACAGAGAGCAAGTGGGGACTCCTTAGCGGGTCCATTGGACACACCAGAGTCCAAGCCAGTCCTGTTATGGCAGGTGGCATCATGGCAGGCACCTGGCCCATCACAGGGCAGCACAGGCTTATCAGGCATGATCTTCCTGGCTGGCAGAGGCCCCCCAGGCACTCGGGCACCCCCTCCCTCCCAGTGTTCTCATACCTGTGAGAAGCAGGAAAGGAAAGTAGACTCAGGACTCAGGCCAGAGCGAGTGGGCAGCTGAAGAAGGTGTTTCCTGGGAGCAGGCTGGCGTGGATTTGCAGGCTGCGGGGCTGGGCACAGGAGAGTGGCAGTTGACTCTCCCCTCCTGATGGGTGGACATGCAAGACCTGAAAGGGCTGCAGTACCTGCTGGTGTGGGGAGGCTGGGAGCCAAGGTCCTTCCCTTTCCTTGTTCTGTGGGAGCTTCCTGAACAAGCAGGAACACCCTGAGGGAGGAATAGGCCTGGCCTGTGGAAGAAGGTAAAGCTGTGTTCGGCCTGAGCGCCTGTAGGTGGTCCATTGCCGATGCCCAGACGCCCTGACCCCAGGGCAGGGTCTCCAAATTATTTCCTCTCTCAGGTCCCCAGAGGCTGCCCACCTAGGGGATCTGCCATTCAGATGTGGGGGTATTTCGGTCTCTAAAGAAAAGACTTGCCTCCCTCTCTTGCCTTCCCCACCTCTGTCACCCTCCCCACCCACCAGGGGGTGTCTGGAGGAAGACAGCCCCCCACCCAGTCCTTGCTTTGGCCAGCAAGCTTTGCACTGTCGATTGCAGAAAAGCACGTAAAAACTTCCTTGCCATACCTCAGTCTCAGCCACCAGAACACGTAGGTGTCCCTGGCTTCTCCCTCAGCCTCTCTGTGGGGCGGACTCACTTGAGCCCACGTAGTTGTGCCTGAGCCCAAGCCTGAGAGAGCCTCCACGCACATGCCCCTGCCTCACCAGCCTATACACCCCTCCCCAAAGACACCACGGCATTCTCATACCCTCGGGCCTTTGCTCAGGCCATGCTGTCTGCCTCTAGGGCCTTCTCTTCTCCTCTTTCCCATGCAGTGAGGACCAGCTAAGCGCCCTCTCGTCCATGAAGCTTCCCTTCCCCTTCCCGACAGCTCAGCGCTTCTCACTGAATCCCCTCATGCACTGGTATGAAGATTGTTTATGCCTCTTTCCCTAGAGCGTGGGCCTTGTACTTTCAGGTGGTCAGAGCCCATTTGAGCAGCTAATGAGAGCTGTGAGCCTTCTCTCCAGAACAAGCTACACACGCAAGCTACACATGAACACCTCTAGGGAATTCTGCATGCAATTTCAGGGGGCTCTGGCCCCCTGAAAGCCCATCAGTGGACCCCAGGCTAAGAGCCCTGCTCTGGGAAAAAAACAACCCAAACCATGCTTTCGTCTAAACTCTACAACGCTCAATACAGAAGAGGACTTCTGTGACCAAATGTGGGACTTTTCCCCATACACCAAGCAGCAGACACCAGCTGGGTGTCCTCTAACTCAATTCTGACACTGTCTGCGTTGAGATAGCGTCAGATCCCCCACAGGGTGAGGGCTCAGTCCACAAGATGAGCCACCACACTCCCCCACATCAGTCACAAGTCTGGCACGTCAAAGCTTCTGACCTGCAGCTTCAAGTTGGGGTTCCTATGACCTCTCCTCACAGAACTCAGGGAAGCGCTTACTTACATTTACTGATTTATTATAATAGATATTACAAAGGATACAGATTAAGAGATGCGTAGGGAGAGGTATGGGGGAGGGCTGCAGAGTTCCCACGCCCTCCCCGGGTGCACCACCCTCCAGGAGCCTCCTCTTGTACAGCTATCCGGAAGCTTCCAATCCCAGTCCCCTTGGGTTTTTATGGAGGCTTCATGACATGGGCATGATTGACAACAGCGTAGAAATGTGACTAGACAAAAAGCTCATGATCTAAACCCAGCAAGGCCTGTCTGTTCAGATTCCTCCTGGCCTCTCTGTGCAGCCTTCCTCCCTCTAGGATATGGGGCAGGACCCTCTCTGGAATGAAGGTCTTTTGACCAACAATCAGAATTAGAGTCCTGTGAAAGGAAAGGAGAAGGTCAGAGAGAGGAGATTCTATTAATATCTCTTGAGGCCTAAAAGTGCCCCAACATTATAACAAGGACGATGGGAGTTATGAAAGTCCATAGCAACTGTGGATAGAAACCAATACATATAGCACAACACCACAAACCTCTTCATAGTTTGAGGTCTTTTGACTAAGACCTGTGTCATTTGTCTTTGGGTCTCTTATCACCTTAGCAACCAGCACAAGTGCTCAGTGCTCAGCACCTAGTAGGTCTTCAGAACCCATCCCTTTAATGGAATGTCATTTCTTTCTTTTCTTTCTTTTTTTTTTTTCCTGAGATAGAGTCTTGCGCTTTTGCCTGGGCTAGAGTGCAGTGGCATCATCATAGCTTATTGCAACCTCAAATTCCCGGGCTCAAGGAATCCTCCCACCTCAGCTTCCTAAGTAGCTGGGATTACAAGTGTGCACCACCATGCCCAGCTAATTTTTCTATTTTTTGTAGAGATTGGGTCTCACTATGTTGCTCAGGCTGGTCCTGAACTCCTGGCCTCAAGTGATCCTCCTGCCTCAGCCTTCCAAAGTGCTAGGATTTATAGACATGAGCCACCATGCTCAGCCTGTAATGACATTTCTAACTTTCCCAGTTCTCAGAGGAAAAAAAGGAAAAGTACCTATAACTTCATCACTACATGAACAGCTATTGATTGAGTACCCACTATCTGTAGGCTTTGTGCTAACCCCTCTGTGAAGGTTCAAAGGCATGTGAGTTGGGGCCTTTAAAGAGCTGGTCATCTTCCTGAGAAGACAGAGCTCACAGGCTGAATGAGAACAGCCTTTCTGGAAGGCGGTTAGGGAAAGCTTCTTGGAGGAAATGAGGCTGGAACTGTCCTTGAAGTGTAGATATGGTTTGACAGGTACAGGTAAGGGTGAGGAATGGCACTTGACACCAGGAAAACACATGAGTAAAGGCAGTGGTTGGTAATGACCAAGGGAGCCTTGGTTGTTGGAGGCAGCCAGTGGCCTGAACAGAGGATTAGGGTATGAGCAAGGTGTGGGGAAGTTGGAGGGTACAGGTAGTCCAGATTTGGTGGGCCTTGGAAAGTATGCCAAGGAGTTTGGGTTCTATCCTGTTGGCAGTAGGCAGCCGTAGACAGATTTTGAGCTGGGGAGGGATGAGATGAAAGTGAGATTTTAGGAAATTATTACGATGACAGGATCGACTGGTGGGGAGAGACTGAGGGTGGGGAGGCAGGTTGGGAAGCTACAGCTACAGGCCACACATGAGGTGTGAGGGTCTCGGTGAGCCGTTGGAAAGGGACTTGGTGGTTAATAGGCTTTGGGGGCAAAAGGATGAGGTCCAAGAAACTGAGACTCTAGTGTTACCAGCCTGGATGGGTAGGAACAAGGTGAAACCTCAGGCAGAAAGTCAGGGCCAAATGTGGTTAAGTCTGCTTTCAGACCTGAGGGTTTCCAGGTGCGAGCGGTCAGCAAATAGACGGATTCAGAGAACTGAAGCTCCAGGAATCACTGGCTATGGATAATAGCGGCTTTCAATTGTTATGTTCCAGGGCCTGTTTTAAACATTTTACATTATTATTTAATCCTAACAACTACCTGTGCAGTGACTTCTATTGTTATCCCTTTTTATAAGTGAAAAAAAAAAAAAATGAGGCACAGAGGCTGAGTGACTTGCCCAGGGTGAGGCAGTATAAAATATATAGGTATATAATGCAGATGTGTAACCATAATAAAACTGTAATCTGTGTGGTTCAGGCCCAGAGCAGAGTCCCGTTTAAACGGGCATGGTACAATCAGGCAAAACAAATTAAAGAATCCCACACTTATCCTAAATCTCTCTAAGAATATGAAAAGGGGCTCAAAAGACAACTCCCCTGCTTTTCTCACACATCCTTTTCCAGAGACCCTCTCCTCTAGCCCAGCCTGCAGGGCCTGCCCACTCTTCCCCCTCTCCCCTTCTCTCTCTCCCACCATTCATTCTGCTGCTTCCTCTCCCTCCCTCCCCCCATCCCTTCCTCACTTTCTCTCTCCCCCTTTATCTCTCCCCTTTTCTCCAGCTGCTTCTCTCTCCCTCCTTTTCTCTCTCTCCCCCTCTGCCTCCTTCTCAATCCCCTTTTCTCCCCTTCCCTCTCCTTGTCCCTCCCTCCTTCCCCAGCTCATTATTATGTAAATTGTCTTAACCTTTTGAGCTAAGTTTTTCTGATCCTCCTTCCCCTACCCTTAGCCCAGAGCCTGCATCTGCATCACAAAAGCAGACCAACTTGTCTAGAAGAACTGACCTAAGCTCTGACATTGGCAGAAAAGATTGGGGAAACTGGACAATTGCAGGATTAGAAGGCTGACTTTGACTAGTGGGCATGGGGAAAGCCTTTGAACAATCCCACGTTAATAAATTTTATCTCACACACGTGTGTATATATAAACATATGTAAACTTAAGTGTATATGCATGTCTATCCTTGCATGTTTAAAATATACTGTAAACTAATGGACCAGTAGCAAAGTAATGCCTTGAACTTGCATGTGGCTTTATTCAGTAGGAAATACTCCCATTTTCATATTTTCACTATTCGTGTGTATGCCCGTCTCTCAATTACAAACTCTTTGAGGACAGCATATAGATCCATTGTTCATCTATCAGTAGCACAATGCCCAAAGCAAGAAATATTGGATATGGGAAAAAAAATCCCAGCTCCACCACCAGCTATATGGCCCTAGGTAAATTATTTAACCTCTCCAAGCCTTAGTGGTTTCAGCTGTAAAATAGTCATGATCCTTATATCTTCCTCATTCATCTGCTATAATGTATGTAGGATCATGCCTGACAAAGAGAAAGTTCTTTGCACATGTTAGCTATTCTCATTATTTAAGATGATTATTATTATTTATAAAGGATTGATGAATTGTCCTTACAGCAATCTGGTGAGGGATGGACAAGGTTTTATCTGCATTTTTCAGGTTAGAAATGGAGGCACAAAGCACTTAATCGGTCGTTCTGGGTCACTGACCTAAGCAGGAGGGAAGATCAGTGCTGGCTGGAATTGCTGCCCTGTGCTTTTCTGTTCCACCAAGGGGCTTCATTGGAACTGTCCCCCCTGGAGATAATGGCAGCTCTTTGGGGAGGCAGAATCAAATTTCACACTTAGTTTCCAGAATGTCGTTGGATCTCCTCTGGTAAAAGAAATCTTGACATTTAAGTCACACAGTGGAGCTCAAACACTATCTTTTTTTTTTTTAATCATGGAAATATTGTGGTGCCATCTCCACAGCTCAGTGCTGTTCACCTTGTAGTTTGCATGAATCCTGAAACAGACAAAAACAAGGATGCTATCTGGCCTGTGTCTGCCTTAGTTCCCTGGGGCCTGGAGATACTTCAGTGGCGGTTGTCAGATCTGATAGGGGCTGAGAGAGGTGACAGATGAAGGCCTCACACTCCCACAGCCCAAACCTGAGGCCAGGAAGAAGTACCCGTGCCTGCTGCCACTGGGTACTGAGGCTCCTCCCCTGTACCAGCCCCAGAGTCTGGCCCTGCTCTGTCTGGCCCTTTTCCTGCCCAGATTAATAGAGCTTGAAACTCCTCCATTCATGACATCTAATTCTGCTGCTCCATTTTGCAGATGGGGCAAAATCGGTGCCATCTGGCCCAAACAGGGAAGAAACTGACTCAAGGGAATATGTGGCAGACCCAGGACTAGAACTTTCAGTTTCCTGAATCACTGTTCTGTTCTCTTTCCGTCCCACCAGGCTGCCTCCTATACCCAGCCAACTCAGGGCCTCCTGTTCTTTCATTCAGTTGCTCAGCCAGTTAATCATTCCACAGATACTTTTTACCTAATCAGTTACTACTTACAAATACTTCCTGGGAAACAGTACACCCAATGGCAGGGATGGGTACAAAGATGCAAAGATCAAGGGGCCCCCAGTCTTGTACAGAGAGGACGACCCTAAGATGAAAGGGTCTTCTTGGTTTCCAAGGCTTCTCCCAGCTCTGACATTCCAGCCTCCAGGACCCAGCTCAGCTCCTGGGGTCTAAGGCTGGATTGGGCCCCAGGCTCCTGGTTTGGGGTGGGAGTCGGGGGATAGATTGTCTGAGCCCTGCCACAAGGAGCCCCAGACCTGGCTGCTGTACCTTGGCCCCGGGTGGCAGCACCACGGCTCCTCCTGGCCTTCCTCTAAAAGGAAGAGCCAACTCAAAGGAGCAACAGTTTTCCATATGGGAAAGGAAGAGGAGGGACTACAGTCTCCGGCTTCTGAGATGTCTCTCAGACGCCTTTCCTCCTCAGAGTCTTGTTTCCTCAGTTGAAAACAATTGCTCCCTCCTCTGAACCCTTGTTGTTTTAGAGACCCTCTCCCAGCTGCCCCCCACCCCCTGGTACTCTGCTTCATGGTTGTTGTACCTCTGTGGCCGGTCTTGTCATCTGCCTGCTCCCCACAGCCTCAGCCCAGTGCCTAGCAGGGGTCAGTGAGTCCAGGGATATGCCCTGAACAGATGTGTCCAGGAAAGAAAGAATGAAAGGTACAGATTACACTTCTCTGTGCTTCCTTGATCCCTCGACAGCCAGAGCAAGGGTGGCCTGTGCTCGCCCTTGAGTTCCTCCATTTGTGCATTCGCCTGGTGGTGGGTGAGTCCCAGTCCCTGCCCTCAGGGGGCACAAGCAGAGGTTAGACATTCAGCCTCGCTGTTCCCCAGCACTGGGGCTCATTGGCCACTGTGGAGGCCCCGGCCAGCACCTGGCCCCCATCTGGTCTTGCCTGACTTCCATCCCACGGCCTGTGGAGTAGGGTGGGAGTGTTCAAGTCCGGGCTGCCGTCAGTATCTACATGTTCGTTTCCTGTAGAAAGGGGCATGGAATTTTAAAAAGAAAGAAAAGTAAAAGGAAATTTAAATACAAGACTTCAGCAAATGGTAAATGGAAACCGCAAGTGGCATGCCTCGCACTTGGGCATGGTCTCTCTGTCCCTCTCTCTTTCACTCATTTACACTCCCCTCCCTCTTCTTCATAAGCCCTAATTACTCTGCTCTGATGGTGGAAAAATGTTCCCACTATGCAAATGAATACTCCCCAGCATCAGGACTAAGGTGGGTCCCAGGTGGCTAGGAGCCCCCTGCCATTACTGCCCTTGCCTTCTCCCACCCCAGTGTCCCCCACCTGGCCGCTCCACAGGGAGAACTGAGAGCCCCTTGGAGAGGGGACATTGTAGGTGCATCCCTTGGGCTCATAGTAGTCATGTCAAGGTGGCAAACAAGCTGCCAAGCAGACCTCACAGCGCTGGAAGTCGTAGAGAACAGCTGAGTGGGGCCTGCCTGGCCAGCGCCACATGCTGTGACTCCTGGAACATTGAAACGTGAAGAACTCCCAAGACAAGGGCACAAAATTGTGGTATATTTTAAATGCGTATACTTAACAAATTAATACTTTGGGCCCACCGTAAATGCAATGGAATATAATTGTGCTCCCTAAAAAATAATTACAGGATTTATAAAAACATTAACTCACAATGCAGTACTGGCCATGTAGTTCTATCATGGGACACAGGTCAGAGTTCTGTGATGAGCACTGTGGCCTTTCACCCTGGCAGTCTCTCTATGACTATGTCTAGTGCCTGGCACCTAGTAGGTGCCCAAGCCCCATATTTGAGCCTTTTGTGAATGTGCAGTCCCCTCCTGGCCACCAGATACACCATGGAGAAGCCCGAGGGACGAGTAAGGTAGATTTTAGTTCACTGATGGGGTTCCAGGGACTGAGAAAGGGGTTAGGTTTATTGAGGCAGCATGTGGGGAGGGCTGTGAGTCACAGGCTGGGTGGGGACAGCCAAGGTGGTATCTGTGTCCCTTGCCTGCTCAGCAGCCCTGCTATGTGTATGGGGGGGGCAGTTCACATGCCACATGTGTCGGGTGGGGGGCAGCTTCCCTGGGAAAGCTGCACACACGTCCATCTGCTTCACCTTTCCTCGGCTCCATCTCCTTCTCTACCTGCCAGGCAACCAGCAGTGGCCTCTCATCCCTGCCAGGGACCCCTCTGGATAAGTCAGGACACTTTGGTTGCAAGTAATAGAAGACACGATCAAACTGGCAAACTGGCTCATAAAACAACACGAAACACAAAACAGGGAGCTGGCCCAGTGATTAGGAAGTCCAGTGGCACGACTGTAGGTGAGGCTTGACTCAGCAGCTCAGGTGAGGCGCCTGTCTTCCCTCTGCCTCTCCACGCGGTCCCACTGTGTGGTCTTCACCCTCAGACTCCACAGAATCGCTCCCCCACCCTGCAGGAAAATGGCTGCAGCAGTTAAGTCATCATTTGGGACCTTGTGTACATCCCGGGGGGTCACAGAGCACAGGTGCAGCACAGTGGCTCTCCCTGAGCAGCCACTCGGGCCCTGCGAGTCTCTCTCGTCACCCCTCCCTGAACCCATCACCATGACCAAGGGGGCTGAGGGGCTCCTGACGTGAGAGTGAATTCCCCAGTGGGAAACCAGGAACTCAGGAAATGGATTCAGAAGAAATGGATGCTGGGGAGGCCACCAGCCATCCGCAAATCCCCTTGGCCTTGGCCTTGCCAGCTGTGCGGGCCTGTGGAAGAGATGACTCAGGCCTTAGTGGTAGAGGGCTGGCCAGGCTGAATCTAGCACAGAAGGATCATGGGATAACTGAGCTTGGCCTGGAGCCAGGCTGCTATTCCCATGGTGTCCTGTCCCCCAGGACCCCAGGTGGAAAGGCACATGGACACACAGCCCCCAGCCCACCACTCACCTGACGAGCTCACTGTTCCACTGGGGCTGCGGCAGGGCTGAGGGAAGAGTGGGAGATGAAAAGGGGAGGTGGGCCCGTGGCAGGGGAGGCCTCCATGAGGAGAGTCGGGTCTGGCCCAGCCTGCCTGAGCCAGCAGGACGCCCAGAGGGCTGCCCAGCAGGCGAAGCAGTGTGTGGGGCAGTCCAGGCCCTAGAGTCAGAGACACGACTTTGAATCCTGGCCCTGCCATCCACCAGCCAGTGACTTACAGCTAGTCACTTGCTCACCAAACTTCAGGTTCCTCATCTGCAAAATGGAGATAATACACACTCACAGGGTTGTTACGGCTAAAAGAAATCGTGCCTGTTTAGAGCTAAGAAAAGTGCCTGATACCCAGTAGGTACTCAGCAAGCAGCTCTTGCTGGCAGCCTCTTCTTAGCCACGCCCTGCTGCCTGTGCAGTGGAGGGTCAGGACCCCAAGCCTGGGTATGACAGTTGTTTCAAAACCGGGGTGAGGGGTCAGTGTCAAGGCCTCTGAGCTACCGCAGGTGGAAGAGGTGGCACCATCCCCTCCTGAAATGACCTGTTGGTTCTTACTCCAGGCTGGGAGGCTGTGCGCCTCAGTGCCTGCTCGCTGTGCAGGAGTGGAGTGAGGAGGGACGCTTCTGAATGAGTGCCCAGCAAGGCCCGAAAGAGAAACCAAAGAAATAGAGATGAGGAGAGAGCAGGAGAGCTCACAGAAAGAAAGGAGGGGAGCGGCAGACAAGGCTGTGTGACCTGGGAAACTCTGGAGACAGTGCTGCATGTACAGGCAGGGTCACCCCGCCAATGTCCCAGTGTCCTGGAATGGCAGCTGCTCTGCTCCTTTTTATTAGGGCTGCCTGTGGCTCTGGGAATGTCATTCCCCAGCCCCTCCAGCTGCAAGCGTCTTCTCCCTATGCTGGACACCCACAGCGTATGGCTCTCTCTTCCATTCCTGTGCTCGTTTATTCATTTGAGAAACACGTATGTGGCCTTCTCTGTGCCAGCATTGTGGGGAGCGCTGGATGCACTGTGGCGAGCAGAGGGGTGCTGCCGCCTGGAGCTCAGCAGGGGAGCAGGCAGACAGCCCTCAGCAGTGCCAGAGGCTGGCCTGGCTGAGGATGGGACACCTGACAGGACAGGAGGGACAGGGAACAGCAAGTGCAAAGGCTCTGAGGTGGGGAGTCCCAGTAGAATGTAGGGTCTGAAAGAAGGCTCATGTGGCTGGAGCCCGAGGTCAGGGGGACAGTGGCAAGAGATGGGGCGGGAAAACGAGACGGGGCTAGCCCTGTGAGAAGAGCTGCAGACCATGAAGGGGATCTTGGCTTTGTTCCCAGCTCAGCAGGAAGTCACCAAAGGTTTTAGGCCAGGCCAAGACAGGGCTTGCCTTAGGAGAGGCTTGCGCTGACCACGTGGAGAATAAAGGGGCGGGCACCAAGAGGGACAGCAGAGAGAAGAGCTGTGAGGCTCCTGCAGGTGTCCAGGGCAGTCCAGAGGGAGATCTGGGCCTCGCCTGGGTCTGCCTGTTGTCCACCCGACATGGAATCCTCGTGCCACGCCAGCCTGCTGGGCCGTGAGCCCCTCAGGCACACCGCCTGGGACAGTGAGTGCTGACCCCTGCAGATGTCTGACAGTGAGTGCAGGGAGGTCCTCCACCCTTAACCACCAACACAGATGGGCCCCCGGCCCTGAGCACAGCAGCAGCCCTGGCCTCGTTGCACTGGGAGGCGTCAGGGAAACCACCTCCAGACTCTGCATCCAGAGAGCTGCCCCTTCTCTCCCTCAGCCCTTGACTGCAGCCCACAGCCCCTTCTGGTATTCTGACCTCTGCTCCCTCAGCTCCATGGCTGGCTTCGGTTTCTTCATCTGTAAAACACAGATGAAGTATGTTTTTACGATGATCAAATACCATGGATGGGGAGCCTTTGCAGTGCAATGTGCTCTATCAATACAACGTGAGCATGTCACTGCCACTGATGCCCCCAGATCCTTCCTGACCCAGGCAGCAAGCTCATGTCACCCGGCACAAGGGCTAGCAGGTCATAGCTCTCCTTCCTCCCTCCTGAGCCCGCCCAGGAGCTGCTTCTTAAGGAGATGTGGACTGGGAGCATTTGCACAACCAGATTCCCCTCCCCCAGTATCTCTGGTCTGAGGTCCCAGGGGCAGTCCTTAAATAGCTCACTGCCAGATCAGGGCTAGCTTTTCCAGCTCCTTCCTGCCGCACTTCCCACGGCAGCCCTATTCCCTGCCTGGTGCCTAGACCAGCTGGTTCCCCTGATGACAACTGGCCAAGGAGAGGAAGGGTAGCTCTCTGGGCACAGTCCTGGGGGCCAGAGCACCTGCTGGGGGCCTGGGCCAGGCTGGGGGCTTCATCACTGTTTTGAGTCTGTAGTTGTGGACCTGAATGATGAAGTCCTTGACTGTCAGATACTTCCTTTGCTGGGACCAAGTCCAAGAGTTCCACTCTGCAGCAAGAAGCCTGGTGATAAGGTCAAAGACTGTTGCATCTTCTCATGGAGAGCCGCAGTGCACATCCTTGATGTGAAGCTCCGTGTATGGTGAGGCAAAGAGCACAGGCTCTGGAGTCAGGCCCAAGGGGGGCAAAAGCTGGCTCCCCCTTTTTTAGCTTTGTGACCTCAGGCAGGATCCTTAATGACTCTGAACCTCAGTTTCTTCATCCGTAAAATGGAAATAATACCAGTGTATATCAGTCAGGACACAGGCTCATCTGCTGTAATGAAGACTCCCCAAAATCTCAGTGGCATAACTGAGATGGAAAAGCCCAGATGGGATATAGGTTCGGACCCTCTGCCTATTTCTCTGTCACACTCAGGGTGTCTGCTCCATTGCAGGTCTAAGGCTGCCCTGTCTAGCTAGCAGCCAAGGGGGAGAGGGAAATGGAGGGCTGTCTTTTGCAGAAGGGGGATTGCTGGAGGCCTTGAGTGTCAGGCTAAGGAGTGGAGATTCTCCATGGCGGGGACCAAGAGGTGTCTGAGTTGAGGGAAGAGTGCCAAGCAGTGCTCCACAAGGATAGTCATAAGTCCCCTCACCAGAAATGGTTGTGTTATATCAGTTTGCTTCAGATTTACTGTTTATCCGAGGCCCAGTGGTATTTCCCAGCCCAGGATGGCAGAATCTTAGACCTCCTACCACTGGCCACTGAGGAGCAAGCCTCCCTTTGCAGACCGCAGGCCCAGCTTGCCCGATACCTGCTGGTGGACCTGCACCAGGGCCGCGTGGCTTCATCAGGGCACCTTCTGTGGGGCCCAGCACTCCCCCCTCCCACCGTGCAACCACATCCCTTACAGTCTGGGGCAGCCTGTTGGAGCTTAACTGTCATAGCTGCCTGTGTAAGCACTTTGCTGTGAACATGCAACTCTGTGCAGAAGAATCGTTGACACTCTTCTGGCCCAGGGTTCCTCAGACATTCATCCCGGGGTGTGATCGAGCAACGTTCTCTTTTCTTGTCGAGTAAGTCTGGGCACATGGACTGCATCTCCCCTTGGGGACACACGGTGCACATGCCAGTGTCGAAGCTGCTCAGTCTTGGGCCCTGCAGTGAGGATGACTGCTGACACGTGTCTCACCCAGCGTTTCCCAAACCTTTCTCTTTTGATTTTTTTTATATTTTTGAGTAATCCTGTTAGGTTATATAACCATTCTCTGGGACGTGCTGCTCTCCCCGAGGTCCTTCCCTTCACAGAGGGCAGACACTGAGGCACAGTGTGAGGAGACTTGCCCAAGATCATACCACCAGGCAACTGCCCAACTGGGGCAAGACCCAGGGCTTTTCCAACGTGTATGCCTCTCTCATGTCCCCATTGATGGCAAGAACCACACTCCAGTTTCCTGTCACCATCCTGGGTCTGCCTTCCCTGCCCCAGGGCCCCTGTGCCCTGCACCCTTTCAGCATCTGGTCCCCCCAGGCTGTCGGAGGGCGGGGCTGCTGCCTTTGGCTTCTCTTGCCGTCATGTTGGCCCCGCAGGGTTCGGCCTCCTGGTGGGGTAGATCAGCCCGTGACTAAGAATAAGCACCCAGGTTTGGGCCAGTGATCTCTTTGTTGCTGTCCATCAGCTAGAGTGGTTCAGGGTTATTGCTCTAAGACTTTCACCCTCACGTGCCCTCCGCTTGCCTCCAGGAGTGGCAGGAAAGGTCAGCCCTGGGCACCTGTGTTCCAAGCACTTTCCTTAGACTGACTCACGTGATCCTCTTCTCTTGCCCCTTCGAGGGCAGCATGTTTCTGGATGGCATCCTGATTGATATGTAGGTTCTATTATTATCCTCATTCTATACATGAGCAAAGTGGAGTTTAGAGAGAGCACTTGCCCAAGGTCACACCACTGGTAAGTGGCGAAGCTGGGTTCCAGCCCAGGCAGCCTGCTCCAGAGTGTGTGCTTGCAGCCAGTCTGGTGAGGACGCAGGCTCACATCATCTGTCTCGGCGTTCCTACTGGGAAAATCACTGGGAGCCACAATCCTGGACCGGGCACCGAGACGTGCGCGTGGGCAGTAACCAGTGAGTGTGGAGAAACCTGGAAAAGGCTCGCCTCAGGCAGCCGTCAGCAGCAGTGACGTCAGCCGTGCCCGCAGCTGGCTGGCCACGCTGTAGTCACATCCAGCCCACTGGCAGCTGAGGCCGAGGTGCTGGTGTAACAATGAAGGCCTCATCTGCCCCAGGGAGTCTGAAAACACAGAGCCCAGGCAGCCTGAAGCACGGAGCCTCCAGGGATAGGAGGGGACCAGAGGAGGGGCTTTGTCAGGTAGGGATTCATCTTGAACCAAGAGGTGTGCCCGGCCTTAGCTCAGGGGCCTGTGGGAAGAACACTGACCCTTGGCAGAAAAGCAAGGCTCCAGGCCCAGCCCCACCCCTGGCTATGTGACCTCAGGCACATCCCTTGCCCTGCAGGGTCTCAATTTTTTCATCCACTAAATCTGAAGAATGACATCTAAGATCCCCCCCCTCCCAACCCCATCTCCTTTTCAGTTCTATAAATTCTAAAAAGTTCTATAAATTCTCCTGGCAGAACTTAATTGCTAAGTTTAGGTGATTGCCAAGCACAAGGCTCTTCCTTTGTATCCAAAAAAGAAAAAAAAACCCAGAGTTTCAAAGGCAAGACACATGTGTTCATTTGAAGACTGACTTTCTCACAAGGAGGGAGTTGGTATTCCGGCTGCTGCAGGCTGTTAGCAGGAAAAGCAGCCAGGCAGGAGAGGAAGCCGTCCTGAGCACCCAGTGCATGCAGCTTGGGACGGTGGCCCCGGCGGGGAGGTACATATGGGCATGGTCCTTGCCCAGTGGGAGCCCCGGTGCAGACTGGCACACGTGGACCACTGAGCCATCGGGATGGAGCCAGTAAATCAGGTAGAAAAACACTGTCAAGTGTTACCATCACTGCATCTGTGTCAAGGGTAACCATGTCTCGGGGATGAAGGAGGTGAAGGGCCACGCACAGCTGTCAGTTTCAGTCTGATCAATCTGGAAGGCTCCCGGGGTGGTGGGAGAGGGAGGATGGATTTCAGTAGCGGTTTGCTTGACAAGGATGAGATGGCAGAGCATACGGTGCAGGCTTGGGAAGGGGTATGAAGGCCAGGGAGGCCTTTGGGCAGCTGGGTGATGGCATTGTCACAAACATTTTGCACACATTGCATTGATTGCCCCACGCCACAAACCTACAGCACCTAGGCAAGTGTCCCATGGCACCGTTGAGGCACCTGGATCCCAGAGCAGTGGGAATGTCCCTAACCTGGTCCCCCAAACAATTGCACAGGTTTCCTCCCCAGCTCCCCACAACCTCTGCTGCTCCCCACCCCATAATCTGTGCTCTACACAACAGCCAAATTGAGCTTTTAGAAATGCATATCTAATCCCCTGCTTAAAAGCGCTCAGTGGCATCCTTTGCTCTCAGGATAAAGCCCAGCCTTATCTCCAGCAGCTTCTGCCACAGGCTCTGCAGCTGATTCCTTAAATGCCACAACCTCCCAGCCTCAGGGCTTTTATGTGAGCTATCTCCTCTGCAGTGGACGTTCTCCAGCACTCCCCCGCCCCAGGCCTGGGCTCTGCTGTCACCTCACCTCCTCTGGAAGCCTTTCCTGGCTCCCCAGACAGGCAGGGAGGGCCTCTTGTCCTGACTCTCAGCCCTGGGTGCTACTTCAGGGCCTTGTCACTGTAAACGTGTATGTGCATGTGTATGAATATTTGATCAATGTCTACACCCTCCACTAGGCTGGAAGGGACAGGGGCACAGGGCCTATATGATTTGAGTTGGAGTCAAGTCTCCAGCACCCAGCACAGTGCTTGGCCCAGATGGTCTATTAAAGTCTACTCCATAGATGAATTCACTGCCCACGGTGTGCTGAGTTGTCTCCTGGGTTCAGATGCCCATTTCTCTGGTCCACCTTCCAAAACTGAGAGGTCTCTCCCCCTGCTATTGTAGGAAACAGCTGTTGACAGGCCCTGCCCTACCCGGCCCTCTTGACCTACAGATGTGGCTGCATCTCAGGTGCTGTAGCCTCCCGAAGCAGCCATCGTAGAATCGAGCATTCCTGTGGACACCTCTGCATATGAGGCTGCAGGCTTGGTGAAGTCAGAGCGTTCCTCCTCCCCAGGCTTTGGCCTGGGAAGAGTCTTGTGACAGTATGAGGAAAGTCGGGACAGTAGTTCTGGGTTTCAGATCCAGCTTTACTAGGAGCTAGCTGTGGGGTCCTTTGAAAACTCTATAATGCATGCTTTCACTGGGTCTCCGTACCACCTGACCATGTAGCTTCTGAGGTCCAAGGGGCCACAGCATCCTTGGATGTTCAGAGAGTCAGCCTTGTGTGTATAGCAGTCAGTGGAAGAACCAGCGAGAATAACTTTGAAAAGTTCAGCCTGCGGTAAGAAAGTAGAAATTGTGTCCTCCGTATGTGGGAGCCAGGACTGAGTGGCCCTGGAACTCTGTCGTTGTCCTGGGCCCAGACATTCTCTTCATCCTTCCTCCGACATTATGTAGCACCCGGTAAGTGCTGGGCCCAGCAGCAGACAAAACCCTTGCCATCCTTATACACAGGGAGATCAGACGTGGCTCCTTCCACCCAAGCTGAGCAGAACACATAACGCACTCTGCACCCAGCCTGCCTGCTCCTAGCACCCCGTGTGCTGCTGCTTGCTGAGGGTGTGGCCTGGGGAAAATTGCTGCCCTGTGCTTCCTTTTCCTTCCTGTGTAATGGGGATAAGAGTGGGAGCTGCCTGGTACGTGGGACCATGTAAAGCGCTTGAAGAGTACCCAGCACATCAGTGTGCACAGCTCTTTGTGTCGTCTGCTGTCACAAAATACCACAGACTGCGTGGCTTAAACAACACGTCCATTTGTCAGTTTGGGAGGCTGGAGGTCCAAGATCAAGGTTCCAGGCCATCAGGTTTCTGGTGAGGGCTCTCTTCCTGGCTCCAGCATATCAGAATGCCAGTGCCCTCTGGTGTCTTTTCTGATAAGGACATTAATTCCATCAGAGCAGGGCCCCACTCTTGTGACTTCACTTACTCTAAACACAGTCACACTGGAGGTTTAGGATTCAACATATGAATTTGCGGGGCAGGGGAAATATACATTCAGTTCATAGCACTCTTATTAAAAAGATTTACCCTTTATGATCTGCTACCCTAATGTGGCCCTTGGTAATAACTGGTGTGGGTGTAGGCCTTTACCCATGACACAGCTCTGCAGTGAGCCCCCTGAGGGTGGGAACCCTTTGCTCTCTAGATCCAAGCCCTGGACTTGGCACAGAAGTACATCCCTTTTACTTCCACCATCTTTTTTGAATTCTGGGCCTCCCGTCTTGGGGCAGATGTAACAGGTGTTTACAAGTGAGGAAACTGAGGCTTAAAGAATTCAAGTGACTTGCCCATAGTCCATGGCAGAGCTGTTCTTGATCCCAGATGTTTGAACACCTGGCCCATTGCCTTCTACTGCCAGTATGGCCCCCTGTGAAATCAGAGCAAGTAGTAAAAATCAGATCGTGGAGAGCCAGAATGAGTTTGGAAGCTGAATCCTAGAGACTGTTTGCTCGTAGGTCCTCTCGCAGGCCTCAGTTTTTCAACTGCTGAATGGAAACAACAACCCCTGCCCAAGCACTGTGCAGGAAGGGAGGCGAGCAGGGTGGCACACGTGAGCAGTGAGGAGTGATGCCTCCTGAAAGATGGCTCTGTGCATCTTCCCCTGGAACTTGGCTCCTCTTTAGGCAGGGCACAGAGGGCAGGCACCCCAGAAGGAAACACCACTGCTATTAGCAGTCACTCCATATTCCCCCTCCCTAGCCCCTGGCAGCCACCAATCTGCTTTCTGTCTCTATGGATTTGTCTATTCTGAAAATTGCATATCAATGGAATCATACAATGTATACCCTCGCATCTGGTTTCTTTCACTTGGCATAGTATTTTCAAGGTGTATCCATGTTGTAGCTGGACTAATATTCCATTGTAAGGCTATACCAAATTTTGCTCATCCATATGATGGACATGTGGGTTGTTTCCACTCTTTGGTCATTATGAATAGTGTTGCTGTGAACATTCACGTACAAGTTTTTGTGTGGAGTCACGTTTTCATTTCTCTTGGGTATATAACTAGGAGTGGAACTGATGGGTCACATGGAAATTTTGTGTTTAACTTTCTGAGGAACTGTCCAACTATTTTCCAAAGTGGCTGCACCATTGTACATTCCCATATTCACTGTATGAGGGTTCCAGTTTTTCTACATTCTCACTGGCGCTTATTGTCCCTTGTTTTTATCACAGCTGTCCTAGTGGATGTGAAGTGGTAACTCCTTATGGTTTTAATTTGCATTTCCGTAATGACTAGTGATGTTGAACATCTTTTCATGTGCTTTTGTGCACTTGTATATCTTCTTTGGAGAGATGTCTACTGAAAACCTTTGCCCATTTTTTAATCAAGTTATTCATCTTGTTGTTGAGTTGTAAGAGTTCTTTATATATTCTGGATACAGCTTCTTTATCAGATAGATATATGATTTGCAAATGTTTTCTCACATTCTGCAGGTTGTCTTTCCACTTTCGTGGTGGAGGCCTTTGAAGTCTTACCCCATTCTGCCCTGGCCCCTGGCCCCTTGCCTGGACCTCCCTCTTCTTTGGGTCTACTTTGTCTGTCTGTGTTCTTTCAGGCTGCTATAACAAAATACCTTAGACTAGGTAATTTATAAATAGCAGATATTTATTGCTCACATTTCTGGAGGATGGGAAGTCTGAGATCAGGGCACCAGCAGATTTGGTGTCTGCTCCATGGATGGCACCTTTTTGCTGTGTCCTCACATGGCAGAAGGGATGAGCAGGCTCCCACAAGTCTTTTTATAAAGGGCACTAATCCCACTCGTGATGGTGGAGCCCATAGGACTTGATCACCTCCCAGAGTCCTCACCTCTTAATACCATCACCTTGGGGGTTAGGTTTTCAACGTATGAATCTTGGAGGGACAGAGATGTTCAGACTGTAACATCGTCGCTGCTCTGCCTTCAGTGCTTGCACTCTCTCAGGGCTTCGGGAACTGGCTCTCTCTTGCTCCATGGATAATGTTCTCTTCCAGCATTCCCCTGGCAAGTTCTTGCCTGGCAAACGCTCCAGACTATACACAGGCTACAGTCATCCCTGAGTTTGGGGTGTTCTGAGGCTCTGTGATGAGCTGTGTCCACAACCCCATGAGACGAGTGTGGCAGAGGAAGAGGGATCCACTATTCACTGAGCATCCCCTGGATGCTGGGTGCTTTGCACACACTATCCATTGCAGCTCCAGAACAATCTCAGAAGATGCTACTATTTTTCTACTCTGTGGATAAAAGGGAGACAGAATTTAAATGTGGAATTTAAAACAGAGCCACTCACTGTGTCTGACTACACAGCATGTGTGTGGCTACAGGACTGCAAGTTCACCTCTGCTGTCCTCTATGGTAATTGTGGGAGAGGCCCAGTGTTCAACAACATTAGGGAAAGTGTTGTTGCCTCCCTAGGTGTAAGCCCCAGTGTGGTAGCAACAGGAGTTCCGTGACACTCTCGAAAATGCATAACTTCACCTGCTGAAACAAACAATCCCTAAATCTCAACGACTCAACACAGAAAAGGATTATTTCTTCCTCCCATCACAATGTGATGTGAAAGTGGTGGGGGCTGCTCTGTCCCAGGCCGGCAGGAGACAACTTCTCTGTGGTCAGTGGCTTTGCCATCCCCCTAAGCCTCAGCTCAGGGTCTTCTGCTGGACTCCTGACATCTGGCCAGGGACAGGGAAAGGAGAATACATGGAAGGTTGCAAGGGAAGTTTTGGGGGCCAGGCCACATTCCATTGCCAGAACTTCCATTGTCAGTTAGGTCAGACCTAACTGCAGGGGGATCTAGCTGTGACCTAAGGTAAAAAAGACGAAATACTTTTGCGGACAGGGAGCCAGTCTCTGGCACAGTGCTCAGGTGTGAATTTTAGCCAAATCACTGCTAACTCATAGCACCGCCTCTGCGGTGGGGACAGGTCCATTTTCTGGGCTCCTTTGGCCGTTTCCTGCCCCTCACTTGGGCCCATCTGAGTCGTGAGGGCTGAGAGTTAACAGAGCCTCACTCCTTTGTGACATGATGGAGCCACCTGGAAATTCACTTGTGGGTGACTGTTGTGTGGAATTTTCCTCTTCTCACCCTGACTCCTGTATCCAGTTCTGTGACCATGGATTGCCTTTCAGGTACACATGTCTGGAATTTTGATTCCATGTGCTGTGCACGAGACAGTGTTCTAGGAACTTCTCCTGTGTTGTGTCAGTGTATGGCCATGGTTCCCAACCCCCAGGGCATGGACCAGTACTGGTCTGTGGCCTGCAGGGAACCTGACAGCAGAGCTCCGCCGCCCCCCTGGCCCCTGGTCCGTGGAAAAATTGTCTTCCATGAAACTGGTCCCTGGAGCCAAAAAGACAGGGGCCACTGGTATGGCACACATACTTTGGGGGAGTATGAGATTAAATAGTACATGGATAACCTTTTTATTTCTACTTTTATAGTTATATATATTGTAATGTGTATTTGAAAAAAATCCTAACATATCAAACCCATAATTTCACATATATTATTTAAGATGAGGCTAATTTCAGGGCTATACTCATATGGGGGGTAAAAGTGACACATGAATAACCAAGTTTGGGAATATCGCATGAGGTAAAAATGCTCAGATGCCCACCTGCCTTGCTGAACTGTGGTCTTAGTGCTTGCTAGCTGTGTGACCTCTCTGTCCCTGCTTCCCTGCTGCCTCCGGTAGCATGTCCCCGTAATGCTTATAGGGTATGGGTTGGTTGGTGTATCAGTGATTAACAACAGTACCTGACACACATTATGTGCTCAGTGGGTATTGGACACTAATGTTGTTAGGAAACGCCACATCATATCATTTAACTGTGCCAACGATCCTGTGATAGCTGTTATTGCTGCCATTTTACAGATGAGCAAAGAAAGGTTAAGTCACCCGCTCAACTAGTAGCAGAGCCATGCTCCAACCCTTGGTGTGCTTGGCTCTGCAAGGGGAGTCCCAGTTACGATCCTGGCTCTGGCACTAACTTAGGAGGTTACTGTGGGCAGACTCCATCCCTCAAGCTTCCTGTGTATGGGATGGGGGGCCAGTTTAGTGCTTTGTGTGGGACAGGTCTTCCAGAACTTGGAGGCTGCTGTCTTTGCTCCAACCACAGAAGCCTTTGTTTAAAAAAAAAAAAAAACAGTGGACTGGATGTGATCTAGGTGTCTACAAGCGTTACCCCTCCCAGATCATCTGCCTGGTTCTGGGTTCTTGCCGCTCTGCAAACTTACCCCAGTGTAGACCATTCGTTTATCTGTCATCAGTTGCTGGACATTTCAGTTTTTTCCATTCTGAGGCTGTTATAAATAATGCTGCTAGAACATTCATGTACAAATTTTTGAGTGGACATATGTTTTCTTTTCTTTTGGTAACTACCTAGGAATAGAATTGCTGGGTCATATGGTGCGGGCATGTTAGCTACATAAGAAAATTCCAAACTGCTTTCCAAAGCGGTGGTACTGTTTAAAACTCCACCAGCAGTGTGTAAGAGCTCCTGTTGTCCTACACTCTTACTGACATTTGGATTGTCAGTCCTTTTCATTTTAGCTATTCTAGTTTGTGCACAGTGGTATTTCACTGTGGTTTTAATTTGCATTTCCCTGTTAACTGATATTTAACACCTTTTAATGTATTTTTTGGCCATTAATATATCTTCTTTTATAAAATATCTGTTCAAATCTTTTACTCTTCCCTTTTGTTGGCTTGTCTTCTTATTTATGAGTTGTTTTCTATATCCTGGATACAAGTTCTTTGTCAAATATGTGTATTGTAAATATTTTCTCCCAGTCTGTGGCTTGCCTTTGTACAGTGAACATTTTCAAATGGATTAATTAATGAATGTTGATTTGTCGACTCTCAAGCTTCCACCTGTAGTGTACACCTCCCTTTTGAGTGTTGGCAACCCTTTTCTAATTATTTCTATTTGGCTGTGAGATACCTTCATCTGCAGGTGAAGAGGTAGTATGGCATTAGAGGTTGAACTTGCGACTCTGGGGCCCAAGTCCCAGTTCCATGGCTCACAAGTGGGCAGGTCCTTCACCTCTGCTCTCTGAGCCTTGCTTTTCTGGTGTGTAAAATGGGCATAATAAACCACCTACCTCTTTGTGCTGTTGTGAAGATTAAACAAGATGCTGACCTCAGGTACCTCTCCCCAGTGCTGGTGGAATAGCTCCCTACCAAGATGGTTCCCCTGTCTCTGCCTCCCATCTTTCCTGCCACGTGCCACTGTCACGATTGCCGAGAGCTTCCTTTCTGAATCAGAAACCTGGGGCTCCCATGTGGGTGTTTGGGGGAGACCACTTTGTAAGGGCAAGGCTCAGCTGTCACTGGCTTCTTCTCTGATTATAAATAACAGGTTCTATTCTTAGCCAACCAGCAGTTAATTCTCCTCCTGTACCTTCCAGAGCCTCCATTATGGACCTTGGCTGTCCTTACTGGAGACAGGCCATTCCTTGGCCTTTGGCAGGACCCATCCCTTTGATACGTGATCAGAAAATTCAATTATAAAACCAATTACTGATTTCCTGAGCTTTACAAGGAAGACATGAAAGTTTGATTAAGTTTGAATTCCTGTTTGGCTGATTGCCAGTCAAGGCCCAATGGGCTTGTGGGAGGTTTTTGTTATTGTTGATTCCATTTTGTTTCATGGCAGCACTCTTGGGGTGGCGGAGGCACACTGGTTTGGTGCTGTGGGTTTTCAACCGCCTTACTTGCTGAATGACTGTTCCCCTGTTCTGATGCATGAGATGTAAATCCCCCAAAGACCCGTTACCAGGGCGACCGGCTCCGGAACTGAGCTCAGCTAAACAAAGTCCTTCAGCTTTGAAGGGAGAAGCATTTGTTTCTCATGTGGAGTCGAGTTATAGTGGCCCTTGACAAGGCTGCATTCAAGGCTGCCTGTGTGAACAGGAGTGCAGAGGCAGCTCACTGATCACTCTGGAGTGTCTTCAGCGGTTTGTCCAGGCTCAGACTGCTTCTAGCCCCTCCCCAGTAGAACACACAGATGCCGAGGCCAAGGGCCAAGGCTCCTGCTGGTATCTCTCTGCCCAGGACCTGCAGGGCTGGCCTTCAACCAGTGACAACCTGCTGGTCCCCAACTAGGGTGGAGATTGAAATGCAACGCTTTGTCTCTAGCCAAAGCACCTTGCTTTTTCAGATAGTCCTGGGAAGCCAAACAGGGACTGTGATGGGAGCAGGCCGAGGCTCCAGGTCAGAGTCGGAGTTGGTTCTAGGGACCTGAGTTCCTCTCCTAGTAATAAAATGAGAGGCTCCCAGTTTCTCTGCATGCTGTAGCCATTCCAAAACTCTTCCTGCAAAGTACACATTATCTAAGAGTGGTGCTGGGGCCCCACTCAGAAGTGTCTCCCCTGTGCCTAAAATTCTCCAATTAGAGATAAGCCCTTTGGGTTTTAAAAGCTTTTAGGTCTCTAGGAACGCTGGTTAAAGTACTAATACCCCTACAAGGAGAGGCATCTACTGGTAGGTATTAGCCATCACCTAATGAGAAAACAGCCCCTTGGGAGTAGGACACAGGATTCTGTACCCAGGGTGGGGTCACATAAACTACACTGGCCAGCCGCCCAGCTCATTCAAGGCCCGGCCTAAATGTCACCTCTCACACCACAAGGTATTTGCATTTCTAATATCTGTGTGGTGCACCACAGCTCACAAAGCACTTACCGTTTACTCTGTCCCCTCATCCACACAATAACCTCATGAGCTAGTGCCACCTTGACCTTCAGTTGCAGGCAAGGAAGCCAAGGCTCAGAGGGGTCAAGTGCCTTGCCCAGCATCACACAGCTGGTGAGTGCAGATTCTACGGACCTCGGATTTCTGAATACAACTCCAAGCCTGTTTCCAGTGCACACACAGCCTCCAGCTGCAAGAATGCCATGGACACAGTGCACCTGCTTTGTTTGATTGGCACATGTGTGTGTGTTTGTGTGTGTGTGTGTGTGTGTGTGTGTGTGTGTTTACAACGTGAGAATTTTTTGTAAGGTTTGAATTTGGGTTTTTTTTTCTTTTCTTTTTTTAATGAAACTGTTACAGCTTCTTGGTGGAGTTGTAATTAGGAAATTCTGGATTAGTCAGCTAGGCAGAATTAAAAAATAACCAGGCAGTGCTGGATGGAGTACTTTTTCCCCTGCTTGGAAATTGAGGTTTGTCAAATGGAGGGGGAGGGAGTTGTGAAGATGGGAAGAATGTGTGCAGCTAGGTCGGGTGGGTGGGGGGAGTATAGTCCCTTCTTTATGTAGAACTAGGCAATGAAAAAATAGTTATCTTTCTGTAGGATGCTTTTCTATATGTGCAGACATGAGGTATTATGGGAAACAGGAGGAGGAATCAGGTGAAGGAAGAGCCCAGGTTGGGGCCCAGGCTTTGGCAGGAAGGGGATTGGAGCCCCAGATGGGGCAATGGTTCTTGGAAGAGGTAGAAGAGGTATGTGAACAGACCCCACCGTCGCCTCCCCTCCAGCTTGCGCTTACTTACTGGTGATGGTGATGGTGGCAAGGGCAGTGACAGCCACCCCCGCATGTGGAGCACACTTACACCAGGCTCTGTGCCAGACACTCTGTTGTTTCTGGTGTTACCCTGACTGACAGTCTTCATTTTATTAGTGATATGCTTATTTTAATATGAATCCAAAAATATAAATATGTAGCCCATCTAGCTCACGATTGCCCAGATAGAAGAAGGCCAAAATAGGGGTTTAACTTTTTTTTAAAGTAAGTTAAGTAAATGAAACATGTTATGAACATAAGGGCAAGGGTGTCGCATGGATTGGGCAGCAATTATGAAAGTAGGACAGAAAGGACTGATGTTTGGGAAAGTTTGCAGCGTCCATGTGAGCGAGATGATATGATTAACCTCATTTTACAGATAAGGAAACCGAGGCTCAGAAAGGTTGAGTGACTTGCCTAGGGTCACACAGCTGATAAATGCAGAGCCGGGACCAAGACTCAGACCTGCCTGACTCCAAAGGCAGGGCTGGGCCTGCAGTCCAGGCAAACATTCCCAGCTTCAGTCTCCAGGTGAAGTCCCCAACCCTGGTGCCGGGTTAGCTAGCCTTCCCAGGGCTGTCCACTGGAGAGGGAAGGCTTTCCTCACTTGGTACAGAAGCATTAATGGAGGCAAACCCTGCTCTGGGGTGGTAGAGCCCGGGGGCCTGCTTCCTCCAATCTGCTACGTCTAATTTTCTCAAATAAAAGCCTTTTCAGAAAGGGCCTGGCGTGATGCTGCATGTGACTGGCAGGGCTGCGACTGCCAAGGATTCACTGTGCCGCCTGCCCCTGCCCCAGCTCCACCCAGCCCAAAGGGCCCTCCCCTTCCCCCTTTCCTTTCTTCCCTGGTTTCTCCCAGCCTTTCCTTTTTTTTTCTATCTTTGTTTCTGAATCACTTTTTCCAATAAGCTGTCAACTCCGTAAATCAAATAACTCCCTGAATGATTTCTGAAAGCCTCTTTCTGATAGCTGAAGCCTCAGAGTTGGAAACATGTTTATATTTATATGGGATCAAGATTTCAGAACATTATTAAACTTGCACAGGGAGCTAGCAGAGTAGCCACTTGCACACAATATAGATGATGAGGAAATGAGGAAGGGGCATCTCCAGCAGGATGGAAATAGTTACAAGCAACTTTGCCAGGTTTATTACTCTACAGGGAGAAATCAGCAGTGACCCAATCAGAGCAAAGGCTGTGGCGTAAAAACCACTTAGAGGCCTTGGTTTTATAACTGGCAGGTTCCTAACCTGGGATTCTGGGGCTCCCACTCCAGAAATAAAAGGCAGATTGATGTATGCCTGTGCCCAAGTGTAGTTACATGTGCAGTTCCTGTGTGTGGTTTGGTGTGGGTTCACTATGTGCCTTCTCTAAGGAAAGAAGCTCTGGCTTTCATCCAATCTGAAAGGGGCCTCCTATACTCCTAAAAAGTTTGCACTAAAAACCTACTAGTTACCAGGCGTGTGAGTTGCTAACTGAGGCCTCTGAGAAGAGTGATTCTCATGGAACCTAGAGTTTAAAGAAGAGTATAAACAAGAAAAGCACCAGATAGTTTAAATCAGTGGCTGGCTCTCTCAGTGGTAACCAGCTGGCCTCGGGCCACAGCTCACCCGTGGCCAGCTGTGTGACCTGGTAACCAGTGACCTCCCCTGACTGCTCCTCATGCTCCAGGCTCTGTCCCGAAAGGCTCACATTCACTCCCTTAATCTTCATAACACCCTACGAAGTTGGGACTGCTCGGAATGCTAAGGTTTGGCAAGGTCACACAGACAACTAGTTAGCAGTGGAGTCAGGACTAAAATCTAGGGTTATCCACCTCTAAATGCCTCACTGGGTAAAATACCTCTCCAGACTTCATTTTCTCATCCATACAATGGGTTGATTCCTATTTGGCCTATCCCCAACAAGGAAATAAGAATATTTTAAAAAATATAAACTTTTACAGAAAGTTTAGATCTGAAAGTCAAACTCCAGCTCCTGCTAGGCTCTGGAGCCCTTGGCAGAGCGGATGGCATGGCAGGAGCAGTTCCTGAGTTTTCTTGAACTCCTTCAGGGCTGCCAGGTGAACCACCAACGCGAGGAATTTTACTTAAACCTCATTTTACAAATCAGAAGAATTTGGCCTGTCTCCCACATCTCGTCCAAGTTCCAGCCAACACCCGTTTTAGTTCCAGAAGCCAGACGCTAGCAGCTGACATGGTCGTCCTCACGGGCACACTCCCTGCCAAGTGCCTCAGGCCACAGCGCAAGGCCAGGTTCCCTCGGGCTCCTGAGGGCTCTGATGTCAGCCCGTGTGGTCAGTGTGAGCGCAGGCCAGCCCGCGTGGGTGGTGCACACTGGGGAACAGTAGAGACAGGCAGTCACAGTGGCCACGAAACCAGAGCTTGGGCTCACTTTAGCAGTACAGTTGATGGAGGCTTTTGACTCTTTTTTGTTTTAAGCTCTCTTCCCCCTGAATATTAGTGGACCGTGTAACACACCTTGTAAGTACATTGAGGTGACTCAGATTTGCTTTTGGGGATCAAAGCTCTTGCAGGAGGGGTGCTAAGTCAGTTAAATTCATAGCCATCCTATGAGGTGTGTGCCGTTACCATCCCCACTTTACCAGTGAAGGTGCTGAGACTCGGAAGAGGCTAACAGGCCTGGTTCCAAAGTCCGGTCGGTGCTCACAGCATTGCTGTCTTGATGTGGAGGTGTGGCAGAAAGTCCTGGGGCCCTGACTGCCTTCGCCTGTGGGTCCTGCCAGCGGCACCTACGTCCCAGTCTCACACCACTGTAAACAGTCTTCTCTGATCTGCAGCTCAGAATCGGCTGCTCCTAGTCCTACTGACACCCCACCCCACTCACATGTGGTGCTCAGTTCTCAGGGACCCCAGTGCCAGCCCAGGCAGACTGAAGTCCCCTGGACCTCAGAAACTTGGTGGCTCAAACTGCTGGCCTCTCCCTGGAGGGTCTCCCCTACAACCTCCCTGTCTCCTCCTCCCCAGCCCCGCTTCCTGGCCAGCCTGAGCTTGCTCCACCTCCTTGTTGGGCACCACCAGGTAAGCCACCAGTGACCCTGGAACCTTGAGCTGGGCCCACTCCTCTCTGTGCTTCAGTTTCCCAACTTGTATGATGAGGGAGCATAAACAGCCATTTCTGCAGGCCCTTCCAGCTCAGACTTGGTTTAGTTCTCCAAACATCTACCGTCTCTCTTCAGACAACTGCACTGGCCTCTTGGTGTTCTCCTGGGGCCCCTCTTCCAGCTCCCCACCCCCATTCTGGCTGCGCACAGCAGCCAGCGTAAGGAATATCATTTCTCTCTCTGCTTTTAAAACCTTCCATGACTTCCTCCCCACTTGGAATGAAAGCGAAACTCCTTTCCGTGGCCAGTGGTGCCCTGTGTGATCGGAGTCACACCCTGGCTACTGCTCAGAGGCACTCTGAACACCACCCACCACCAGCCCAGCGACTGTTAGGACCTGCCACCTGTGTCAGTGATGCCATCACTGTGTGTGTTGGTTCTTCAACCAGCCTTGCGTCCTCAGTTTATATTTATGGCTTGTCCTGACATTTCCCTTTTCTTATGTGTTCCAAATTATTGAAAACAGCTGCTTTATAATTAATTGAATGAATCACAGAAAAACACTTTTTTTCTGTCTATAAATAATTCCACCTAAATTTTTCTGGGAGGATAAAATGCTGTGACAAGCAATCAGTACACACCAACCCATGCCGTCTTTCTGCTCAGCCTGGACTCACGTATGTCTGAGTGAGCCATCTCTGCAGCTCCCCCAGCCTGAAACGGGACCTCCGAGGTCAGTCAAGTTGGGGTCCATGGAGAAGGGCCACACGAGTCATAAGCACCTTTGGCTGCTTACTCTGCCCTCTCACGGACAGTTTTTCAGGATTGCACTACCACCTTTTGTGTGCCCAGCTCTGTGCCCCATCCCGGGGCCAGTGTGGGGCATACCAGGGAAAGACAGCTCCTATGCCCAGAGGACTCAGTCTTGTTTTCAAGACGTACACACAGAAGCCCATTCAGCAACCAACTGGTGTGATTCAGAGCCTAGTGCAGAACTCACAGAAGAGCAAGGTGTCCAAATGGAGACCCCACCAGAGTGTCCTGGCACACAGAGTGGGTGACAGGTATGCCCAAGGAGTCAGCTCCCTGCATTTACTGCCAGGTGCTCTGTAGGACCAGTATCTTCTATGTAGACAGACCCTGACATGGAAGAGGTTGTGGAGTGTCACACTAGAGGGAGCAGAGCTTGAGATGGCATTGTAGCTGGTGAGGGACCTTGGGCAGCAATTTCACCCTCTGGAGCAGTGGAGCCCCTTGTGACTGTCGCACTGTTTAAGTGCGCACATGCTTACTGAAGCATCACGAAGTGTGATGGCTGATGGGGACCTCAGAGATGATCACATCAAAGGGTGGCACAGATGTGGGCTGTGTGGCACCATTGACCACCAACTCTCATCCCTGGAAGTCACTGCTTATCAGTCACAGCACTGAACCTGGCCTCAGAGTCCTCTCGGGTTAGCCATCCCCTAGGCAGCCACCAGCAGCTGATGGGAGCTGGGCCTCATGTGGAAGCCAGTTACCATCTCTGATCTAGCCCATACAGCTCCCTCGTTTGACAGGGTCTGGCAAGGACAAGGGACTTGAAAAGCCAAGAGGGTAGAACACCTATATTGCGCCCCACGTTTTCTAACCCTCTAAGGCAATCCTTTTTGGATCTTTCCCTACCAAGTCCATTCATTCAGCAAATGTGTACTGAGCACCTACTGTGTGCCCTTGCTGTTAGATCCCGGATACAAGAGGGAGCACGGCACAGGAGCCAAGTGTCCAGGGATGACACTTGTAAACACATACATGGAGGGGGATGAGAGCTGCACCCTCAGGACTCTTTGACCCCAAACTTCAGAGAGACCCTGGTCTCTGCTTTTTCTGATTCTCAGGGGCTTTGTCTGTGGAGCTGGGTCCCTGTGTTCTTTACTCCTTTCAGAAGTCCTTGCCCCCAATTCCAGTCTTGCCTACAGGACTGATCAAGGCCTGTGGCCATCCACAGATCATAGGTCCCTCTTCAAGCTGGTTCTCTTGAAATGTTGTTCGTCATTTATTCAGTGTGTCTCTTACTGAAAATTGTTTCCTTGTTGTTCAAAATAAGGGATATATCAGATGCACTGAACTTAACATCAGACTTTAGCATCATTGGGACTGGCTTTCATGTCCACCATCCCTAACAAGAGAGGACTGGTTCCTCACAGTCCTCAAGGGAAGAAGGGGCCAATGTGGACATAATTACACAATTAGGCTCGAACATCAGTTTACAAGTTCTTTTTTGTTTTTTAATGTACGTAAACATTCTCCACTTTATAGTTCATGGTTTTTTTTTTTTCTGGTTTCCATTTGCTACATTCCAAACCAGACAACTTCTTAGGAGGAATATTAAAGGATTTGAAATTTAGATAATAAAACAAATGTCTCCACCCCTGCCAACAGCCCTGTACCATCCATGAGTCAGTTCCATAGTTGCACTGACCACCCCCCTCCAGCTAGCTGAAAGCTGGGGGCCTGGCCTGTGCCTACACACGCAGTCAACATGTATGCGGTCGTGTCAGTACTCAGCTGATAGACGTGGGTGCCAGGGGCGGACACTGTCCACCTCTGCTGGAACACACCAGCACGTTTCTCCACTTGCTCTGCAGGCACCCAGGACGGGTGGAGTTAACTCACACCACATTCTGCTTCGCTGGTGACATTTCAGCTCCTCTCATGGCTGGTCTGCCCCATGACCTGGCTCTCCTGGGTTTCCTGTTGTGGTGGGCAGAGACCTTGAGAACAAGCTCTGGGCAGTCCCTCCTCTGCTTCCTGTCTGCACCTTCAGCCTAGTGCTGCCAACCTTCCAAGGACAGGGAGATAGCACCTGGTACCCCTCTCTGCTTATAGCCTGGAACTCATTCATTCCATGAGCAGCACCTCGCAACTGGACACAGTAACAAAGCAGATGGGGCCCTGCCCTCGCAGAGCTCACAGCTCCCTAGGAAGAGAAATAGTCAGCAAGGACGCACACCTATCTGATTACACTTTGTGATGAGTGCTGTTACAGAAAAGAGGCATATTGGGGTGAGAACAACTGGAAATGGCTGCTTTAGATTGGGAGGTGGGGGTAGTCAGAGAAAGCCTTCTCTCAGGGCTTAAACGAAGACTGGAAAATGAGGAGCCAATGTCACAAAGACTAAAGGTCCAGGAGGTGCCAGTGCAAAGGCCCTGAGGTGGAAATGAGGTTGGCTTGTGTGCACAGCCTAGAAAGGGGCAGGGAGGCAGATGGTGAGAGCAAGGGTGCCTCCGCATGAGGCTCAGGGGAGACAGGACCGAGACCCTGCGCAGCCTTGTGGATAGAGTTGGGATGATGGGGAGAGAAGCCTCACTCCCAGCCCCAAGGAGAGCTCCATCTTGGGGGCTATATTAGTTTCCTAGGGCTGCCATAACAAAGTATCACAGACTGGGGGGTTAAACAACAGAAATTTATTTCTCCCAGTTCTGGAGGGTAGAAGTCTGAGATCGAGGTATTGGCAGGGTTGGTTTCTTCTGGGGCCTCTCTCCTTGGCTTGCAGATGGCTGTCTTCTCCCTGTGTCTTCACATGGTCTCCTTCTGTACTAGTCTGTGTCCTCTCTTCTTATGAGGACACCAGTCATTGGGTTAGGACCCACCCTAATGCCCTCATTTTAACATAATCACCTCTTCAAAGACCCTGTCTCCAAATACAGTCACATTTGGAAGTACTGGGGGTTAAGACATCAACATACGAATTTCGGGGGGACACACTTCAGCCCCTAACAGAGGCGTGCCTTCCCTGGCATACTCTTCGAGGACTAGGTGGGGATCATGGATCAGCATATTCAAAATGCCACAGGAGGCTAGAGGAGACCAGTGCAATGCAAGTGTCTGGGGTGTCAAAGACATCAGGGCACCAAACAGATGTTCTTACCCCCAATTAGTCAGAAACCTTCTTGGTGTGATTCGGTGGGTGGTGTCAGTGCAGGGTCCCAGAACAAATGGGCTCCGCCTCTTCCTACACTCTGGGAAGCACTGCTTGCAGGAGAATCAGCAGAGTTTGGGCAGGGAAGTGAGTGACAAGCTGAGTGAAGAAGGTTCCTTCTCAGTTCCTGGTTCCTTCTCAGTTCCCTCCGAACCCTAGTATGGCCCGTTCCCGGGAGAGAGGCCCAGCAAGTGTTGGCTGCATTAAATGGAGTGGGCCTGTGGCCGGCCTTCCCCGAGACCCCTCAGATCAGGGTTCTTCAGCCTCCAGGGCCAGTGGCAGATGGCCCCACCCTGTGACGACCTGCTGCCTGCAGACCTGCAGACTAGCCCCAGTCACTGCCTCCACCTTCTGCTGAAGATAAAAATAACTACAAGGAGGGAAATGTCCTAGAGAAACTACCTTGAAATTCAGAAAACATGAAGCCAGGCTCCATCTAATTAAGATGACATTTATAAAGGGGGGGTAGGAGGAGGCCTGGGTGGCATTTTAAATTGCAAGCTGATTGTGCGGCCTCTCTAATTTTGGTTCTGAGCAAAGTTTCCAATGGGAACAGAAAACAGGACTTCAAAGGCACCGCCTACTGCTGGCCAGGCAAAGAGAGTGAAAAGGGCTGCCTGGGGCCTCGGGCACAATGCGACTGGTAACTATGGCAAAGGCTGGGGGCCCTGGGGGGCCGCAGCCTTGGGAGCCTGCTGTGCCTCTGAGAGGACAAGCGGAGCCGCTCCTGGGAGGAGCTGATTTAGGCAGTGGCTTGTCCTTGGACAATGAGCTTTGGTCCAGCCTGGCCCGTCGTGGGGGCACTCACTGGGCAGAGCTCTGGTCTGGCCCCGTCCCAGGCACCCCTCACAGCCCAGTCTTCCCCAAGTGCTGCAGAAACCAGCCTTGTTCTCGTGGGTAATACCCAGCACCCTCTCTGAGAAGGGCTGCTCCTGCCAGGGGACTTTCCCCTGCCAGCCTCTGAGACTCACCAGGTGCACAAGACCTGCTCCCTCTTCCCATAGACCAGCTCCTTCCATCTATGGCACCATCCCCCGCCGAGGACTTTGTCGTCACCTGCATTCTGGAGACATACATCTGAAGAGCCTTGGCCCAGAAGTGGCACACTTCACATTCATGTTTCATTGATTGCAACTTAGTTACGTGACGGGTTGTGGCTTGCAAAAGAGTTCCCAACCAGCGGGCCACCAGAGGGCTGAAATCAGCGCACCGTCCCTTGCTAAGCCATGCAACCTGGAGGAAGGAACTCCTTTGTTCTAACTCCAGCAAAGGTGCCGTATGGGCTGGCTTCTACCCCCCAGGGAAGGGGGTGATGCAGATGGGGAAGAGAGGCATGGAAGGGGATAAGAGGAGAGAGAGAGGGATGGATGAAAGCAAGAGTACCTTGGAGGGGAGTGGAACCTGAGCCAGGTGGCACCTGCTGGCCTCCTTAGTGGCTCTGCAGTTTCAGAGAGTAAGTGCCAGCCTCAGCCAATGGGTAGGGAGCACCATTGCTGACCCTCCCACCCAGCGAGCCCCGTGGAGCTCTGCCCCCATGCCCACGCTCACCAAGTGTGAGGGATGATGAGGGAGGATGGCAGGGGCTAAGTGGGGAGGGGAGGCCATGCCTCCTAATCCCACGTCTCGGAGGAAGCTGTCAGGGTGGCAGCACCCAGGCTGGAGTAGCTCCCATACACCTGACCCTGAGTTGGACTCAAAACCTGCAGGATGACCCTCCTCCCTCCCCGCCAGCATAACACGGCACACAAATCCCAGGGGCTTTGCTCAGCTCCCCCCCGCCCAAGCTTCCCCGCTGCACTAGGGGCCAGGCTCTGGGAGTCAGGGGAGCTGGCCTCCAGCCTTGACCCCACTGTGCCTTCCACCTCCTGCCCTGCCCAGAGCGGCCCGCTGGGCCCTCTCTGCCTGGCCCAGCTGGTGCCCAGCCACAGGTGCCACTCTACCTTGCCTGTGTTATGGTTTACAGGAACATTTGTCACCCTTGTTTTTACAGCTGTCTCCATCCCACCTGCCTCATGTAAACACTACCAGCCTCAACATGCTAATGCTGGGTCCCCAGGGTGGGCACTAACCATGCCCTCTGGGAGCTGAGGAGAACAGGTGGTGGCTGCCAGAGAGCGTCCCAGGGGCCAGTCTCCCCAGACCATGCCCTCCAGGAGACAGGGCTGGCGGGCTCTGGTCCAGCTCTGCCTCTGGCTTGCTGGACGGCCTCGGACGAAGACCCCACTTCTACCCCCAGGCCTCATGCTTCCCCTCGGAAAATGAGGCAGTTAAAGCATAGAGGAAGCAGTGCTACCTGGGCTCTGGAGCCAGGTGACTGGAATTCAAATCCCGGTCCTTTTACCCATTGGCCAGGTGACCTTCAGCAAGTCCTGTAACCCATCTGAGTGTTGGTTTCTCTGACTAGAAAATGGGGAAAGTGCCGTAGTTGTGAACATTAAATGAAACAAAGCTCATGGAAAGTGCTCACTAAATACTACCTGCTGGTATTATCTCTCGGGGCTCCTCCTTAATCACAGGCTTCTGAACGTGTGCATGTATATATCTGTGGGGCACGTTTGTGTGTCTGTGAGCTCCCAGGCTCACAGTGGACACTGAGGAGGCTACAGCCTAAGCTTGCTGTCCTTCTGGGCTGGTTGGCCCAGCCTGCTCTGACCCCTGAACCCAGGTGTCCCTCCTCAAGCCTAACCCTGACAGCCTTCCCACCACCACTAACCTTGGCAAAGACTTGTAATTCTTGATTTTCTAACTGAGAGGTGTTGGCTGTAGCCTACAGCCCCGTTCTAAGCCCATGAGAAGGTCTACTGTGAATTAGTCAACTGGCCCTGCCATGTGCCCAGGGCCCTTCCAAGTGGGGGCACATGCCACCGCCCTGGGAGATGACACAGCTTCAGTGGAACAGGGTCACAACATTTAATAACATGGAT
Organism: Lemur catta; assembly: GCF_020740605.2. NCBI lineage: Eukaryota > Metazoa > Chordata > Mammalia > Primates > Lemuridae > Lemur > Lemur catta. The sequence continues at coordinate 30,852,358 of NC_059147.1, read as the reverse complement.
TCACCAAGTCAGAAAGTGATTCTTTCCTCTCTTTCAGCCCGTCTGAGAACCTCAAGGAGCAAGGCTCAGGCTGGTGCTAGAACATCCTTAACACCTCTGAACGTATCTCCCTTGTTAACAAAGGGAGCAGGGACTGAGGCAGAGGGCCTCCAACAGGCAACGGGATCCCACTAGAATTTAAAAATAGTGGGTAAAAATAGTGTTCTACTTTCATTGTAGTTATTCTTATGGGTATCTTCTATTTAAAATACTTTATACACGTTTTTCATTTACCATAGGGATATGACATTTATAAAGTACAAAGATGTGTGTAAGAAAAATAATAAGTATTAGTGATTAGTATATGCAGGACTTTGGTAGAGGTATGAACATACTAGGAAATGACATCTGGGAAAGAATGACCTGGTCGCAGTTCTCAGACACTTTGGTTTACACTCCTAAAGGTCATTGAGGACCCCAGCAAGCAGTTGTAGAGCTTCTATCTATCAATTCTTATTGTATTAGAAATTAAGACCAAGAAAAATTTAAAATATTCATTTACTTAAAAATAACTATAATAAACCCATCACATATTAGTATAAATAAAATCTTTATGAAAAATTACTATATTTTCCAAAAATATTTTAGTAAGAAGAATGTCGTTGTTTTTACATTTTGGAAATCTCTTTAACATCTGGCCTAATAGAAAATAGCTCAATTCTCCGAAGGTGTTTCTGCAATCTGTCTATTGTGATGTATTGTTCGGTTGAAGAAAAATTTGGCCCCATGCAAATATGTAGTTGAAAAGGGAAGGAGTATTTTAGTAGCCTTTTCAGGTAATTATTCTTTGCAATTCACCAGAACTGGGCAAGTGGTGGTTTCTTAAAGGATAGTTGCAATGTGGAATTTGAACCTGTGTCAGTGGCCCTTGGTCTGCCTTGCACTTTGAATGGATCTCTTACCCATGCATGATTCTGTAATGCCATTTTTGTCATTGGGAAAATAATGGTTCTCTGAGTTACACAGATCTCCCGAACGTTGACACATTTCACCGTAGGATATCAAAAATTCACAGTTGTTACTGTCAACACAGATCTTATCAGAAAAATTTTCAGGTATTTAGGTTTTAGGTTGTAGTAGTAAATACAAATCTTACACAACCCTGGGTTTTCACTTGAAAGCTGGAATTTTATCATTTTGGTAGCAAATGTGTCGGTTGTTTTCCCTGAAGTGATAGACTCACTTGGTCCACTTTTGAGAAAATGTCGGCCAGAGACCCAAGGCTGAAATGCCACCACTTCTCTGTCAAGTGTTCTTTCAAGTAAAAGTGGCGTCCTGTGAACACAGGGACTGGTTCTGCTGGCAGCTCAGTCCTTCCTCAAGCCACCATTGTCCTTCATTTGCAGCACAAATGTCCCGTGTGTACTTCCCATTTCATGACAAAGTATTAAGAGGTGCTCAAGGGTGGAGATTTTTAAAAACTGATTGTCTTTACTACTTCAGCAAGGACATTCTTCAGTAAAACTGTGAATGTGATGTTTCTTCTTGAATGCATGGTGGGAAAGAATGCAATGGCAACTGGTACAGTTTGGTGCCATTGTCTGGCTTCCTGCTATGGGACTGCAGTGTTACCTGCCACTGCTTTTGCACCGTCAGTACAAAACGTTAACACCGAGAGGCAAATAACATCTTAGTATTGTTACAAAATGGCTTTGATCTCATGGACCCCACTGGAAGGAAGGGTGGTCCACAGACCCCACTTTGAGAACCACTGATCTAGCCAGCCCCTTCCTTGTGCAGTTGGGGACACCAGAGTCAGAGGCAGAGGGTGGCAAGATCCTGGAAGTAAGGTGACGTGCTCCTTTCCTAACAAAAACAGCACCTGACCACTCTGGTGAATGGTGCGGGACCCATGTCCCCAGTGAAGGCGCGAGGGGCAGGGCGAGCTGTCAGTGAAGAGTCTGGGGAGAGGCACCCGTCGGCCCAGCATCAGCGTCAGAACCTGCCTGTCCCACCCCCGCCCCAGCACCCGTCTTTTCTCCCCGGAATTGTGTTGCCAATAGCTCCCAGCCGAGGCTGCTCTAATTAAACTATTCACCACTGTCACTTCGTGTTCTGAAGAGATGAAGTTGGCCATTATCATTTTTCCTTCCCTTTGACTGAGCTCTGGGTGGGTAATTTCACTCTGTCCTTGCTCATTTCCTAGAAATGTGGCCTATCTCATTTTAGTTCTTTTCTCCTATCTTAGAACGCTGTGCTCAGGAGAAAGGAGGCAGGGGGTGAGAGCACTGAGAATTCATAGGTTCCCATCCTGTTCACTTCCCAGTTTATTCACGACTAATAGCGCCTGCCTGGTGGTTCAGCCAGATGGTGGTGGACGCTGAGCCCCCATCTAGGAGAGACCCCCTGAGGTGTAGACTGGCAGGTCTGGAACTGCCACAAGGGAAGAAGGCACCAAGAGAAAGTGTTGCCACATAAAGCTGCCCCAAAGGGGGTGATGGTTGGAGCTTAGACTGGCAACATCCCCACTCCATCCTCTGAGACCTGAGGTGGTTAGAAGCCTTGGTGACATAAATACATTGCTGCCCCCCAGAGCCCAGGACAGTCTTCTGCCACTGACCAAGTCGGGTGGGGCCTCCATCCTGTAGCTCCACACCTGCCACACTCCAGCAGGCCCCCCAACCCTCAGGCCCCCTCTACACGGGACTGACAGTTCCTCTAAACCCACAGACAGGGCCCGGGAGCCGAGGCAGCCCAGGAGAGAGCCCACGTCCCAGGCTCCACATGCAGGAGGTTTAGCATTTGCTCCTCGAGGCCCCGTAGGGAAGGGTTTTCACACGTCAGGGCTACCCCACTGGGGTTGGAGCATGAGTTCACACTCGTGCCCCACAGCCTGGCTGAGAGGGCGTCATGTGTGCACCTCCGTGCCATCTGTGTGCAGCAGGGTGGCTGTCTTTAGTTGAATGTCTAAGGGCTGCATGGACCTCCCAGCCCCACTGTTGTCCTCAGGCCCTGCTGATGGCTGGAAGGGCATCTGGTGCCTCAGGACCTACTGCTACCTAGCACGGCCCTCAGCTTTGCCTGGGTCTCTGCCTGCCTCCCTTTAATTCCCTCCTCAAGTGCCCCCAGAGGAAACCAGCGTCTTGGCTGTGCCCTACCATCTCCCAGACAAGTCCGTGTCACATCCCCACCCGTGCGCCTGCTCCTCCTCGCTCTGCCGCTGTGAAGCCGCCTTCCCTGGTGCCGCTGCACCTGACGCCCCCACCGACCTGCAGGCTTGGGCAGGGAAGGGCCAAGGTGCTGGCGGATCTGTCCCCAGCACCCAGCCCTGGGCTTCACAGGAGAGACATCAGCCAGCCTGTGGTGAAGGAACGTTCACTGGTCTGGCCCTGGCTCCTCCTGCCTGGCTTGGGCCAAGCCACACCAGCTGCAGGGGCTGACAGACGGTTTCTGAGAGAACACTTGTAGGTGTTTAGTGCAGGAACCTGAGGACTCAGGCCACAGTCACCCCCACCCCCAGGCCCCTGGTTCTTGAAGATACATAGTGAACCAGCTTCTCTCCAGGAAAAAGCTGCTTCTGAACAATTGGAAGATCCAAGTGTTAGGAGGCTGGAAAGGATGTGACTCTGCAGAAAGTTAGGATTGAAAACCCAAGCCTTCTGCTCCTGCACAGGAGGCAGCCTGGGCCCAAAGCAGGGAAGGTTCTCAGAAGGGCTTAGGGCAAATCCCAGAGGAGTCCAGCAAGTTTAGACTGCTCTCTGCACCCAGACGGAGGCCTTAGGAAAGCCTTCCTGCACAGGGCCACAGCCCCTGGCAAAGATGGGACTGGGATGGTGGGGTGGAGGGAGGGAGGGAGGGAAAGTCAAAGGCTGCTCTTCTCCCCTGCTGTGTTCAAGGCACCAGCTGCTGGGCTGGGGCGGTGTAGGCAGTGTGTTCCCTTTATGCCACATGTGCAAACCCTTAAGGCCAAGACCCCACTCAGTGTCTGCCACCCAGCAGGTGTACAGCAGATGAGCTAGCAGACAGGTGAATGGATGAGTGGGGCAAGGAGAGGAGGAACCAGTGGGGCGAGCTGGGTCAGAGGAGCGGGTGAGTAACTAGACAGGCGCTGGGAAGGGTGGGGGTGGGCGGAGTGAGCGGAGGGACAGGCTTGGGGCTGGCGGCCAAGTGGGCGGAGGCACGAGGTCTGACAGGGAGGTGGCCTGGGGAGGTGGCACAGGCTGTGCAGATGGCTGGCTAGAGAAGGAATGGGCGGATGTGACAGGAGGAAACAAAGGATCATCATCCTAACTGGAGAAGGAAAGCAAGATTAGAAACAGCACTGAATCCTTGGTTCTGCTGATGGGTGTTTTGGGGAAGCCTGGAAGGTTCCCTTCCCTAGAGCAATGGTGGACCCACGAGGCCCTCAACTCTCTTAAGAGACCCCATGAACCAACAGCATGCTGCAGGCACGGGCCTAGCTCAGACGCCTAAGCCCAAAGGTGCCTCTCCCCCAGCCACCAGATGCCTGTGCCCCAGTTATTGCCGTTACCAAAGACGTGGCACGGATGTCTAACATGCCCCTGGGCTGGTGGGGTGGTAGCGCTTCCACAAGAGTCAGTTAGCGATCTGCCGGCCCAGGGCCAGGAAAGCAGACCCCGCCTGGGTGGGAGGGAGAGCCCCCGCTGCTCTGAGGCCCAGCTGCAGAGAGGAGGGGAGGGGTGTCCTCCTGTGTGTGAGAGAAACGGGGCTGTTTCCTTGGACGTGTGGGCCTGGGTGGGGTGGGCCTGGCAGTTGCTAAGTGCCCAGAACGCCGCCCCCACCACCGTTCTCCACCTGCTGGAATTGCAGTGCTCAGGCTGGGCCTCCAGCGCCTGGGGTCTCTCTGCCCTTTCCCCTGGAGGAGCAGGTCAACAGCACACGGAAGGCAGCGGTGGCCACTGCTGGTCTCCGGCTCAGCAGGTCCAGCTCCCGCTCCCTCGCCCGTTGGCCTGTGCGTTCCTGCCCCCTGGTGGGTGCAGGGACAACTACAGCACATGGGGGCCGGGTGGGGCCAACAGAGGCTTTTCCCTGCAACTGGAGGGAGGCCTGGGTGTGTCGTGTGTGCGTGCACACTCACACTCCACTCGGCCTAAAAGATTAGAGATGGAGGAAAACTCTGAACGATCCAAAGCAGCTCCTCAAGTGGAAGGGGTTATTATTATAATTACTATGATTATTGTTATCAAGATTATCATGCTTGCCTGGAAAGCCTTGTACAAAGCAGGCTTATTTTATGTCAGCTTGTTGTTTGTGTCTGAGGCACTTCATCTTTGCCTATAATAACTAACATTTGCAGGGCTCTTTCATGTGGCAGAGCTGTGTCACATCCTCAGCCCATTTCATCTGCACAAACAGCCCTGTGTGGTGGGAGCTAATGAGAGAACAGGGGCTCAGAGAGGTTAAGTGTTCTGTTCAAGGTCACACAGCTAAAAAGGTGCAGAGCTAGGATTTGAATCTGGGTCACTCGACTAAAAATCCATGTTCATTTCCCCACCGCATTCTTTGCATGTCATCCCTTAAGAGGGAAGAGGCCTTTTATCATACTTTAACTCCAAGCCTCTTTGCTGCTGATGTTTATTAAAAAGCCGATACTGCCCTGAAGAGCAGGGAAGGGTTTTGAAGACCCACGTGTTAAAAGTGCAGTTTGCTATCCTGGTTTCAGACAATGAATTTACCTGGGCACTTCCAAGTCCCTGCAGTATCTGGCATGTGAGTAGAAAACGTGATTTTCTTTCCCAATTGCTCAGGTTCTCTTGGTCACCCCCACCCCCCGGGTGTGGCTCAGGACAGACAGGCATCAGCTACATCTCTGAGCAGGTGGGAAGGAGGTGCCAGGGCAGGAGAAGGTGCAGGGGGACTCTCTGTGGTCCAGCAGGTGGGAGCCAGGTGGGCAGGTGGGCAAGGCCCTGACTGAGCACTGGGAGCCTGTGCCCCTCCTCATAGCTTCAGGGACCTGCTGGCTGACTGGGGACAGCTTTCTGAAAGCAGTGCCCCTCACTGCTGGGTACCAGTGAGCTGTCCCTCTGATTGTCACCCGGGTCTTAATGCTGCTTTCCAAGCACACTGATGACCAGTCCTCAGCAGGTCTTTGAGGAAGAACACTCCTGGCATGGGTTTGTGGGGGCCCACGGTTTATAAATCGCACCCTCTTGAGTGGGTCTTGGCTCTAGCGTGCTCAGATTGAAGGAAGTCTTGCCAGCCCTGCCTGCCCCTCCTGTGCTCCACCAATTGGGCAGAAACCATGAAGGAGGGGCCCAAAGGAGGAAGTTTGGAAAACTCTGGCCGGGTCCACACCCTCATTCCTCAGATGGGAAAACACACTGAGATCCCCTGAGGTGGGCCAGGCAGGATCAGCTACAGGTCCTTGACTCATAGGCCTTGTACTGTTTTTAGCCCCAGGTGGAAGTGCCACCCTTGCCCACCTACCCGCCTCCCTGAGTCATCACTGTCTGCCTGGGGCACCCAAAGCCCAGGCCCCCGTCCTAGCTTTCCAGATCGCTGCCACCAGGGGTGCGCCAAGCCCAGCCCAGAACCCCAGAGGCCAGGCCCCCTTGGTGGGCAGCCTCCGTGTCAGGGGGTGTCTGGGACAGTGCCTCTGGGGAGCTGGATCTGGGTTAGCAGGTGTGCTCGGCCTTCCGGCCTCCACGCCAGTTGTAGCCTCCTTCCCAGGGCAGGCAGTGGGGAGGGGGCACAGCTGTGGGAACTTTCCCATCACCCTGGTGCGGTGGACAGGCTCTGACATGTAAATAGCTACTTAGCCAGACAGCTCGATTCTGGAAACGTCTCGAATAAAGGCTTTGGCCCCACATACCTTTTGTGCAGAACCTTTAGTTGGCCACAAACCTTCCAGGTGCTGACTTCAATTCCTTTGTGTCTCTCCCACCCCCAAGGACACCCGCAGATTTCCAGCCCACTCACTCCCTGAGCCACGTGCCTGGGCTGGGTCATCTGTCTCTCCTCTGGCTTAATTGAAGGGCTGGGGGTTGAAAGGGCTCGCAGCAGAGTAATGTCTAGTAATAATAATTGCACCCATGAATAAAGTGTTCCAATTCTGGAGATCCATGAGGTCAAGGAGATGTTAGGCCTGGCGCATCCCACTCCTAGTCCCCAGGAGGGGCTCAGTCTCACTATGGGCTCCAGGACTTGTGCAGGCTGAAACCAGGGGGAAGGCAGCTGGAGGAGGGGCCCAGAGAGTGCTAGGACCAACTGCCCAGCCCACGTGGACTCCCCGGGGCCCACTCTGGCCCTGTGCCCTCTCCAGCTCCGTGCATCTGCCTCCTCTAGCTGCCTGTCTTCTCTGGGACCTGGTGTCAGTCAGGGCCTTGGTGTGTGTGAGTGGCAGAAACCAACCTCAGAGAGGGTGAGGGGACCCAGCCCCAGGGACCCAAACACCTTGACACTTTCCTGCTTCTTTCTGCTAGCTCTATTCTGAGAGGCTTCTCCATAGGTTGGGGGACACAGGTCTTGGTAATACCAATGACTTTGGGGACATAGCCTCTTAAGCTGACCTTACTTGAAAAATCCCAGGGGAAGACCACAGGTGTCTGCAGGACTGTGGGCTTTGGGGCACGAGGGTCCAGCACACCCCCGCCCTGTTGCGGGGACCCATATGCGTGCTGAGCAGCGGGAGCATGCACTGAGGCGCAGCAGACAGGGCGGGTGGTGGGCACATGGGAGAGGTATTCTCAGGGACTCCTGGGATATTGGCAGGGACAGAGGGGCCTCTTGGGTGGCAGTCACCTTGCTCTTTGGTCAGGAGAGTGGTCTGAGCAAAGTCCTGTCAGCCAGAGAAGCGTGTGAAGAATGAGCAGGAGGGTGTGTGTGGTGCCTGGGCTTAGACAGGTCCCTGTTGTCCTGGTTTGGGTTCCTCTAGAAGCTGACCTGAGACAAGGCTCAGGTGAGACAAGGCGTTTATTTGGGAGGTCACTGCAGGAAGCACAGTGGGGAGGGAACAGGGGCGGGAGGGAGCCCAATAGAGTGAGTTCATGGGTGGGCTGCCACTTTGGGCAGCTGGGGCTCCATCCCCAGGGAATCCTCTGAGAGACTGTGTGGAGCTTGTCCCAGAATTGTCTCCCAGGAGGGCAAGGACACCCAGGCATTTGCCTACCAACTGTCTGTCCTGGGCGCTGACTCTCAAACCATGCAGCCCGCAGCACACCCAGGAGCAGAGAACTCCTTAGGGAGAGGCAGGAGGCCAGTCGGTCCATGGATCCCTGTGCAGGCAATCAAGGACAGTGAGGGGCATGAAGGGGCTCGAGACAGCACTGCTTCACACCACCTGCTCTCAGTTAGACATTCAAAGCAGCGATCGTCTAAGATGCAGCACAGACCTTTCTGGGTGATGCCACGTCACGCTGGATCTGGACCCTCCCCCAGGTACTGTTTGCCATCAGAGGTGCTGTGGTCAGTGACTGCTCTCAGCACACCTGGGTCTGGCCACAGAGGCTGGCCCTGGAGTCGGAAGGCTCCTAATCTTGAGTCCTGGCCCTGCTTCACCATCTGTGACTTTAGATGAGCACCTTCCTCTCCATGGCCCTCAGTTTCCCCACCTATAAAATGGGGATGCAACTACTGTGTTAGCTGTTGCCACCACAGACCTCCCCAAAACCAAACTGCTTAGTTTAGCTGAGGACCAGAGACTCCGGTTCAGCTCTGCATTGTGCGTCCCAAGTCCTCTTCCAGGGACAGATGAGAGAGCTTGGGCATATTCATGGCAGCGGTGGGCCCACGAGGACAGGCAGAAACACACACTGGGCCACAGCAAGTCCCGTGGCCGTACCCGAGCCAAGGAGACAGGAAACATGTTCTGCCTCTGGTGGGGGAGCGTATCCAAACGTACTCAGGTCCCACAGGGAGCGTGTGGGAAGTTGGCCCTCTGCACCCGTGGTTTGCGCATCCCGCCAATACTGTATTTCCAACCTACCTTTGGTTGTGCAGGTAGAACCCATAGATACGAAGGGCCAGCTGTATTTACTAAAAAAAAAATCTGTCTGTAAGTGGATCTGCACAGTTTAAACCTGTATTATTCCAAGGACAACTGTACTTTTTTGGTCAAAATTAATTTTATTTTAAAAATATATCATGTGTTAAGTTTATATCTTTTTTTGCATTATAAAGGTGAGCGCAGGGCAAAGAGGTGGGGTGAAGCATCAGGCCCACAGACACAGGTCTCCCAGGTCCCCCATGAGGGGCCGTGGAGCTCTGAGGAGGCAGTGTGTGCATGCGTGCAAGAGTCCTCTGTAAACTGTAAAGTGCTACTTGTAAACACAAGGTGGTGGTGGTGCAGTCCCGGGACTCCTCCAAGAGCCTTCTGAGCCTTAAAAGACCACCACACTCCTGGTTTTGATGTTACATGTATTTGACTGTAGTCTTTGAAAACAGGTGAGCCCTGTTTGGTATCCAAGATAGGGGAGGGGAGAAACCTGTTAATCATGCGGTACTTTTTCTGTGGTTCCGGCTGAGTCCCAGCCTACACTGTGTGCCTTGAGCAAAGTCAGCTACACCCACTCAGACAGGAGGGGAAGGAGGCAGAGAAGGAGAGAGCGCCCAAGGTCATTATTTCCCCTCTACCCTTCCCTTGTTTGACCTGGGCTTCGCCTGCACCCAGAGGAAGGTAGGCCACAGGTCACAGACAAATAAAAATCATAAAATTAAGTTTCAGCTTTGGGCAATCCAGGAGCCTCAATTCTTGAGATTGAATGTTGGCACAAGGGATTTTCACCGTCTGCGCTGACTTGACAGCCAGCCCCCCGCTGCCCGCCCTAAGGTGCAGTCGCCTCCACTGTACCTCAGCTTCCCCGATTCTCAGCCAAATGGCTGCTCACTGGTACAGCCCACTTCCAGCGACTGTGCTCTGCCTTGGGTAAGAAGTGTAGAAAATTTTTAAGATTTTTTTTTTCCCAAACAAAATACTATACAAAACCCCATTTTCAAAATAGATGAAAGCAGAGCTGCTGGTTGAGCTGGGAGGTGGAGCACAAAGCCCGGCCCACTCTCCCTTCCTGCCCACGGGACGCTCCAGGGCTGCATGGGCCATGGCTTGAAACTCCTGCTCTAGGACTCCCATGTGACAGAAGGCCTGAAGGCCCTAGGAAGCCCGCTGTGCACGTGTCCCGAGACACAGGGGTGCACAGATAGTGGCCCTTGCTCCTGAGTAGGCCATGGGTCCAGCCGTCATCCTGCTGCCCGGGCAGTGCCCTTAGCACAGTCCAAGCCAGGAGTCTTCTGTCTCACTGAAGCCTCACAGCCCCCACCCATCTGTCCTCACAGGCCGACGCCAAGATGGTGTGTGACGTGGTGAGCCGGATGGAAGACACCGAGCCCTTCTCTGCAGAGCTGCTTTCCGCCATGATGCGGCTCTGGGGTGACTCAGGAATCCAAGAGTGCTTCAACCGGTCTCGGGAGTATCAGCTCAATGATTCTGCCAAATAGTGAGTGTCCCGGGCGGAGGGAGGCCCGGAGCTGGGCAGTGACATGGTGCCGGAGGGGGCACAGGCATTGGTGGAGCAAGGAGGGCTTGGTGGCTCAGGCCACACCTGCTGTGAGATATTCTGCTGCAGGTGGTGGTGTCAGGGAAGGATGAGTCGGGGAGAAAGACGCCGGGGAAGGCAGAGGGCACAAGAGACAACCAAAGAGCAGGAATCCCCGAGGGCAGGACCGTGTCACCAGTTTGTTGTAAGAGTGCACGGCTTTCAGTGCAGCAGCCTTTTTTTTTAATGGTGCCCTTTTATTTTATTTTAGAGAAAATAATAAAATTTCCATTTCTCTGTATTTAAAGTTAAGAATAAAAACATGTAACTGCATTCAATAAGCATGTTAAATAATCAAGCATATACTTTAATACTGTGATATAACTAAATAAGGGGGAGGAAGGGAGACAGGGGAGAGCAGGAGAAGGAAGAGAAGAGAAGAGGGAATGGGGAAGGGGGAAGCAAGAGAAGCCAGCGCTGCTTAGAAGGGGCAGGAAGGAGAAAGGCAGAGAAAGTGCCGCCAGTGGCAGGGGTCACAGGCCTGCCCTCTGCAGCTTTGTCACTCCAGGCGTCTCTAAGGACACCCTCCCTGGTTATGTGCCCTTGGCCCTTAGATTGAAGGCTCCAGGGCCCTGGGATGGTCAGTATTGGTCAGGGGCGTGTCTTCTGTCATGGAGACACTGGGATCGCAGCTTGGCTGTCCGCAGATGCACCCAATTTTGCAGTCTGGCCCTGGTGCATTCAGTGGTAGCTGCCCGAAAGGAGCCCTGGCTTATCCTGCTAGCGGAGGACGCAGGGCTCCGACCTGATCTGATTCCGCCATCCTTACCAGGGCTTCCCCACAGGGGCCATTGTGCTCCAAGGCTGAGAAGCCCTGGAAACATTTTGATTGTTGTGAGGAGGACAGTGCTCCTGGCATCTAGTGGGTGGAGGCCAGAGATTCTGCAAACATCCCACAGTGCACAGGACAGCCTGCACAACAAAGGATCATCTGGCCCAAACATCAGTAGTGCCAAGATGAAGAAACCCTAATCTTAACAGAGGCCAGGGCCAACACACAGCATTCACTCATGGACACTTCCATTGGCCGTGATGGTGGCTAACAAACTAGGCCATTTCTGCACACCTAGACTGTTCCCAGGGCACAGACCTAAGTCCTGCGAGTCCCAGGTGATAGCTACCTAGGCCCCAGGCATGATGAACCCCACAGACTCCTTGGTGGGCAGGGCTGCGACCCAGAGGGGCCCGCAGCTCCCTGTGCACGCTCAGGCCACAGACCCAGAGCTGGAGCTGGCAGGAGAGCCTGGAGGCCAGAGAGGCCCTCCTCCCTTCTCTCCCTGCCCACCCCACCCAGGTCTGCCTGCTGGCAGCTCTTCAAATCCTCCCCTTAAATTCTTACCCAGTTCACTAATTATACCATGAGTCCATTGCAGAAGTAATGTTAAACAACACAGAGGGACAATCTTCTCTTCCACCCCCCGGGCCTGCCCTCTCCCACTTTTACCCATTTCTGTTAATTTGTCCCAGTGACATCCAGAAAAACTTGACCTTCTTAGAATCCCCACTGTGAAATCCGGGGAACTCAGCTTACCTTCTTTCCTTCCATCTCTCTCCACCCCAGCTCCAGGTTTTTGCTAGTTACAGGATTATTTTTAGTTCTTCCGGTGGTTACCTTTATAACTTTAAATAAGAAACTTGAAACTTGAGTCAGTTTTTGTCAACCTCCCCCCGCCCAGTGAGCTGAGGAAACTCACCTTGTCTCTCTGTCTCTCCCTCTCCCCCTCTATCTCACGCACGCGTGCTCTCATCTCCGCCTCCTTTCAAATTTTCCACTTCCAAGGTTTATCATATTGCCATTCTCTCCTGTGATCCAGGGTTAGGTCTTCTGTGTCCCACCTCTGGGAAAAGGTTCCACTGCAGGAAAGAGAAGGGACAAGTAGACAGTCGGGGCAAGAGGACCTTACACGACTTCTGGCCCAGAATTGTGGTGGTGGTGCTGTTTTAGCACTTAGAGCTTGTCCTGGGACAAAATTATGGGTCCAGTTTGTCAAACAGATAGAAGTAGATTCCTTGTGGCAGGAAGGAGAGGCAGGCCTGATAGGGTGTCACTTTGAGTGATTCCCAGAGGCCCCAATGCCCAGTAGCTGCCGGCCCAGCCATTCCCAGGGGAGGGACAGGGCTCAGAAGGCGGGGTCCATGTGGCCTCTCTGAACCTGGCCGCCTCTCCCCTGCGGACAGTCACTCTGGGACAGCTCCCAGAAACCCTGGGCTCATCCAGCCAGGGGCTGTGAAAGAGGGTTGGTTAGCTTTGGCTTTTCCCAAATCCAGTCCCCTGCTGAACTGTCCCTGCTGACTGTCTGCCTTCGCCTCCTGGCCTACTGTCTTGAAGCCACTGCCTTCGGGCTCTTGCTCCTCTGGTTACCGACAGCCCTTCCGCTCCACCACCTCCTGCTGGCGTCTGTGATCCTCCTCACAGCCCCTTTCGCTCAGCTCCTGGCTGCTGCCTCCTCTCTGGCCACCTTCTCAGATGCCCTCACTGCCTCCTGCCCGGCCCCTGGAGTTCCCAAGCTCCGTCCTGGGACTTCTTCCTGTCAAGGCCGGTGCCTGGGTGATTCTCCCCAGGCCACGCATTTTAAATTCTTCCTACATGTGGACAACTGTCACACTCCTATCGCCAGCGCAGCCCTCCCTCCTGACTTAAGTCAATACGTGCCAGTGGGACTCCCGGGTCCCTCTCTGCCACATCTTCCCCTCCTGCCAAGTGCATCTCACTCTAGCAGGTGGGGCATCTTAGCAGCTCTTCCTGTCATACCCCACACCTGACCTCAGCAAGGTGGCTCCCTTTGCACATCGCAGGCAGCATCCTGACCCCTTCTCGCCCCTCGCACCTGCCCGCCATGCTGCTGGCTATCACTACAGCCACAGAGCTATGTATCAGCACTTCTGGCCAGAACCTTCCAGGGCTTCCGTCTCACTAGCAGAAAAGCCCAAGTCCCTACAGTGACCTCCAGGGCACACAGTGCCATGCCCCACTCTGACGCCTGCCACTGTCCCCTCTGCCACCCACCCCAGCCTCGCCCACTCCAGGGTGGGCTTCCGCACCTGTTGGTTTCTCTACTGGGCCTCTCAAGCGTCATTCCGCTCCGTCTCCATGGTCCCAAACACCGTCCCCAACCATCCTTCATTGAATAGCCACCCCCCCCCCCCCCCGCAGGTTTCTGTCACCGATTACCCGATTCTTTCCTCTGACACCACACGCTGACGTGTCACGTCCTACCCATCTGTTGTCTCACACACACGCTAGCACAAAGGCCCTGGGAAGGTGGTGGCTGTGTTGATCTTGCCCATCGCCCCTTGCCCGGCACCCTGAGCAGTGGGAGGCAGGATGGGCAGTAGCTGCATGTTCAGCTTTGCTGGCTGGAGCATGTTCAACAGCTCTCCCCACACCTCACCCGCCCTCCCTCGGCCATCTCCTCGTGTGGGGCTCAGCCAGCACAGGGACCCACCAGAGGGCCAGGTGATCTGTCTAAAGGAGGTTTGCCCCGGCTGGCACAGGAGGGGCAAGACCAGAGGAGCCCAGGCCTGGTGTCCAGCTGGAGATGACAGCATGGGGCATCCAGCACGGCTTGTGAGCAGAGGCCGTGGGAGCCAGGACAGGGGCAGGCCGAGAGGGGCTCCTCGGGCTGAGACCAGAGCCTGCCCAGACCCAGGGGCCCAATAAGGAGGCCGCAGGATGGCTGTGGCATACAGGTCACCCTGTAGCCTTAGCTCCCTCGTCCCACCACCCCACGGAGGACACGGTCAGGCCTGGAGTCCATCAGTCAGACCTGGGCTGGAGCCCCGGCAAAGTCCGTTTCTAGCAGTGTGACTTCAAGCTTACCCCCTTGAGTCTTAGAACCAGCTCGTCTGTTTTATTTTCCTAGGGGACCTTCTCACAGGGACTGGAGGCAGGCCTAGGTTATTGGCTTATCAGTAAACACCTCTGGCAAAGGTGTCCATGAGCTGGTCAGCACGCCCATCTTTCATGCTGCAGTGAACGCAGTCCGGCCAGGTCCTGCAGCAAGTACAGCCTGGGCCCCCACATCATCCCCGGCTCAAACACTTGGGGCTCCTCCTGTGTGGTTTATCGTGGCACCACAGATGGGTGGCCTGGCTGGCCCCATGGATCACTGAATCTTCCTCCAGGCCTGGCCCAGCTCCCCACTTCCTGGTTTCCCAGATCCCACCCTGGCTTTAGGTTCAAACCTAACCCATAACCCTTGCAGGTAGCATTGTCTGAGTGCTTGGCTCATGGCCTGGGCAGGTGAAGTTCGAAGCCCGGTCTGACCCCAGAGCAAGTTGTGGCAAGGGGAGAGAGCCCTGATTCCAAAGACCTGAGTCCTGGCAGGGCCTGGCCACTGTGTGGCTGGGGAGCCCCCAAACCTCCCCTCCAAGAGCATCAAAGGAAAAGATGCATAGACCCTTTGGTAAACAAGAAGGAAGTATGGAGTGTGGAAAATGTGGGCACATGTGTGGGGTCCTCTCAAAGCACTACAAAGTTCTAAAAGTGTGGACTCTGGAGCCAAGCTGTGTGCCCTTGGACAAGGTGCTTACCTTCTCTGAGCCCCAGTTTTCTAATCGATAAATTAGTACATTTAACTCAGGGAAGTTAAGGATGAAACACTATTATATGTGTAAAGAACAGAAGCTACCTGTTGGCCATTATTATTTTTAAAATGAAGAAATACAAAATAGCATTATAAATATGGTAGTCTCATTCAAAAGCTCGGTCTTGTCTGAGTGTACCTGGAGCTGTGAACATAGCCCCTCTCAGTCTGAGTTAGAGGCTCTCTGAGGATGCGAGACCAGGACCATAAGCTCCTCTTCCTCAGTCGACCCCACTCCACACTGGCCCTGGACGGCCATGGTCATTTCCATAGTCGGCCTGTGAGGGACTCTGGCAGAGATAGGACTCTGCAGGTGGGTGGCCTGGCAAGCCCTGAGCAATGCCCAGGTGCTCAGTCCATGGTCCCTTGTGTGTTGCCGTCCCCAGCTACCTGGACAGCCTGGATCGGATTGGGGCCGCCGACTACCAGCCCACCGAGCAGGACATCCTCCGAACCAGGGTCAAAACCACGGGCATCGTAGAAACCCACTTCACATTCAAGAACCTCCACTTCAGGTGAGGCCCAGGGGGACACCCAGGCCCCGGCGTTGGGCAGGCAGTTAGATACCAAAGGAACTTGTCTGTGTTTTTTTCTGCCAATTTCAGAGGCTGGGATGAGCAGGAAGGTTTCCTGGAGGAAGGATTTCGGTGTGCGGCTGTAAGGACAGGAGAATTGGATGGACAGAGGAGGGGAGGCCTGTCCCCCAGGCTGCCCCTCCAAGGCCACCTGTGGGGAGGGGTGGGGAATGGGTCTGGGTAAGCCCAGGCAATACCTGCGAGACCCTGAGGACCCGCGGAGTCTCTGAGCAGGAAGGGCTGAGAGCGCAGCTGATGCCCCCTCTCCCAGTGCATGTGGGGAGCTGAGGCCTGAGAGAAGCAGGGCTTTCCCCAGGCACAGGCACAGCCAGAAGCCAGGGCTGTGAGTGCCTCAGAACAGGGGCCTGCAGTGTGAGGACGGTTTCTCGGGCCCTGCCGGAGTGCTATGTCCCCATCTGGAGTAACTGCCACGTTCTGAGGCCTGGGAGCCCTGCCCGGCCTTCCAGATGCAGCTTCTAGGACTCAGGTGGAGCAGGAAGAGAGGCCAGGAGGGAGGGGAGAGCAGGGAGCTCAGGCCAATGGCCATAGTAAGGCCTTGTTTCCTGGCCCCTGCCCTGCCCGGGGTGGGGCTGGATTCTAACACTCCTTGCCTCCCATGTCCCCAGCCCCTGCCCGCTCCTGTGCAGACTCAGAGGGCCAAGGCACTGTATCCGGGTCCCTAGGCCCAGCAGGCGGCCTCTCTGTAGGGCTCTGGGAGCCGTGCTGGGCCCAGGAAGCTCGAGGCCTCCCTTGCCTTACAGGCCCCTCAGTCCCTCACTCACCTGTCAGGAGTACAGGATGGGGACCTCGGCTCGGCCCTCAGCAGAGAATAAGCATTCTGGAGTGGCCCAGAAGCCCTGGGCCACCACACCTGCAATTCAGACGAGGCGGCAGGATCCACAGGAGGCGGTGATAGGACAGACCTGTTTCTTTGCTCTGAGCCCACTCTGTTCTCTTCTGTCTGGAGGGACCAGGGGTCCTGTCCACACAGGGTCAGGCCACAGCCCCCCAGCAGGTGCCTGCCAAGAGGCTTCCTGGGTCTAGGAGGCTGCAGGGCTCCTCGCTCAGAGGATTGGGGTGGGAGGCTGACCTCTTACTTCCAGGAGATAAGTCCCACCTGCCGGCAGTCTTGCCCACGGCCCTCGTGGCCCCTGGTGGGTGGAGTCTGAGGGGAGGAGAGGCCGCCCCTGGTGGGTGGAGTCTGAGGGGAGGAGAGGCCGGGCTCTGCTGGGAGGGCGGACAGGGCAGAGGTGAGTGCAGCTTTGTCTGCAGCCAGACCTGGGTCACATCCCGGCTCCACCACGGCTGGGCTCTCACCAGGAGCTTGAGCACGTCCTCAGCCCCTTGTGGCTCACTTCGACCTCCCACATAATAGGTGACAGTTCCTGCCGGCCTCCCTCGCAGGCTGGCTTGGAGTTTGCCCAGAGAACGTGCCCAGAAAGGACCAGAATGTGAATGTGCCGTGAGAGGGGGACCTCTCAGGGGTGTTGCTTGGGGTCCAGCTCAGGTGCACCCTCTTAGTAAAACGCTTCAGCTGCAAGGGCAGGTCTTTGAGTCACTACGTGTGAGCACAGCAGGGTCCTGGGACAGTGATGGCCGCCCCCGCCCAGGGATGGCAGTGGCCCAGCTCTCCGTCTGTCAGCACCTGGAGCCAGGGCTCCTCACTAGGCTCCAAGCACCACACACCCCCATCCTCCTGCCCTGCAGGGCACACTCACAGCCTGGCCACCAGGCATCCCCCTGCCCGCCTGGACGCTGTGCCACCAGCTGCCCTGTTCTCCCGCAGGCTGTTCGATGTTGGGGGCCAGCGATCTGAACGCAAGAAGTGGATCCACTGCTTCGAGGACGTCACGGCCATCATTTTCTGTGTCGCGCTCAGCGGCTATGACCAGGTGCTCCACGAAGATGAAACCACGGTGAGTGTCCCTGGGCCCCCTGGACAGGGGGCAGTGCAGAGGGGCTGGCTGAAGAACAGGCTGGCCAGAACCCAGGCCTTAGTTGTCCCCAGCAGCTCTGGGGTCCAACCAGCTGCAGTGGCTGGGGTCCCACCGTAGGCAGGCCATGCTGGCTCACTCCCCTGACCACACGTTGCTGAGGCAAATGCCTCGTGATGCCAGCACAGCAGACGGGCGTGTGGCGCCCGGCTGAGAGCCCATTTGCAAACTGATCACAAATAGCTCTGCAGAATTTGGGTCTTGGGCAGTAAGTTTACTAAAGTAAACTCAGCAGAGTCACAGAGGCTGTGTCATAGAGGCCAGAACAAAATAAAGCAAATCCTTAACAAACCAGAATGCAACCAAGCAAGAATGTATGTGTAACAGAAATAGCAGCCTTTGCCTTGACAGTCTCCCCAGAGCACTAGGCTCGGGTGCTGCAGGAGCCGTGTGTGGGGTCAGGGGTGCTGCAGGAGCCGTGTGTGGGGCCAGGGGTGCTGCAGGAGCCGTGTGTGGGGTCAGGGGTGCTGCAGGAGCCGTGTGTGGGGCCAGGAGTGCTGCAGGAGCCGTGTGTGGGTTCAGGGGTGCTGCAGGAGCCATGGGGGGGGCCAGGGGTGCTGCAGGAGCCGTGTGTAGGGCCAAGGGTGCTGCAGGAGCCATGTGTGGGTTCAGGGGTGCTGCAGGAGCCGTGTGTGGGGTCAGGGGTGCTGCAGGAGCCGTGTGAGGGGCCAGGGGTGCTGCAGGAGCCATGTGTGGGTTCAGGGGTGCTGCAGGACCCATGGGGGGGCAGGGGTGCTGCAGGAGCCGTGTGAGGGGCCAGGGGTGCTGCAGGAGCCGTGTGTGGGGCTGGTGGGCTGGGAAGGGCAGCAGGGATGAGGCATGCTGGTGAGTGACAGTCATGGCTCTGAGTCCCTCCTTTGCAGGAAACCAGGCCAGGCTCCCACCTCTGTCTGTTGGTTGCATTCATCCTGTAGCCTGGGGCTGCTAGCTTTGGCCACTGAGCCCTGCTGGCTTGGCTTCAGAGGGGGACGCTCACCTGCGAGAGGTGTAGCCTTCCCCTGGGCCTAGTCCTGGCTCTGCTACTCACTGGTTTGCTGCCGAATTTAGGCAGCACCCTTTCTGCCTCAGTTACTATTTTCTGTGGAAAGGAGATAATAATAGCACCTGCCTTGTGGGGGTTGTTGGCAGTGGAATGAGATGATCCATGTGCAGCACTTTGGAACCGTTTCTGACACAGCAGCGCCGAGCTGGTGATTGTATGGTGGTGGGTGGGGCCTGTCCGCAGAACCTGCAGGGGAAGCCAGTCCCTGAGCGTGGCCCACAGGGTCACCGGAGACAAGCCCCAGCACTCCCAGGAGCAGGGATTGTGGGCCGTGGGTCACACCCTGGTGTCTGTCATCACCTTCCATCTGGAACACACACAGACCTTTGCCCCGAGCCTCTCCGGGTCGGCTCCGAGGGTTTGAGGTACACTTGTCATCGTGCTGGGCCTTGAGCAAAGCCTCTCGAGTCTCAGCCTCCTCATCAGTCCTGCCCTGCTGGTTCCCCAGGGCTGCTGTGAGAATGGGGTGTGGGCTGCAGGGCCACTGCTATGGGGAAGAGCCGCTGCCGCCACCCTGAGGGGCTCATGCAGAGAGGGGGGCTTTTGGCTGATGGGTGGGCAGGTGACCCAGACCTGTGCCCTGCGCCGGCTTGCCACCTTGCTCTTCCTCTTGCAGGCCCCACTGTGCCCTGAGTTGGGTTTTAGCTGTCGTCGTTCTCCATAGTCCCAGCAGACCATTAGGTCAAAGAGTAGGCCTGGTTCTGACCCTGAGGGCAGGGTAAGGGTTCCAGTGAGTGTAGGGGCTGAGCCTGGGTGGCCTCACGGTGGGTGGCCTTCCAGTCTGCCCCTCCTGTCCAGGCTGGCCGGCCCTGGCTGCCCAGCAGGACCTTCCTCCTGGAGCACTTGCCCTCCTGTCTCCTGCCTTCCCCACCTCCCTCCTCCTTCCCATTGCCCCCACCCTTCTTCACAAGGGCCGGAGCAGAGGGCCTGGGCAAAGCCCCAGCATATGGGGCCAAGGTCAGGATGGGTTCTTCCTTAGGGTCCCTCCGTCCCCCAAAACTGGCAATCTTCGCAGCCTATCGCCTGGTGGCAGCGCAAACGACATCACTGCTGTAGGATTAAGTGGCCGCCGTGTGCCAGGGGGCGTGTGCAGAGGTGGACAGCTGGGGAATCGGACGGATCTGGTCCAGGGTCTGGCGCCGCCCCTGCCAGCTGTGTGCGATCGTGGGCCAGCGCCCCACCCTGCCCGGGCTTCCACCTTCTCCTCTGTAAATGATGATGATGGTAGACAGGCCTCATGGGCAGTGTGAGGCCCTCGGGGCTGAGAGCTGTGAGAGTGGCTGCACCTGGGAGTCTTCACTCGGTAAATGGCAGCTGCTACCACTGCGTCCAGATGCCGTGACTAGAGGTCAGGTCGCAGGATGGGTGCCCTGCCCCAGGGAGGCAAGAGCAAGGCCCCAGGGGCCCAGGCCTTGTCCTCAGCTGGTCTTTTCTGGTCAGCCCCGTGCGTCCCTCCCTGGCCTGGGGTGAGAGCTGGGGCTGCCCGAGACCGAGGTGTCTGAAGGCAGCGTCTGAAGCTAGGCCAAGAGGACCCTGGAGCTAGTGGCTGCCGCCTGCCATCTGGCCACCCTGTCCACCGCACCCCGGGCCCCCGAGGGCCTGGTCCTGGTCTCGTTTCTGCTCTCAGCACCGCCCAGCCAGGCCTCAGGCTGCCACAACTTCTCACCGTCACTGCCGCCACCACCGCCTGCAGGGCCTTATCTTGCCAAACCAAGGCCAAAACCATGGGCAGATTCGGAGAGACCCTCCGAGCCAGGCAGGTATGAAGCACCTCCCTCCGATTGAGTCCATCAGCTAAGAGTTGAAAGCAGCAGGTTCTCAGGGCGCCGCTGGGTGACTTTGCTGTGACGCCTGCCCAGCCCGCCCCTGCACCCGCACTCAGCTCGGCTCGTCCTCGCCGCCCTGGCCTTCATCTCCAGCCACGCAGGCGCAGGCCCAGGATGGCCTCGGCCCCCGCAAGCCTGCACAGGGGCCTCTGCATGGACTGGCCTGGATGTCCTGGCCCGAGACTGGTTGAACCACTTTTTCAATTTTTTCCTCTCTCTTTCCCTCTTATCTTCCTCTCTGTTTTAATCTGTTTTGCTGTGTTTCATCTTGGGGTTCTTCTGGCCCCTCTACTGAGAAACCAGCCCCATCAACCAGTTCTCCCAGAGCCTTCCGGCCCCAGCCATGGCTCAGCCACCCAACCAATCTACCCAACCACACCAAGGCCACAGCAAGATCACCCCCGAGACGCTGTCCCCCCTGGTATCTGCTTCCAACTCGGGATTAATTCGAGGATCTCTGAGTCCTCGGTTAATGTTTCCCAACTGAATGCGTGCACCCTCCCAACCTCGCTGTCGAAACCGAATGACACCCCAGTAGAGAAATCTGCATGGCCCGAGGTTCCGCGTAGACGTGTTCGGTGGTGGTTGCGGCCCCTGCCCTCAACATGCATGGTGCATGTCCTCTCCATGCACTGGAGCCTCTCCGGTGACCTCACAGCCCCACCAGGGCCAGCTCTGGACGGGGGCAGCATTCTCCCACTCCCCGTCCCCACTCTGCCCCACCCTGCCTGCGTGTGGCATGAAGCAGGGCCGTCTCCTGTTTGTCCTGTGGATCCTCCTGTCTCCGTCCCGGCGCTGCGTTCAGCCGCACCGGTGGACCTTCCCTTGGCTTGTCCCGCTGTGTCATTGGCCGCGGTGCATCAGGGCCCTGGTCGTGGCCACCCCTCACTCGCCCCTCCGCTCTGTTGCAGAACCGCATGCACGAATCCCTGAAGCTCTTCGACAGCATCTGCAACAACAAATGGTTCACGGACACGTCCATCATCCTGTTTCTTAACAAGAAGGACATATTTGAGGAGAAGATCAAGAAGTCCCCGCTGACCATCTGCTTTCCTGAGTACACAGGTAGAGACCCCGCCCCAGGACAGGGGATCCCTGAGGCGCCGGCCCCTCTCCTCAGCCCACCCCATGGTGCCCCTAGGATGCCTGGATTGTACCACACAGAAGCCGGCGTGAAACAGGCCCCAGCATGCCCGGACTGTGCACAGTGAGGGGCTTCCTCGCCAGGGCAGCGGGGCTGGAGCCCTGGCTCTGCCCCGGCCCTGTGAGCGGGGACACTGAGTTGCTGAGGGGTGACGAGCGGGGGCTTGAGTCAGGCAGCCCAAGGTTCATGCCCCAGCAGCCTGGGCAGATCATGTAACCTCTCTGAGCCTCAGTTTCCACGTCTGTGAGATGGGGGAAGGTTGCTGTGACTGCCTGGCCTCCCTCACATTTTCCGTGAGGATGCAGTGAACTGACGCGCACACAGAGCTCGGCGTAGCGCCTGGCGCATCGTGGTGCCCTCTCTGCGTTCGCTCCTGCTGCTGGGAGTGTGGCTGACTCTCAAGCATCCTGATAACACCTCCCACCCAGGGTTGCTGCAAGATTCGAATGACAGAGCTTTGCAAGCAGCAGAGCCCTGGCTGCCCTGCAGAGATGCCGAGGACAAGAGGCCAGCTCTGCCGGGGGTTGCCTGACCCTGACCATGGGGAGGGTAGGTGGGCAGGAAGGCAGCCTGACCAGGGCCCCTGGGGAGCTACAGGGCCGTAGCCCAGAGCCCATTGGCTCTCTGGAGACAGTCAGGCCCTGGCCAGAGGCAACAGGGCTGTCCTCAGCCTGATCTGCCCTCAGGCCCGGAGAGCACAGAGCAGGGGCAGATAGTCCCAGCAGGGCCAGCCTGTGGTCTCCAGGGAAGGCCCCGGGCTGAACTCTACTTCCCTGAGAGTGGGCTTGGGGCAGGCAGGCTCTCCCCACCCCCTGTCTTCCCCACCTCCCCGCTCAGGAGCAGGCCGACTGCCCCACAGGCTGGTCCCCGGTGTGTCCAGCCATAGGTGCGCAGGGCACAGCCTCACACCCACAGTCAGCTTTCTCCCTAGCCGTTGGGGGCCTGTGGATCCCGCACTAGTGACCTGGGCTTGTGGCCTGTGAGGCAGTGGAACAGGCAGGGTGGGTCAGTCACCAAGGCCAGCTTGGGGCTGGGGTGGGGAAGGAGAGTACCACTAACCAAGGGGGTCTGAGTAGTTAGCTGCAGTCCCAGGGACTCTCCCCTCCCCTCCAGCCCAGATTTAGCAAAGAGCTGTGGTCCGCTGGACCCTCGAGGCCAGGCCTGGAGGCCTGCATGCGTGTGCCTCAGATGGCCCTGCCCCTCCAGGCATGCTACTCCAGCTCTCTGCCCAGAGGCCCACCCCAGCTTAGCGCCATGGCTCCAAACCCAACTCCAGCTCTCCACCCTGCCACTGCCTCCGAGGGCCATCTCAGCTCTGCCTTTGCTGGGCCCAGATTCCTGGAGGCTGTTGGGCCTCAGTGCAAAGCCTGGGTCCCGTTCTTCTGCTCCTCCCCAAGCCAGCAGCTTCTCTCCTGGACTCCCCTCTCCCTGAGCCTACCTGGACACCAGAGCAATCTGGTGCCTGCAGAGGAAGGCAGCAGGCGGCCAAGCCAGGCAGTTCTTCCCTGAGAGTGACCGCCTAAGCGGGAGGCGCTCACAGACTGGTCCTCCCTCCTGGCCCGGCCTCGTGGCCTGCTCTGCAGGTTCACAAGCAGGAGAGGGCCCCGCCGTGGCATGCATCAGCCAGGCCACCTGCAGGAGACCAGTGCTTTCCAACCTCTTTCCACGTGACCCGTGGTAAGACGTAAAGTTTGCATTAGGAGTCAGGCGCACACAGGAGAGGAAAACAAGTTTCATGAAACAGGACTCACCCTTAGTACAGAAGACACGTGGGGAGACTTGATATCGTGTTCCTTCCTTTCATGGTTTTTATACCGGACTGGACCCAGTGGCTGAATGCGTGACCCACCGTGGACAGAGCTGAGCCCTCAGCCTGCCCCCACCCCATCAGGTTTTCCCTTTATTGTCGCCTCTGAGAGGCCCTTGCCAGGCGTGTGTGCAGGCAGGGCTGGGGCTGTCGGCAGCGGGCCCCTCCTCACCCGCTCTCTGCCCGTTTGCCCCCGCAGGCCCCAGCGCCTTCACGGAAGCCGTGGCTTACATCCAGGCCCAGTACGAGAGCAAGAACAAGTCGGCCCACAAGGAGATCTACACCCATGTCACCTGCGCCACGGACACCAACAACATCCAGTTTGTCTTTGACGCCGTGACGGACGTCATCATCGCCAAAAACCTGCGGGGCTGTGGCCTCTACTGAGAGCCCCGGCCGCCCTGCCTTCCACCCACCACCCTGCCCAGCCTGCCTCCCCTGCCCTGGAACCAGAGCTCCGCCACCCTCCGACCACTCTTTGCACTTGAGGAAGAAGACCCAGAGCTGGCACCAAGGGGCAGGAGCGAGTGTCCTCCACCTGCCCCCTGCCCCACTCCTGCGACATCAGAACACGTGGTAACGCGGGGGCAGGGCTGGGGGGCTGAGCACAGCCCGCAAGGCCAGGAGACTCGGCCTCTGGGCCTCTGCGTCGTCACCGTGTTTCATATAGAGGCTGGGGGAGGGGCAAGGCCGCCGCTTGGCCCAGAATGGGCACAGCCTGCACTTGATAACTCTCTTAAGTCCTGGAGTGTCCTCCTGTCATCTGGGGTGGTCAGGTGGCGGGAAAGCCTCGTGGCAGGCTGCTGGCAGGTCGGAGGCAGTAGGGGCCATCCCCCAGCTTTGCCTGGGGTCTCTGGTTGTAGGGGGAGTGGGGGGCAGCTCCATCAACAAAAGCTGGGTGGGGGCTGGCGGGACCAAGCAAACGTCCTGTGCGTCTGAGGGTCAGGCCTCAGCGAGTGCATTCCTCCTCCCTCCCCTTGGGTCTCAGCCCTTCCTTCTCTGTGTCCCTCTTCCTTGGCCATTGCCCTCCCAGAGAACCTGGCCGTGACTCCTCCTAGGCCTGGAGGTGCTTCTGGAACCGCCTTATCCCAAAGGCAGGTGGCAGGATGGCAGGAGGGGCAGAGTCCGTGGCTGGGACAGAGGTTCGGGAGAGGAGGGACTGTGGGGGAGGGAGTGGGAGCAGCTCCGTGTTGACTGGCCTGGGGCCTCCACCCAGGCCTTGCAGGCCCAAAGGTGACCCGTGTACTTTCTCCAGTTGCCCCGGGCTCAGGTGGCCAGTCCAAGGTGTGAGTAGACGTGCTTTTCTTTCTCTGATTCACAGGCAATTCAACTGAAGCCAGCAGGGGCAGGCAGAGGCCTTTGGGCTGGGGGTTCTGTGGTTGGGGAGGTGTGGGGTGGGGGCTGCAAACCAGGCCCCTGTGGCCAGTGCCCTGCTGCGCTCCATCTGGTGAGGAGATCAGGGAGTTTGTCCACAGCCTTTGGTGTCCTCCCAGCCCCTGGGGGCAGAGGGGACAGGTAGTCAGGACCAACACCCTAGAGTGTGAGCTGCGAAGGGCCTGGCCAGACTCAAACATGCTCCTCTGCCCCCCACTTTAGGGGGAGAGTCTTAGGACCCTTAGGGGGCTTCATTGCGGAGACCCCTGAGCAGAAAGGGGTGGGGTGTGTTCTGTGACCCTGGTCCAGGCTGGCCTTGGGTAATCGCCATACCCCTCTCACTGCTAGGTGCCCAGGCAGGCCTGTGTGCTTGGGCAGGCTGTGTCTGGGGACCCAGGCCGCCCCTTGAGAGGCCTCTGCCTCCCTCCTCACCCCTCTGTTCCCCCGGCCACCATTGTGGCCACTGCTCAGTCCCTGGCCAAGCAGGACCCCTGGGCTCGCATGTGCAGCCCCCTGGACTGGCCCATAGCCAGGAAGAGCCCTGTGCCAACAGCTCAGGGCTTATTGGTCCCAACAGGTACAGAGCTCTGGGTGGTGCACGGGAGATCCAGGGGACCCTCCCTGGTGCCAAATGCCTGTAGGGACAGTGCTTGCAGGGGCCCCTCCCCGGTCTGGCTGTCCTGCTGCTGCCTGTAGCAGCCGGGCCGCAGGAGCTGCCCTGTCAGCCCATGTCCACTTTTGTTTCTCACCTGTGGTGTTTTGGACCTTGTACCAGGTGCTGGGGCGTGGCAGAAGTCCCAGTGTCCTGCCATGGCCAGCTAAGCCATCTGCCCACATTGACGACAGTAGTTACTTCCCAGCAGCAGTGCCCTGGCTGGGGCAGGTGCGCCCCTAACGCTGCTCCTGACTGGGACCCCAGACTCAGAGCAGCTGGCAAGAGGCGAAGCCCCACCTCTAAGGCCGTCACCACGCCAGTGGGAGGTACTGGCCCTCCAGCCCCGGGGCTCTCCATCTTCCTGAGCCGGCACAGTGGCCAGAGCCCCGGGCTGGGCTCAGTACCCCAGACCCATCTGTAGAACCGGGCAGGGGGAGCAGGTGCTCGGGCCTTCCTAGCCCTCGTCCCCAGGCTGCCTCTCTCCCTGAGATGTGCGTTACTCTCTGCCTTCCGCCTCCCACCAGCCTGCCGGGGGTCCTTGGCCCTCAAGGGTATCGAGGGACAAACTGTGTCTGTGCGCGTCTCCTGTCCATGTCGTCACCAGCGGCTCCACCAGGGGAGGGATGACTGAGGGTGACAGGAGGGCTTTGGCTCCGTCGTGGCTATGGATGTGAGGACGTGTAAGTGAGCAGACGTGGGGTGGTTTCTTATCCACTGTGGCCCATGTGTGCTGCCACAGGGCCATGGTCAGCTCTTGAAGTGGCTCATCTAGCAGGCCAAGGGGAAACTGGTTTCTAGGAAGGGCGCCTGTGCCGAACTTGGATGCCTGTGGGCGCGTTCTGTGCTCTGCACCGACGGCCATTGTAGGAGCCAGGTCTTGGCCTTCCCCCTGAGCACTGACAGAGGTCCCCAAGGCTCTCTGGCCTGACTGGAGCGGTGAGGGGTGCCCCAGGCCCAAGGAGGAGCTCAGCTGGACTCTGGCCTGAGGAGGGCGTGGGGTCTGCCCAGCCCTGAGCAGAGAACACAGCCTGGACCCCACCAACAGCTTTGGCATTCTGGGTTCCATGCAGACCCTAGGTTCCTGGTGCCCTGTCCCTTCCTCTTCCCTCTGGGCCCAACAGAGCCTTGGGGACTGTGGCTGTGCACTCCCACCATGGGGTAGTGGGCAGCACCCAGGCAGGAGCCCACCACCATACCTGGTGCCAGAAGCTGCCTCTGCTCCTGGCCACTCCCCAGCCCAGCTCCGCACCCCACTGGTGGGAACTGGAGGCCCCTGCCCTCCATGTACTGTACTGGGCTTCACTGAGTGTCCCGGGACAGGAGCAGCCCCAAGTCCCCCCCCTCTCAGCCCCATAAACAGGCTGTCTTCTCTGCAAGCCAGTTTCACCCAAGCCCTTCCCTTGGCCAGCGCGGGTCCTGCGGGGGAGATCAGCCCCGGCTCCCACCCAGCGCCTCCCAGTTAGTACCAGGGACTGACTCTGGAAGTCCTTGCTTATCTCTAGCCCGCACATGGCCCGAGCACCCCCTTTCTTTCTTGTTCTGACCTAGCGCCACTTCAACACTCTTGCAAGTAAATCCTCCACAGTCCCGGATGGTTCTTAATGAACCCTCAGTCCCTTTCCTCGAGACCACATAGTGCCTGCCTGTCCCCTTTTTGAGAAGTCTGGGGCACGAGGCCCTTCTGCTGCCTGGGCTCTTCTCTGAGTCTCTGAAAGCCTTCAGGTGGTCCAGGCTCTGGACCCAAGGCTCTGGCGTCGTGGCCACTAGAGGTCCAGTCTGGGGTGCCGAAAGCAGTCACCCCTCCAGCCAGTTCCCCCGTCGGGCTACAAGCCGACAGAGTGAGGGGTCCCAGCAGCCCAGGGGACAGGGCCAAGGCGTGCGCTGCTGTGACGGGGTCTGTAGTAGGGCTCCCATTCCCCTCCTCCTCCGGAAGGAGAGCCCTGGTCCCACCTGCCCAGAGAGTGGGCTGGAGCCTCCAGACAGACCCCGCTCCAGCCAGGTGAAGGCCCCTGTCAAGGAAGGGGCAGGACGGACCCCTCATTGAGAGGGGCTCCCTCTGGAAGGGAAACTGCCATCCCAGGCCCAGTGCACCAAGACGACCAGCGTAAACCCACAGCCCCTCCCGGCAGAGCCCGCGGCTCCGCCCCTCCCCACCACAGGCCCGTGTCCACCCTCCCAGCTCCCAGCAGCCAGGCCCTGCACCCCCTGGTCCTCTCTTCCCCTGCTGGCTTGGCCCCTGCCCCACTGCCACCCTCTGCCCCCCACGCCCTCCTTAGCAAAACCTTCTCTCTTAGGTGCAGTGGTCCCCCCTCCACCCACCGCTGCCACCCACCCCATATTAACTGTCATTTTGTAAGAAAAGTGACTTGTTGGTTTAATAAATCTCTAGTTATTGTAATAATTTATTGGCTGCCGTAATGTATTTATTAGTCACCTACCGTTAATAAAAAGTGCCAGCTTTTTCTAGCGTGAGTGTGATGTGTTGTGTCAGAGCCCACGGAGCTTCTGCCAGGCACACCCGCATGATGCGTGTCCTCGTGGCCTGTCCTGGTCCGGGGATGGCAGGCAGCCTGGCAGAGTGGGCACAGTCGTCCTGTGGGCAGGACCAGGGCGACTGGCCGCCCTGCCTGCCTGTCAGGATTGCTGCCGGGCCACGGCTGCGCTGGCGCCGCTTCCTGCTGCTCCCGGACTCCGCTGAAGTCTGGGGCAGGTGGAGGACTTGGGGGAGATGGCCTGGGGAGGGTTTCCAGTGGCTCCGCGGGACAGGGACACAGGCAGGGGCAGGTGGCTGCTGGCTGGCTGTGACCCCTGGCTTCTTTCTCTTTGCTCACGTGATGTCTCCATTAGGAGCACTCCAGCGTCTGCTTCCTCCCGGGAAGCTTGTAAGGATGAGCTGTCCTCGGACTCCTTGGTGATGAGTTCTGCTCAGTGGGGGCTGGCAGGCAGGCCTGGGGGCACAGCGGGGGTCTCGGTGCCGGCGCCTCCCCACCCTGCAGCATCTCCCCTCCTCACTGCCCTCCCCAAGTCCCCAGGGTTCAGCCCTTCTTTCCGGGCTCCCTCCAAGGCCCTGTCCCCTCAAAACCAGGTCTGGCTGCGCATGTCCACTGCTCCCTGGACCGCTCCTCCACTCTGTGCCACTCCTGGGACTGCAGACCTTCTCAGTGTGTGTGCGTCGTCTCTCCCCAACTAGACTGTGAGCTCTCGGAGAGCAGGAGCCTGACCCGGTCATTGCTCCGTCCCCTGGGAGCCCAGCAGAGGGCCCTGCACACTCACTCGCCAGTCGGTGCTGGCTGAAAGGATGAGCGAGCGAGCGAGCCTTCCCTACCTTCCCATGCAGAGATGGGTTAGTTCACAGAGAAGCATGCTCTTCTGTGCTGCAGGGTGCAGGCTACCCAAGTGAATGGCCTTGGCATCCGCAAGCAGAGCAAGTCAGCCTTGCCCAGGGCCAAAGGCTGGCCGTCTCAGTCTCGGCTTTTTGGGGTGCCCAGTATGTTCCTCCATTCACTCGTGCAGCGGCACTTCACCTCGCACAGTGCACCTTGCAGGGCAGACGCTGAGCTGGACCAAGCCGGAGGAGGTGTGGCCAGTCCCCCGGGTGCTCCTGGGGGCAGCCCTGGGCAGGGGCATCTCCCCTGAGTGTCGGCCCCCAGGAGGCTGGAGGACCTCCCTGACTTCCCTCTGCTCACTGGAGGGGCCTAAAAACCCCTCACCAGAGAACATGCCCCACCCACAAACTGGGCCCAGGAGGAACGGTCCAATCCAGCCCCCACCACCCCCAGCACATTTGCACACACATGGACACACACGTGTCAGGAGACCACCCCCCCCCCGTGGCTGGGGACTCTGCAATGGGGAGAGCCCAGGTCACCCTGTCCTCAGCCTCCCCGGAGAGCCATCGTTGGCTCCCAGTCTAGTCTCTGCCACTGGACGAGACGCTCTGTGACACGTTCCCAATTGCAGGTTCTCTCGTCAGCCTCCCGGAGGAGCCGGGGACACGGGCCCCCTCGGGCTGCTGAGTAGCCCGGTCCCTCCCTCTGGAACCTAATTCTCCTCTTCTCTCCCTGTCTCTGTGTCTCTCCCTCCTGCCGTCTGTCCTGCTCTCCCTTCCCCCGCCTGGGGCTGCAGAACCGCATGCACGAGTCTCTCATGCTCTTCGACTCCATCTGTAACAACAAGTTCTTCATCGATACCTCCATCATTCTCTTCCTCAACAAGAAAGATCTCTTTGGTGAGAAGATTAAGAAGTCACCTTTGACCATCTGCTTTCCTGAATACACAGGTGGGTGTCACGCGGCCCTGTGCACCGGGAAGCCCCGCCCCTGGCAGGGACCTGTGGGCTCGGCCAGCACCACCTGGGCCTGGCGGCGAGAGGGACCCGCTGCAGGAGTGGGCGTGAAGAGAAGCGTGGAGGCGGAGGGTGCCACCAGGTTTGGCCCTTCCCGGGACACAGCCCTGAGCGTGGTGGGAAGTGGCCCCTCCTGAGCCGTATGTATTATAACCGAGTGACTCAGGAGTGACAGGGTAGGGAGCAGGGGCCAGGACAGGACCACATCCTGGTCACCCTCAAGAAGAGGTCTCAGGACTAGCAGGAGAGCCTCCCCTCACCCCTGCCCAGGCCTGGGCCACGGGGTTTCTTTGTGGGAAACAGAAAAGGGGGACATGGCCTGTGAGTACGGCCTGGGCTGCGTTTCAGCCCCACCTGCCTCCTCTGCTGTCCGCGTTGGTGCACGGGCACACTCGTCTCTGCCCCCTCCTCCACCCCTGCCTCCCCTGCCTCCGCCTTCTCTGGGGCTTTTCTCCTGCTCTCGGGAATGTGGCAAGAGATCCGCTCCCCAGATGAAGCTCTTTCCATGGGCGGATGAGGGAGGTTGGCTTCCGTGGGGCGCACCAGCTCTGGGCTGCTGCTGAAGGCCAGAACAGGGCTGGTGGGATACCAGCGTCCAGCCCTTGTCCCTCTGGGGAGAAGATTCTGGGGGTTCCTGGGGTGAAGTCACCCTTGCATGCTGAGAACAGAGGGCCAGCACCCTGCAGTGGAGGAAGATGTGTCCTGTCCTGCCTCCAGGTAAGGGCACAGGCTGGCTCAGCCGAGAACCCAGTGACACAGCCTTGCAGTGCAGGGCTACACAGGTCCCCAAACCCAGACTCAGGGCTCCCAGATTGCAGTGGAGCAATGACTTAATTACCGGTGCCTCGTTTCTGTGTGGGCACCAGGGTAGATCATAATGCCTTCCCCGCAGGGTGGCCGTGAGGATGGCCAGGGCTACACAGCCACTAGCTGTTACCCAGAGGCAGGAACCAAGGCCAGGGGAACGGGGAGGAAGAGCCTGCTGCAGGGTGGAGGGAGCACAGGAGGGCACAGGGCAGGCCTCAAAAGGCCCCGGCTACCGTGGGGCCAGGGAGGGCCCTGCCAGTGGGCAGAGCCGGCTGCCGCCCACCCCCTCAGCAGCCACTGCCGACCGGACCGATTCCAGCCTTCATGAAGTTGTGGTGACAGAACCCGACAGGCCCTCTCAGGCCAGTGCCG
Source organism: Lemur catta (assembly GCF_020740605.2). Taxonomy (NCBI): domain Eukaryota; kingdom Metazoa; phylum Chordata; class Mammalia; order Primates; family Lemuridae; genus Lemur; species Lemur catta. The sequence continues at coordinate 30,821,302 of NC_059147.1, read as the reverse complement.
CCCTCAGGGGCAGGCCCGACACTAAGGTCTTGAGTGGCCGGTCCCACTGCTGTGTGGTTTGAGTGCTGGACACCTCCGGAAGACGCCCCTCGTCGGAATCCGGGAAACATCTGGGTTCTCCAGGGCCTTCAGAGGGATCCAGTTCAAACAACACAACGGGTGACAAATGGTCGCCAATGCAGTGGCCCCATGGGGTACAGGCCTGTGGGGCACAAAAACATTGGAGGGGTGGGGGGCGGGCGGTGGCTGTTGAAGGGACCATGTGGGCCAGCAAGGGCCAGGCAGGGACACTGGACTCGGCCAACACAGAGCAGGCACGGGGGATGTTCCCACCATCTGGATGGGACGCCTGTGGCACTTTCTACCACGGTCTGTGCTGTCTTGGCTGTCTGTGGACGTCTTGGCTCCCTGGCAGGGTCCGTGTCAGCCGCTGTCTGGTCTTGGACAGCTTTGCCGTGGGCGCCTCGCTCCGCTCTTGCCCCGCTCTTCTGCCCAGACCCCACCCCGGGGGGTGGTGCCCACCCCCTACCCTCGTATTTGCTCATCACTGGCCCGGGGCCAGGTCTTCTGGTGGGCTTTGAAGGAAAGGAAATCCTCGCTGCAGAAGCCTCCAGCGCCCCGAGCCTGCAGCAAACACCCTCGGCTACAGCTGGAGGGTGAGGCAGGGCCAGGTAGGGCCCAGGGGAGGGGACATCCCACACCCAAAATAACACTGTTCCACGCTGGACAGATCTGGCGGCACTGAGGAAAAGGGGCATCTTCCTTGTACTGGGCTTTTTTGCACTTCTGTGTTATATGGCATTTAATTGTGGCACAGCCATAGGGTTCGGGTCGCAGCTGGTTGGAAAACTGTCCTCACATCATCCACAGATGTGCTCTGCTGTCCCCACCCAGCCCCAGCCAGGCTCAAGGGGACTGGTGGGGAGAACGGGGGCCCCATTGGTGTCACACACACTGACACCCCCTTAAACCTCCACCCTGGGGACACCTCTGCTCCCACATCCTGGCCACTCGCCAGGAACCAGGACTACTCAGAGATGCTCCCAGCCCTGCTGAGTGAGCGACCTCTCGTTAGAGGAACCCACAGAGGAAGGAGCACAGGTCCTGCCTGGCCCCCCCACGTGTCCTGGGTCACCACCCTGTCAAGCAACTGCCCCATCAGACTTCATTTTCTCGATTTATTAGAATCAGCAGGATTGGTTTAGACCTTGGGGGGGTGTCTCAATTTACTCATCTAGAAAGCAAAAGGGATGACCTGGCCTTGTGCTCCAAGGCCTCCTGGGTAGAGCCGGCGTGAAGAGATCTCGAAGTCAAAAGCCAGGCACATGCTAAGTCTTCTGTAGTTTTTAATTTAAAACTCCTTAGAGAAGGAATGCCCGGCACCTCCCACCATTCCCTTCCTGTCCCATCCCACGTTGGGAACATGCCACAGCCCACATCTCTGCCTCCGTGTCCCCAGCGCTGCCCACCCACAGCACTCACCAGGGCCTCCCCCGTGCTTCTGTGTCTCGTTGCAGGCCCCAACACCTACGAAGATGCGGCTGCCTACATCCAAGCACAATTTGAAAGCAAAAACCGCTCACCCAACAAAGAAATTTATTGTCACATGACTTGTGCCACAGACACGAATAATATCCAGGTGGTATTCGACGCCGTCACCGACATCATCATTGCCAACAACCTCCGGGGCTGCGGCTTGTACTGACCTCTTGTCCTGTATAGCAACCTATTTGGTAATGATTCCAGCACTCACAGAAAAGCTTGCGTGCACACACACACTCACACACACCCCACTAACAAATGCAAGTTGGTAAATAAACTTTAAAGAGGCATAACGAAACCTTATAATATATATATAAATATATATTTAAAAAGTCTTTTTAGTTTGTACTAGAAAGAGCTGCAGACAGAACTGACCGTCCCATAGCACGTCACGGTTTTCCTGGGATGGCACGTGAGCACACACGTGTTGTGATGGGTGCCTGGTTTGGGAGTCCCTCCTTTTGAGGACAGCCCGGGGGTTTCACTCTCTGAGCCCCGTTTCTGTGTGCAGGGGGAGGCCAGAGCGAGGCCGGCTGTAGTCCAGCTGGTCCTCGACAACCCACCACTCCGGTGTGTGCTCAGTTCTGTCCTGCTCTTGAGTGAAGTCCCAACCCATTAAAAAATGGCCAGTGCCCTAAGCACCTCCCTCCCCTATACTCCCAACAGCAGAAAAATTTAAGGACTCTTCTCTTTTGGGTGGTGGTTGTTAATGTCAGGAATTTAGAAGAATCATGGCTCCGACCAATCCACTGGTTCCTGAGTTTTCTTTATTCATGTTCACAAGGCAAGAGTCAGAGAAAAGAGAGACTTGGGCTGCTTTCTAAAAGCAGCCAAGGGGCCGGGCGAGGTGGCTCACGCCTGTAATCCTAGCACTCTGGGAGGCCGAGGCAAGAGGATCGCTCGAGGTCAGGAGTTTGAGACCAGCCTGAGCAATAGCAAGACCCTGTCTCTACTAAAAATAGAAAGAAATTATATGGACAACTAAAAATACATATAGAAAAAAATTAGCTGGGCATGGTGGCACATGCCTACAGTCCCAGCTACTCGGGAGGCTGAGGCAGGAGTATGGCTTGAGCCCAGGAGTTTGAGGTTGCTGTGAGCTAGGCTGATGCCACGGCATGCTAGCCCGGGCAACAGAGAGACTCTCTGTCTCTAAATAAATAAATAAAAGCAGCCGAGGGGAGGGGACTCAAGTTCACCTGCAGGGCTGAAGCCAGCCCCTCCAAGAGGGCATGTGGGGCGGGGGGAAGCAAGGGGACAGGCGTGGCCGAGGGGAGGGCTAGACTGTAGGTGCGACCGGGGTCAGGGTCCCCGGGCTGGGCTGCACTGGGGTGTCCGCTGCAGCCCACCTCGGGCTGCGCCAGCGTTAGGAAGAATGTGCTAGGGTTTCTGGTTGGTTGGTTGGTTTTTAAAATCAAAGAAAATGGTCAGACTGGACCCCTTATCTCTCTCTCTACAGACTGCTTCACGGACTCTTTGCTGTTGACGTTGATCTCCTGGTAGCATGACCTTTTGGCCTTTGTAAGACACACAGCCTTTCTGTACCAAGCCCCTGTCTAACCTACGACCCCAGAGTGACTGACGGCTGTGTATTTCTGTAGAATGCTGTAGAATCCGGTTTTAGTTGAGTCTTTACATTTAGACTTTGAAAGGAAAAAACATTTCTCATGTGCTTTGTAGCTTAAAAAAAGAAAAGGAAAACTCACCATTTCATCCATATTTCTTTTCTTTCTTTTTCTTTCAAAGTAAAACACACACACCTGCACCCGAGGCCCCCAGCGTGCGTGCTGAGGTGCTGGGCCCGTCTGTGCTGCCAGGGGCTCCCGTGCGGCGCGTTGGTCGGGGGCAGTGCTCCCGGGCAGGGCTTTCCAGAATGCCCCAGGCCGCCCAGACACGGCTGCTGGCTCCCCAGCCCTCAGCCACTGCAACCCCACTCGCTCCAGGTTGGCACAGAAAAAGCACAGCTCTCACTGGCCAGTAGCTGCCAAAAAGAATACAAGAAAACCTATCATAAATGGAAGTAGAGCCCTCTAGAAACCAATTTTCCCACCTACACCCCCCCTTCTCCAGATTTCCTTTTTCGTTTGTGTTTAGGTTTTTTTTTTTTTTTGGTAGTTTTGTTTTTATTTCTGTCCTGCTGAGTACTCTATATTACACACCAGATCCACATTCATAGTCTTTGGGAAATGGGATTGTGGTTTTTTCTTTTGACATCTTAGGTTTCCCGTCTCCCCTCTCGTGTGTGTGCCCCTCCCCACCTCTTCCTGTTTCAGTGACCTGTGTTCACTCTTTCTCATGTGGGGATGTTTGTGCTGCAGATAAAAAGAACAAAAAAAAATTTTTAAATACCACAAGATGGAAAAAAAAAACATAAAAAATTTTAAAAAGCAGATGGAATGTAGTGTTTACATTAAAGTCACAGTTTTCATGATCAGTCCTATGTCATTTCTACTTTGACCAGTATCCAAACCCCAAACCTCTTCACGGTTTCACTTTTCAGACTTAATACTTGCTGAAGAAGACCAGTCACAGCCATTTCAAATAAAGAGGAGGCAAAAAGACAAAACAAAAAAATAAAAAATTAAAAAAAAAACTTGAAAAAAAAAAAGGAAAAAAGAAAAAAAAAAGCCCACGGGTCTTTCTAAGCCTTTCTATTCCCAATTGGTGAGGTTTCTGTGATATCTTACACACTGCCAGTCTACTTCTCTGACTAATGGAAAATTCATGTGTAGCTCAATAAAGAGAATGTTTGTCTGTATTCCTGAGTCTCTCACCCTCTGCCTTCCAGCCCGTGGTCTTCGAGGTGGGCATCACTCTGACAGGAAAGGGAAGGAGGGACGTGGCTGGGAGGCTGGTGGGTAAGGAGTCCCCCACCCCTGGCAGGCCCTTCTCCACGTCCCCCTGGGGACACCAGCTCAGAGCGAGCCTGGGGGGAGCAAGGGCCAGGGAACAGGCCTCTGCCTGCCTGTGACGCCCTCTTCAGCCCCCAACCCCCACCCACCCGCTCCCAGTCCCTCCGCACTCTGGGCCACTGAGGGCAGGGGGGAGCCGAGGGTTAGAAGGGGGAGGTGGAGGGAGGGAGGGCAGGTAATCCCCAATCTACTCACATAGGGTCCCGTTTCTTCTGTCCCCGGTGGTTGCACCGCGGTGAGAGGATAGGTGGTCCTAAGAAGGAGGCCACATTGTCTGGGCCCTCTGCACCCAAGGGGTCACCATCCACTCGCTGCAGGCCAAGGACAAGCTCCGGGCCAGCCAGACTGGCCAGGAAGTTTTCCTTCCGCTTTGCCCCCCCCCCATAGGAGGCACCAGACGATAGAGGGCCACAGCGGGCACAGGAAGCCCCTACAGGCCAAACACACAAGGGGCAACTGCAGCCTGGCACTCGGCAGAGTCTGAGCCCTGTCTCCCCCGGGCTGTAGGTCTCGCTGCCTCTCCCCTAGATTGCCAAGCTTTTGCTGCAACACCGAGCAAATCAGCTGGGACTGGGACCCGGAGGGCACAGCAGCCCACCAAGATCCCTGTACCACGTCCACAGGCCGCTTGTTAGCCAAGCAGCCAAGCCAGCGTCGTCGTGAGCCGGAAGAGCCTCCAAGAGGTCAGCTAATTGGCATCCTCTCCGTGCCCCCAGCACATGGGAATGATCAGGTCAGAAAGGCCTCTCCCTGGCAAGTTCCCGTGGTCTTTTGCACCAGGTGGGGGTGGAGATTGGGGTTGATGTGGTTCCCAGCTGTTGTGAATTCCCAACCAGTCCGGGCAGCCCGTGGACCTGCCCGGGGTGTGGGGGCACCTGTTTGCCTGGGCTCCCCCCAGTGGCCCCCACCCCAGCTTGTCACCCGCAGACGGAGGCAAACTCCCATCTCTGCTGATGGCAACGCTCGCAGTCCAGGCCACAACTTGACTCCCTAACACTGGTCTCGGGGGACAAACCAAGATCCAGATTAAGGCTGCAGGAAACCGGGACTTGTTCTACATATGGCGTATCTGAATTTCTCTAAAAATGAGCCATATTCTAATAGGGTTCTTTCCCAACTTTGAAATGAGATTTGTAGATAAAACCAACAGATGTTTCTTTGCCTTATCTTAAAAGGGAGGAAACACTTTGGAAAGGATTCCGGGAAAAGGCCAATTAAATTAGAACAAGGAGCGTAAGGGGCAGAACCTGTACTGTAAATTTGTAAAAAGCTCCAGGAGTGGTTCTAACGTGCAGCCAGGGCCAGAGCCGCTTCCAACCTAAAGGCAGGAGGGATGCGAGATGGAGGCTGCAGGTGAGACCGTGACAAGCTCGTCGGCAAGGCCGGAACTCGCTCTTGCACGCGTGCCCTGCCTCCGCAGAGCTCTGAGAGTCCCTGCCCGGAGTGGGGGGGGGGGCACACCACAGAGATCAAGGAACCCACTGTCTACATACGGCTTGGGTGGGAATCGGGTCCAAGAGGCCACCCGAGCACCCGGGATTCACATCAGCATGGACCATCACTCTCCATGTACATAAGAGCCTCAAAATTTGAAACAACAAAAACAAAAATTGAGAACCAAGAGGTCTACGAAACAGGGCCAATAAGAAAATGAAGGAAGCAACACAGACTAGTTTCGAAAGCGCCCAGACGGGAAGGGCAACCCAGCCACCAGCCACCAGAGCCCCAAACCACTCCTTGTGCTGCGTTTACAAGCTGAGCCCTTGGCCAGCAGCAGCTGTGCTACTCCAGCGGAGCCAAGCGTGAGGGCCAGCAGCCTGCCCCAGCCGGCACAGGGACAGGGGTCCTGGGATGGGAGCCCACCCAGCAACTGCCCCTGCCCTCAGCATGTCCCAGGTGCCCCCTGGTAGCACCTGAATCCTTAACCATCCAGGTGCAAAATCTACGGGTGGTTTAGAACTTCTCTTCTTCATCATTTTAAACTACTTAAGGCATTTCTCCTGCTTTGATCACTATCGTGTTGCTGCATTCCAATGTTCCAAGACCCTCTAAAATTGACTCCCAACAGTTTTCTTTTTTTCACACATCTGAAACATAAGAACACAAGTGTCATCTTTAATTAGTGTGTTAATGTGCAAAGTGTAACATAATTCAAGGAAAGTAAAATAACTTTTTTCTCCCCACTCACCTTGGAAAAAAAATGAAATAAATACAAGGGGAAGAAAAATTCTCTTCGGCCCTCTCCAAATGAAATGCTAGGAAAAATAAAAGTTCCCAATTCAAAAGGATGAAAAGAACCCTCCAACCAAAACGGTACACACAAAATCAAAGTGGGAGTCAATGTTGGTACCTCTGAAAAAAGCTGCTTTAGAATTCCAGCCACACACAACACACTAGAAGAGTTTGCTTTTTATTATTTTTTTAACAATAAAAACAAACAGCTATGCTTTTAGCAAAACAAATTTAAAAAAAAAATCACAGAAATTTACTAATAGCATTTCAAAGTAAGGCTTTTGAAAGATTTATTGAAATAAATTATCTCTGCCTAAATATTCACCTATCACCCTTTTTTCAATTACTTTTCAACATTCTAAAAACTTGCAGTTATGTAAAATACATTTAACTTTGCCAATAATTTTGGATAATACTGGATTTTTCCCAAAAGGACTATCATAAAACTATGCTTCCAAACACTAAAAAAACTTAATCCAATGGGACATAAAACTGAACTACATAACCTATGATTGCGTGTTTCAAACCCTTAAAGTTAAATGTGTGAAGAATTTGAAAAGATTTGGGACCTGGGTCTGCTGCAAGGCGTGTGGATTCGACCTCTCACCTTTCTGTTTCGAACCAGCAGGAACAAAGAAAGGAAATGGAGGGCTCCAGAGAAGAGAGCTACAAAAGTTATCTTTTATTTCTTCAGGAAAGCCCCCCAAAACTTGCTCTCCCATCTTGCGAGGCCCCACATCTCTCCAAGGACCAAACCCACAGGCTTTGGCAATTGCCTAATTCACCTGACCAAGGAATTTAAACCATAAACCACAGCTGGCTGCTTAACCCTTCCCGTGCGCAGGGGCGCGGAGGCAGAGAGGAGAGACGCACAGGTGTTCTCAGGAGATGCAAGAGCACCAGAGTTAACGGAAATGAAGCCGCTTTGGATAGGGGGCTCAGAGTCAGTCCCGGATGTAATGGGACAGGGGTCACCTCCACACACTCGCAGCCCTGGGCTTTCCCCTCCTCTGCTGCAGGGATCAAACCGAGAGTTCTTTTTCCAAGACACCCTGCCAGCTGCAGGGTCCCAGAGCCCGTGCTTCCTCAACAAGGACAGCAGTGTGACAGCGGACGTGGCCCCACGGCACGGAGCCGGGCTCACGCTGTGCATCTCCTCTCTGCTTTGTACACATCTTCCCCGGCACACGCTCTTCCCGCCAGACGTGGCACTCACAGCCCTTGCTGTGACTTAAGCATAAAGCAGTCATCGGAGCTGCCCGCTGCGGGCAGGTGGTCGCCCACTTCCTCCTGATCGTCCCCCACCCCCGAGAAATCCCGTCGATGCCAGAAGAGATCGTGCCTAGAGTTAATGTGCAGTGTTTCTAAGCGGGAGAGAAACGTCACATAGAAAGTATTACAAAGGAGGATTAAATCTGCCAGCCGTCCGAACACTAGAAGACCACATGCTTTATACAGCGGCAATGCAGTCGAGCCCGCGTCTGCGCCGGCGGGCAGGACCGGGCAGGCCTCTTCCGCCGGGCCCGGGCGCAGCAGTGGCCGAGGCGGGCGAGGAAGCGCTAGGAGCTCTGCTGCTTCTGAAGCCTCCGCTCGGCGGCGGCGGCCAGCATCCTTCGACGCAGGGTCACAGGGTCAGAGGACGCGCCTTCTGAGGGGAGGAAGCTGTCTGAGGCCGTGTCATCTTCAGAACTTTTGTTCAAGAAACGCCTACAAAAAGCAGGAGTCGCAGGAAAGAGACGTGAAGCTCTGGAACACACACGGAATGTCTCTGAATTTCCCCGTTTTCCAGGCACCTGCGTGAAGCTGTCACTCGGCACCAGCCCATGAGAAAGACGCCTACCCTGACCAGGCGAGCGGACCTCCTCTCTACACCGGGGAGGAGCCTGTCGAGGGGCACAGCCCCTCCCCACCCCCGGCACGGAGCCCCCACAACCACGAGGCCTGTGCAGGGCACAAAACCCACCCGGATGAACACAACACTGGCCCCGTCCTCAGGAGTGGAAATAAACCCCCTATCCGCCCACAGGACACTGCACGCCCGGCCACGTGGTCCCGAGAGAGGACTGGGAGCTGGCCACCAAGGCCGGACCAGTGATACCTCTCTAGACCTCAGTTTCCCCGGCTCTAAGTCTACCTCAAGGGCATGGCAGCGCCCCCTCTCGGAGCAGTTCAGATACTAATCTAAGGGCTCAGAACCGCTGGCGAGTAAAGCCATCCCGCGCGAGCATGGCTGGAGATGCCCGGCGGAGACGCGTGAGGGCACCAGCCCACCGGAAGGGCCCAGCTGGGCCCACTGTCGCCAGACGCTCTTGTTCTCTCAAGAGCCTTGTAAGCCGAGTGTTTAGGTGACACGTAATGGCTTTTCAATGTTGACACCTGTTTAACAGAAGATGTGGACCCGACATGACGACAACACTTAGCCGCTGGCTTCCGACCTGGGGCTGGTAACCGCCGGGCTGGAGACGCCACTTACTTGCGGGCCTGCTGCAGGAGGTCGTCCTTGCGCTGAACCAGCATGCGCTGTCTCTCGTCCGCAGACTTGGAGAAGCGGCTCCCCCGAGCCTCGAAGTCCTCCACCTCGCTGGGCTCCACCTCCACCTCGCTCAAGTCCAGCGTCTCCTCCAGGCGAGGGCTGAGGTCCAGCGGCACGCGCTCCGCCTGGGCACGGGGAAGCGACAGGCGGGGTGAGCAGGGCCGCCCTGCCGAGCAGACTCTCCCGCAGCCAGGGCGCCCCCTAGACAGGCTCTTCTCGACTCAGGGAGGGCCACAGCCCGCCAGGGAGGCAGGAAACGGGAGCCACACGCAAACGTGTAATGGAGGCACGGGTTCCTGAGGGCAGGCCTGCTGCACGTGGCTCGTGTGCCACTAGGACGGCACCCGACTCACACGAGATGCTCGACATCCACGCAGGAAGTAAATGATGGCCCGTATGAAAAACACAAGCAGCTCCAGACTGTGCTCTTGGAATGTAACGGAAAGGTAACTGCTAGCTTGCATTCTGGGAATCTTCTGTTCAATTCTACTAACTGCTCAAAAATATGATCAAGTTTTATCATATCTACTGCACAAAATGGAGTCAAGCAGGTAAAAAAGGTAAACATTAGTGGTCTTTAAAAAACAGATGCAATAGATTATGTGGTTCCTTGTGTCGAGGATGTTAGAACGGGGCTCTCTCCTGGTTTTGGCTGAAGCTCCACGGGCCACGACATGCTCACGCAGGCGCCCGGCCATCTACGCAGCTCACACTACCAGACCCAGCCTAGGCTGCGGCATCGGCCGCCACCCACCGCTAGGCCAGAGCGGAGGCGGAGGGAGCTCCCGGTGTGCGAAGCGTTTCTGTGCCCACACTCGCCACCTTCTCCTGCCTTCGGCTGAGCCCAAAGGGACTTCGAGAGAGCCACGTGGAGAGCCTGACTCACATCCCCTAGAGTTTGGGAGACACTGGGACTGGCGACTACATACACCTGAGAAACCTGAAAGAAAGAAACTGGCTGGAGCAGACAAAACACAGGGTGCATGTGCAGCGATGGGAGCGAGTTCTGCTGGCTGCAGGGGACACTGTGTGTCCTGGCATTTACATGGAGCCCTGCAAGAGGGAACCAGCCTGAGGCTGCTGACAGTAGACTGTGCCCAAAGGACTACTTGGAGGGCCAATGTGATCCCCACGAAGGCAGGGGTGGTCATAAATAGCCAGCCCAAGTTCAAAGGAAGTCCATGTGAGGTTTCTGGTGCAAGGCAGGGCAGGGAGATGCTGGGACAACATCTACACACACATATATGTACACACACATGTACACAGGCAGCTGGGGTCTCACCGGCCCACCCTGACCCTCTCCCCCAAGCCTGGCCCTACGGCAGGTAGAAGGAGACAGCCAGTGAGTAGAGGACAGGAAAGAAAGAGAGCAGAAGCCCCCTCGGCCCCTGCTCTGCCGTCGGCTTCTGAACCTGCCGACACCGGCCCAGGCCGGGCGGCACAGACTCAGAACTGAGGAAGAGGAGGCTGATGCACTTACTGGGCTGAGGTTTCCATAAACATTGTTATCCAAGGACTTAGTGCTTCCTGAGAAATGACCAAAAATGTTACCTACCACATTCCCTTGTGAAATAAGTACTTTTCTCTACCATACTAAAAAAAAAATCCAGAAATGTTCATGCTAACGCTAACCACAGAGCTGGAGAGTCACGACAGAGACAGAACACGCTGCACCCACGGCTGCCCCAGAGCCAGTCAGCGCTCGAGCTCGGCTAAGCCAGCTAGCCGAAAACAGCAGATGCAGAGACAAACTCCTTCCTCACAAGCCAGGCGCCATTCTTCTAATGACCTACAAGCCAACTATGGATTTGCATATGAGAACTTTAACCCAAAAACAGATTTGAAGAAGTCCTAGGAGATTTTACTGTTTCCTATTTGCAGGAAAAACATGAGAGGTGGAAGCAGCCTCCGTGTCACTTATCAGTGACAGTCGCTGCCTCCAGGAGAGCCCTGGCTCACCCCGGTGAGGGAGGCAGCACCACCCTAGCCCTGAGCCACATGCAGGAAGGCCTGCATGTGGCAAACACGGAGACACAAAGACAGGATTGTCTGGTTTTTATTTTTGGACTCGTAACAAAATACTCTGGACATGTGGCCGCCGATCGAGCAAATGGGAATTGTAGCCGAGGCGCAGGCGCCGGAGCCCTGGGGCGCAGGGCCAAGGGCACAGGGGAGTAGAGGCCGGACAGAGGCACTGCTCTGGTTAGGGCAGCCTCAAGTCACCCAAAGTGGTTCCCAAGAGAGCCACACTTCCCCCACCTCAAACTGGCTCAGGAGGTCTTGTTTTTGCAAAATGTATGGAAGTACCTAGAAATCCTGAGTTGGACAAGGGAGGCGAGGGGGAGAGCATGTCCACGGGCTCGGCTCCCTGGAGAGCTTGCCCTAGTCCACCCCCACCCGAGTGCGGGTGAGTCGGGGCACCTCAGGGTCCTGGGCCAAGCTCCCTGCCCTTCTTTGGGCTCCCACTCGAACTGAGGTGGCAGGGCCGGCTTGGGGGGAACACGAGGGCGAGCCCCAGGGAGTGGGCCACAAGCCCTGTGTGGAAACGCGGGCCACACCGTGGGCGCAGCCTAATTTGTTAATTTTTGACACTGAGACAGACACAGCATGCAGCCGCCTTCTGTACGCTTGCCCTAAGCTTCACAGACACCACAACTGCAGATGACCACTGCCAGGGGCCACAGTCCTCCTCCACGACCCCATGGACTCACTCTTGCTGGCATGCTGGTCTTACCTGAGCGGAAGTTTCTCCCTCTTCCTGGTCACTGTTTGGCCTCTCCATAGGACTGTTCAACGCAGGTCTAATGCTCTCTGACCGCTGTAAGAGAAACAGTACCACAAAAGCAGTGTTATTCAGAAATTAAATAACATGGACAGGGAAACCCTGAAGGGCAGAGGGTGCTCTGGTCCCTAACCCAGTCTGTAACTTGAATGAAGTCTGCAGCATCGAAGAAATGAAAATGCTACAAAGAGTAAAGGCAAGACAAAGGCACCTGGGGCCTGGGGCTCCACATTGGTGAGCTGGCGAGTGGCTCCACATTTAGTTTCCCTTTCAGTAACAGCAAGTGCACAAAACAATGACAACAGTGGTAACACTGACTGTACACTTAACTTTGTGGATGGCACCAAGGAAAACCAGAACATGACTGTCTCATTTCCCTTTAACACCCTGTGGAACAGGGATTGCGGTTATTCTCATTTCTAGCCGGTGTAGGTTGTTGACCAGCGCTGCAGATGCTTAGGGGTCTGGCCCACGCCCCCCGAGTCTGACTGTCTCGGTGCTGGCCAATTTCCGTGTGTCACAGCCTGAGCACGCTCTCCGGCTGCAGGAGGTAACTTTGCCACCCCCAGAGGCAGCCCTCAAGCAGTGACTGAAGGGAACTAGTGGATAAACACCCTGCCCATCTCTCGGGAGGGATAATGTGTTCTCTGCTGGATCCCGGAGGTTCCAGGTGGAGGGAGCTTTAGTCACGCAGGTGGTAACTTGATGATAACTAGCCCTTTACTGGCCGAGGTCCTTTCCCTATTGCACAGCCCCACCCACTACCAATGATTCCTGGGATCACTTCCCAAATTAACTATTTGCATTCGAACCTGTTTCAGGGTCTGCTTCTGGGAAAATCCACAGCCAGCGGCCAGGCCAGACAGCTGAGCACTGGGCGCCACATCCAGTATCCCAGCCCCTGTGACGGGGGCCATACGCCTTCCCTCTTCAAAGAGTCTCAAGTTTTAGAATTTTATTAAGAGATTTCCATATATTTTTGCATACTGAAAATGAATAATTTTTGATAGATTATTCCTTGGTCATATATAAATTCTTTGGTCCTGCCAGAAAGCTCATCTATATTAACACTTCCTGTACCCACCAAAGTGGTTATGTGATGGGCCAGAAAATCGACCTCCTTTAAAAATCAAAACTACCTCCAAGAGATGTGAGCTGCACCTAATGGAATTCCACACCAGTGCGCAAAGCCCATCAGGGACAGATGGCGTTATTCACCCCTCTGCCTATTTTTGTAAATAAAGTTTTATTGGAACAGTCTTGCTCATTCATCCACATATGTTTAGAAAACACTTTGTGAATTTGCATGTCCTCCTTGCACAGGGGCCATGCTAATCTTCTCTGTATTGTTCCAGTTTCAGTGTCTGTGCTGCCCAAGTGAGTGCTTCATTTACATACTGTCCACAGCTGCAGCTGCGTTAGTGCTCCAACAGCGGAGTCGAGAAGCTGCAGCAGGGACTCTCATGCCTGCAAAGCCCAGAAATGTATTATCTGCCCTTTACAGAAAAAAGTTGTTGATCCTCATCCAGCAGGAACTGATGCCATGACCTCCTCGACTGGCCAGGCAGGCTGGTTTGCAGTGTGTATCTGTACAAAAAATTACCCGAACACATGTGTCCTCATCTTTGGTGGGTCTGTTCTCAGTCATTATTTAGGGAAAATTAGGGAGTTTACAGAAACCCTGCATTAAATCACAAATGATATTCAGTTGCTAAGTAACTAAAGAAGTTAATCTAGAGGATTAAATCTCTGTGAAGACAGATTCCGTTTGTCATGCTTAAAACCCCAGTTTTACCTGTGTGGGAAAAGGTACTTGAATCCGTCCTTCTAAAATGTTGTCTGTTGTTATTTCCACCGACCGTGTCAGCTGCAGGTCCTGCAGCACTAGGTGGTACGGAACCTGCGGAAACATCTCCTGAATCTGATGGGCCTACAGGGACACAAACAGAGAGAGAGCATAAATGTTCATTCTCAACAGTTACTCACGGAGGCGCAGTGCGTGGCAGGCTTTGGGCAGTGACTTCGACATGCCTCAAAAACACAGCAAGGAAGCCACCTCGATTCTGCAGATCACCTTCAAACTGCAGTCCCTTTAGTAGTATGTTTCCAGGATGCCAACAGGAAACTGGGGACAGCATCAATTTTAAAATAAAAAAAGCAGAGAAATCCTCCTGCTGGATCCCAACACAGGCTCAACTAGAATATTTTAGTTTTTAAAAGTATTCATTTTAAAGCTCAGTATACCTTGAGTATAAAAATGTGTTCTCCTTAAAGATATAATTCCTAAAATTTAGGAACAAACTTCTGAAACACGTAACGGATGAAATTCAAATGCATTATGTTAAGTGAAAGGAGTCTAACAGCCCAACTGCAGGATTCCATTTATATGACATCCTGGAGGCAAGAAAACTCCTAAGTCGGTGCCAGGGGCCGGAGGCGGGGGAAGGACGTGACTCGAAAGGGGCACGATGAAATTTTGGAGGGGGGTGGAACAGTTCTAGCTCTTGATTACGGGGATGGTTATACAACAGTGGGATCTGAACTGGACACTAAAAAAGGTAAATTTTTATATCTCAATTTGGAAAAAAAAAAAAGATTATAAAGAATGCCAATGCCTAGTATTGCCCTGGACCTGTCGTTTTCAATTCGTAGTCTAGAAAATACTCCAAGTCCACTTAAGGCTCGAGGGTGGGCCTGTGTGTAGGGACAGCAGGCACGGGCCTGGGCACACCACCACCCACTTTCATCCAAGCAGCTCCAGATTTTATTTTTGCTTTACACATACAGCACCAGGTGACGCCTGCAGAGCTGTGCTCAGAGCACTGCTGGTGGGCGCTGGCGGGAAAATCAGTGCTCAGAGGCCCCAGGACCTCCACATTCCTGTGGTCCCCTTAGTGTTCATGTAAATATGAGTCGATGATTTTTTTCCTAGGTCAAATCAAAGCTAACTGGGGAAGAATATATGAAAACCTCTATGATAAGACAAAATTCCTCTCTATTCTTAAACAGCTTCCCCCTCATTTCCCAAATAAAAAAATCCTTAAGACTCATTTTAGTAGACCAAAGCTTTTCTTCTAGAAAATCCAGCAAGTTAAATATTGGATCTTAATAAAAAATGCATGGTTCCAGTAAATTAGTTCTACTAAAAGTAGTGCATTCCAAACCATCACAGAACTGGAGGAAGAACAGCCACAGGGCCTGCCTGAGAATTCTAAACACACCAATTCCAAGAATGAAATTCTCACTCCTAGGAGGGTCGCATGCCCATGACGTCTGACTTTACTAAGGAGGCAGGTGTGAGGGGACGACAGTCCACCTGCAGAGCTTTGACAGCTGCCTGACCCCACAGAACACACACCAAGCCTGCCACGAGCCCGGCAGTGGCCACATGGGCTGCTGCACTCCCAGACCACCTCTGCCCACTGCGATGTCACTCTTGCTCTCTGCAGATGACCTGGTTAATGGTTTCATGGAGAAAGCAAGAGCCAGCAGGAGCCAGGCCTCCTCCTCCTTTTTTTACTATGGCCAAAAACTGATAAAATTTACCATCCTAACCATTTGTAAGTATGGCCCTCATGTATAGTCGGCCCTCATTATCCTCAGGTTTCACATCCTCAGATTCAACAAACCATGGATCTACAATGGTTGTACTGGACATGTACAGGCCCTAAACAATACAGTATACTAACTATTTACATGGCATTTATATTGTATTAGGTATTACAAGTTATCTAGAGATGGTTTAAAGCTGTACTTCCCAACCCCCAGGCCGTTGACTGACATCAGTCCTTGGTGTGTTCGGAACCAGGCACAGCAGGAGGTGAGTGGCAGGTGAGTGAGCGAAGCTTCATCTGTATTTACAGCTGCTCCCCATCACCTGCATCACCGCCTGAGCTCTGCCTCCTATCAGGTCAGCCACGTCATTAGCTTGTCACAGGAGCTCGAACCCTGCTGTAAACTGCACATGCAAGGGATCTAGGTTGTGCTCCTCATGGGACTCTAATGCCCGATGGTCTGAGCTGCAGCAGGGGCAGTGATGCTAGCTCTAGGGAGCAGCTGCAAATACAGATTATCATTCGCAGAGAGGTCTGACTGCACAATAAATGTAAATGCATTCGAATCATCCCAAAACCATACCCTCCCCCTGCCCTCCCCCCACTGATCCATGAAACTGGTCCCTGGTGCCAAAAAGGTTGGGGACCAATGTTTTAAAGTGTACGAGAGGATGTGCGTAAGTTATACGCAAATATTACACCGCTTTATATCAGGGACTTGAGTATCTGAGGAGGGTCCTAGAACCAACCTCCAAATCTGCATCCAGAGAACAACACTCCCCATTTCCCCTCACCCCAGCCCCTGGCAACCATCATTCTACTTTCTGTTTGTAAGAGTTTGACTACTTTAGATACTGCATGTAAGTGGAATCACTTAGTATTTGGGAACCTCAGGCCAAGAAAAGTGCTTGTTCTTCTCCAGCTAATCAATCGCCTCCACTCTGCCAAAGCCAGCATGCCCTTCTGTGACCTCACCTTCTAAGAACTCCCACCCACTTGACTCTTCCCTCCAGGGAACCCAAACTCCTCTGGGCTTGTGCTGTCACCTTCTCCTGGTTTCCCTGCTTCTCAATTGGCTGTCATGGCTTCTCCCTCTCTGCTAGACCTCTGTCCCCTGATTTAGATATCACCTACAGACCTAAAATTCCCAGTGTGCACCTCTTGCTTCTTTTCTTCACTGAGGTCCAGAATGGCCTATGTGACATCTCAAACTTGCCCAAACATAAAGCTGCAGCCCAGTGCTCAAGCCTGTTCCTCCCCCAGTCTTGCCTATCTCAGTACATGGGACCGCCATGGACTCAGCTGCTTACCCAGAACCCAACACGGCAGCTTTCACCCCTCCACTCCCACACCCTACTACCACCCTATCCAAATCAAAGCACGAAGCCCTGTCAGTTCACCTTACAACAGTATCTTACATCTGCCATTTCTTTTCATCTTTATTACCAACATCCCATCCAAGCCACTGCCATTATAGTTTGCCTGAACTACTGAACAACCTCCTAACCTGTTCCACTGCTTCCATTTTTGACCCACTAAAATTCACTCTCCCCCCAGAAGCAAAACCGTTCTTTAAAACGTCCCATCAGTCTCCTCGTGGTGGTGGTGGAGGGCTATATAAACAGCTTTCAATGGCCTGCAAATACTTCCATTACAAAACTGAAACTTGACTGTAGCCTATAAGACCCTGCATGTTCTGGCTCTGTAATCTCAATTTATATCACAATCTTCGTCCTCTACTTGCTAGGCTCCAACCACAATGACATTTCTCAGTTATCAGCATATTCTCACCTCATGGCCTTTGCACCTACTGCTTCCATTGCCTCCTTTCCCAATCTGCCTCCATCTCGTCCTTCCTGTCTCAGCTGAAATATTACTTTCTCAGAGAGAGCAGTCTCCAAACGTCTCCTCGAAAATAGCCCTTACCCACCCACGCCACCACACTGCCTGCCTTCCTGCCTCCAGAGCACTCATCACCACCGGCGATTACCTCGTTTGTTTGTGTTTATAATCTGTCTCCCCAGGGAGAATCTACCCTATATGAGAGTAAGACACGTCTTTGCTGTTGATGATACAGGTGCTGTAGTCAGCACAGGGCTTGTTGTAGAAACAGGCTCTGTGTACACAGTTGTTCAATAAACAAATTAACAAATGAACAGATGAACCAATGACCTTCCAAAGTACTGGCCATGCTTAGCGAGGTCAGGCAAGGGTCCTAATCCAAGCAGGACTAATATGGTTTGCATTTTAAGACTCATGCATTTATTATAACAATGAGTCTAGATTTTTCAACAATGACGAAACACGTTTCTCCATAATTATAAAATAAAAATACACACCTTTGGAAAAATACAAAGAAACTGGAGGTATCTGAATAACATCCTTGAGCCAACAGCATGCCTCAACATCTCAAGGCGTACACACACACACATTTATTTTTGGAGAGGGAGGGGATGGGGGGCAAAAAAACCCACATTTGGTAGGCCTCATACAATTTTTAATAAAAAGCACATCATTCACTCTAGTCAATAATTCCCTAAAAACATTTTGGTAAAATCAAGGGAGAGTCCCAAGGGAGGCCTACGTCACAACAGAGTGAACCTGGTAGCGCTCAGAAAAGGTTAGACTATCTGCCACAGAAACAAAATGAAAGCCAGCTTCTAAACTCATTTCAAATTTTACAACACAGGAATTCAAGCAGGCTCAACGAATAATAAGAAAAAGCCCCTGAAAATTCTGCTAGTTTGCCAGAGCAGAGCAAGCCCGACAAGGTCATCCACACTGCACAGACCCGCCCTCCTAATCCCTAGCTGTCCCCTTAAAGCAGTCCGCAGTCCTTACCATTGCATTGAGCTGGGAGTTGCTTGCCTGCGTAATGCCCAGAATGTTGGTGGTGTGCATCACTTCAACCGAAAAACTCGGCAGCCAGCTTGCAATCCGGGACCCTGAAACAAACAAGAATCCAGCACAAGCTTTAGAGCCCTGATCCTCCCCATGTTGTGTCATCTACTCTCAAGCTGGCCACCCTGTAAGAATGCTGGTGTTCACTGAAGGCTCACAGTATGCCACCAAGCCTCTTGTAACAAGTGTTCCTTGTGGACTGGCTCATTTAGTTCCCACTAAAACCCCACTTGCTACCTCCTACCATTATTCCCATTTTATTCTTCTAGACCCGACTCTAATCCCCTTGGTCTTTGGTCTCCAGGGCACTTAGAAGTTAGGTAACTTGTCCAAGATCACAGTTTAGTTATGATGGCCAAGATGCGAAGCCAGACAGGCAGTCTCTAGAACACTGCACCACTAGGCTCCCTGCGTCCCAGCGGCCCTGGACCCACACGAGCCCCTACTCTCTCGGCCTGGGATACATGGAAGGTTTCCCTGGCTCTAAAACTGCTACAACTGATGAGTTTGTCCCCTCTCTTTCACACCGTACACATGTTGCTACTCATTTGGAGACACTGTTTTCACATTTGCTTTCAAGAAGTATCTTCTCCAATAATCTTAAAAACCTTAGGTTTGGTATTCAAAATTCTTTTCAAAGAGTTCTATTCTACAACACAGACTTGTGCACTAATGGCATCAAGAAGTCTGCTGCTTCTGTTATATCCTGAAGGAATGGCGAGCCCAAGATATACCACCACCAAGTACTGGCTGTAAACCCAACACCAAGCCACACATTTAAGGGTGCTTTTTCATTCCTCCCCAAAGAAGCGCTGAGGCATGAAATATAAATCAAGTTAAACGGCCATCTCAGAGGTCTTGCCAAACAAAATGCACTCATTAAAAAAATAGATGCTTATTTCATGTACTTACTATGGAGAAATAAAGTTGACTTCATCTATTTTGACTAAATTTTTAATATTAATAATTCATAAAATAATGGCGTACACAGCCAGGATCCAACTCCAATACTGCTATAGTGTATTTCAAAAGTGTCACCTGGCACATCCTCCAAACCACGCCCTGTAGACCCCTGGTATGCCAGGCCCAGCTGGCCCAGCAACCCTCACCTATTCTTCTGGGAGACATGACTCTACTTCCCTTGGTCCTTCCTTTGAGGGATTTCACGAACATCCCACCGTTCCCACCATACTCCACCCCCAGAAGCTCAAATCAAAGATCTGAAAAGCACTCCTCCTAAGGAAATTCCAGTGGTGCCTGTTTTACAGTAATAACTGGAAACATGAACTCAGAGAATGTAGTGGTACTAGACTGATGAAAATCAACAACGGCTCAATGTGAATAAAGGAAGGATGATCAATTAGCCCCTGATATGGTGCCCACAGCCTTAGAATTTTAAGTGTGGTTTTTATTACAACTCCTTTCAACACTGCTCAGAGGCAGAATATTCATATTTTATTAACAAAACAACAGGGTTCCAGTTCTGATTCTGTTTCTGGTACTCACTGGAAAGGCTACTCAATGATCCTTTATTATATGCTTAAAAACTACACCAATGCAGTAAGTTATTAGCAAAGGTTAACTATTTTTAAGTGTGCTCCTTGAAGGCATGGCTGACTCAATTTCACTACCTCCACCTTTCTGCCCCCACCCACACAGACTGACACAAAATCCAGCAAAGTGCCTGGAGCAGCCCGTCAGTTCTGTCTGTCTGTCCATTCATACTGAACACTTTCAATTAAAACTGAAATACAGTCAGCCATAGCTTAATGATAGGGCCATGTTCTGAGAAATGCTCGTTAGGCAGTTTTGTTTTCGTGTGAACATCAACATGTCCTTACACAAACCTAGATAGCATAGCCTACGACACGCCCAGGCTATACGGTGTAGCCTGTTGCTGCCGGGCCACACACCTGTGCGGCACGTTACCATAGTAAATGCTGTAGGATAACTGTAATACAGTGCTACGTACCTGTGCACACAAACATACCTAAACAAAGAAAATATACAGTAAAAATATGGTATAAAAGTTAAAAAAAATGGTACACCTGTATAGAGCACTTACCATGAATGGAGCTTGCAGGACTGGAAGTTGCTCTGGCTGAGTCAGTGGTGAGTGGTGAGTGAATGTGATGAACTATGACATTACTGTAATGTCACACTGCAGACGGTATAAACACTGCACACTTAGGCTACACTAAATTTATAAAAACATTTTTCCTTATCTAATTAACCATAGCTTACTGTACCTTTGTTACAAAAAAGGTTTTTTATAAAAGCTTTTTAATCTTTTAACTTTTTGACATTTTTGTAGTAACAGCTTAAAAGACAAACACACTGTACAGCTCACAAAGATATTTTCTTTCTTTATATCCTTATTCCATAAGCTTTTTGTCTATTTTTACAATTTTTTGTTTTTACTTTATGTAATAAATATTTTTGTTAAAAAACTAAGATACAAACACACACTAGCCTAGGCCTACACAGGGTCAGGATCATTAATGTCACTGTCTTCCAGCTCCACACCTTGTCGCACTGGAAGGTTTTCAGGGGCAGTAACACGCACGGAGCTGTCATCTGTGATAACAAGGCCTTCTTCTGGATACCTCCTGAAGGGCCTGCTGAGGCTGTTTCACAGCTAACTTTTTTTTTTTTAAATAAGTAGGAGTGTTCTCTTAAATAATGATTAAAAAGCACAGTATTATAGGCCGGGCGCGGTGGCTCACGCCTGTAATCCTAGCCCTCTGGGAGGCCGAGGCAGGTGGATCGCTCGAGGTCAGGAGTTCGAGACCAGCCTGAGCGAGACCCTGTCTCTACTAAAAATAGAAATAAAAATTATCTGGCCAACTAAAAATATATATAGAAAAAATTAGCCGGGCATGGTGGCGCATGCCTGTAGTCCCAGCTACTTGGGAGGCTGAGGCAGTAGGATCGCTTGAGCCCAGGAGTTTGAGGTTGCTGTGAGCTAGGCTGACGCCACGGCACTCACTCTAGCCCGGGCAACAAAGTGAGACTCTGTCTTCAAAAAAAAAAAAAAAAAAAAAAAAAGCATAGTATTGTAAATACTAGAAAATAGGAATTTTTGATCTCTATTATAACTTTATGGGACCCCTGCTATATAGAGGGGGGTCCATCATTGACCAAAAGATCATTATGAGGCCCAAGACTGTACAATATTAAACTGGTCTGTACAGAACAATTTATAATTACAACAGCATACCCTTAGGGGAGAAAACCCCTTGAGTATAGTTTTAGAGGTTGAAACCAACTAACCATCGAAGTGGAAGAAGTGATTGTGCTGGTTTAGGCGAGGTCTGCCTTCGGCTGCTGCTACAGGAACCAAATTCTCGTCCAAGTTCTCTCCTTGATGGTCTTCCCTGACACGGTTATTGTCAGCAATGTTAAGGGACATTCTGCATGTTGGACAGGAGGTGTCTTGTTCTAGCCAGGAACGAAGACAGGAGCTACCAAAAAGTCCAAAATAAGGTATGTGAACATACTTCCTCAGCATATTTTGTGAGAATTCACCAAAAGTACTCTGAATGTATCAAACATGTTCCAATTTTATTTTCTATTTACCACTAGTGAGATTTAAAAGTTGAGAAACATTTGCGGACATTATCTCTTTGTCTGACTTCACTCTGATATACTTGTAGCGTATACTAGAGCTGTGACCACTAATTCTCTACCATACACAGTGATCCACCAGGTTCCTGGTCATGACCCCTCTTCAGTAAGACTTCACAGCATGGCTCCCCACCTTCCTTTCCAGTGCATGTGGCCAAATCATAAACAACCTGGCCTCTCATGTCTTTGAGTCTTCCGCCCCAATGATCTTGTCTTTCACTCTGCTTTAGCTGCCCACTAACATGGTCATAACCTTAACTTTGACCTTGTCCTCAGAATCTTGACTTCAGAGATCTCCCTCACTCACTCAAGCTCCTCTCCTTCCAGCTCACTTCTCTGGGACCAAACTTGCTAAATCACCCCCACCCAATCCACTTTTTCCTCAAGCACGACAGACCCTCGGGTCCTTCCTTCCCTCCTCTCCTAGCTTACCTATCGCCACGCCCTTACACTCGCCCCCTTAACTTCCTCCTCCCTCTTCTCTCTGCATTCTGCTTTCCCAACGAGGCTGAAGCTTCTTTTGTCCTCTCTCAGCAGATGATAACATCCTAATTATGGTAGACACTCAATAAATACTTGTGGTATCCATTAAAGGGGAGGGTACTAGAATAAGATGTGGAAAATCTGAGATCTGGTCCCAACTGTGCCACTAACTAGCTGTGTGATCCAGGCAAATCCTTCAACCTCTCTGGACCAGTCCTCTCCACTAAAAAATGAAAAGGCATGATGAAGTAATCTCCAAGTTCTCGTCCCATTTTATGAGAATTCATTATTTTTCTAAGAGCTCAAGTACGCACTGAATAAAAAATGAACTGGTTTTTTCACAATATCTATGAACATGTGCATATATAAAGTTATAAAGGAGAACCTCACCACATGTGATGATCCTCAAAGTCTCCAGCAATCGAACGTTACTTATGTAACAAAAATTTTCCAGAGGCCAAGACGGAGCTACTTCTTACTCTCTGTGTTGTAAGAGTGTGTGATAAAATAAGGCAGTGTGTCTATATGCACGTCCAACTCTATCGTATTTTGAAATAATAAAGTACCTATAGTTCCTGTTTGTGATAAATTAGTCAAATAAACAATTATATTTTTAAAAAGTCCATTTCTCCTGATGAACAACCTTAAGTCACACCACTAGTAAAATCAGCCTTGTGGGGGATTACAAAAGTACGCAAGACCCTTGCCTTCCTTGCTACACTGTGACATACTTTCCATAAGCAAATCTAAATTTATTTCATAGACTGCAGAAACCTCCCACACTAAATATAATAGCCTAAAAACTCCAAGGTGAGTACAACTGATTAGATATAGTTGCCTTTAAAAAAAAAGTTCTAGATTTCCATACCTGAAAGAAACCAAACTTCAGAGAAAGCAGACTCTAGACTCTGAAATCTTGCACAAATATCTTATATAGCAACAAATTATCTAGCCACTGTGTCTACTAGAATCTAGACATTTAACTGTACCACAGATTAAAATGAATTTGCCTTATGATTATTGGCAAAGGACCCTGCTTCCATTCCATTACCAAAGCCACAAAGTAAAGCAAACCAAGAGGATGTCCTAACAATGATTTGTTCACTCCGCCCAAGGCAGACAAGTGTTTTAAAATTAAATCCTAACTCCTAAATAACCACCGGATCAAAGAATAAATCACTTGGGAAATCAGGTACGTTGAGACAAATGAAAACAAAAACACAACATACCCAAACTTATGGGATACAGTGAAAGCAATGTTCAGAGGGAAATTTATAGTAAAAATGCCTAAAAAGAAGAAAGCTCTCAAATCAACAACCTAATTTTATACCTAAGGAACCAGAAAAAGAGCAAACCAAAGTCAGCAGAGGTACCCAGAGTAGTCAAATTCATAGAAACAGAAAACAGACAGTGTTTGCCAAGAGGTGGGGGAAAGGCAGAAGGGGACTTACTGTATAATGGGGACAGAGTTTCAATTTGGAAAGATGAAAAGTTCTGGAGGTGAATGGTGATGAAGATTGTACAACAATGTGATTGTACTTGATGCCATCAAACTGCACACTTAAAAATGGTTAAAATGGTAAGTTTTATGTTATGAATATTCTACAATAAAAAAAATTACATTTGAGAATTATTACTAAAAAACAAAACAAAACCCACCACAGTGAGATACCACTTTATACCCACAAGAACAGATATAATAAGAAAAACAGAAAATAACAAGTGCTGGCAAGAATGTGAAGAAAACGGAAACCCTCATGTTTTGCTGGTGGGAATATAAAATGGTGCAGCTGCTATGGAAAACAGTTTGGCGGTTCCTCAAGAAGCTAAACATAGAACAAGCGTATGAACCAGCAGTTCCACTCCCAGGCATACACTGAAAAGAAGCGAAAACAGGTATTCACACTGGTACTTGTTCACAGATATTCCCAGCAGCATTATCTGCAATAGCTAAAATGTAGGAACAACCAAAATACCCATCCATGGATGAATGGGTAAACAAGTTGTTTAATTATTACACAACTATTTAAAGTCACCCATAAAAAGGAATGAGGTACTGATACATGCTACAATTTGGATGACGACAAAAACATTACACTAAGTGAAAGAAGCCAGTCCCAAAAGGTCACATATCGTATGATTCCTATTATATGAAATGTCCAGAACAGGCAAATCCAGAGACAGAACGTGGATCGGCGGGTGCTGGGAGGTGGGGAGGGAGGAACAGCAGGAGTGATTACTTAGTGAGTACGGAGCATTATTTTGGGGTGATGAAAACGTTTGGAAACTAGACAGAAGGATGGCTGCACAACATTGTAAATGCACTAAATGCCACTGAATTGTATATTTTAAAATGGTTAATTGTATGTTATTTGAATTTTGCCTCAATCAAAAAATATAAATTCTAAAATTAATCGAATCATATGGTTGAAAATATAACTTCTGGGCTAAAATATACTCTGAGTTTTTTTCCCAACTAGCCTCCAAGCTCCTTTGGAACTAACTGAAAGGATTTCGAGAAACGTGTGCAAATTGCCTGGTCTTCCCAACTTCAACAAACAGCACTGCTATACAACCAACTGCACAAGCCACAAAACTAAGAGAAACCCCGACACGGCTCCCATTCCTCACTGTCCCTCAGCCCTTCCAGCACCGCACCCTCCCTGATCCTTCTCAAATCCATCTTCTCTTTAACTCCACGCCCACCACTGCAGTCCAAGCCACTCTCAACGCCCCCCTGAACCACTGCGGCAGCTACTAACTACCCCCCCTGATTTTTCAAACTGCAAATATTATCCACCAACCCTAAACACCTTCAAGGGCTTCTCACTCGTCCCAATGGCCCTCTACACCCTGCCTGCTTCTCCTGCCTCAGCAAATACTCCTCCCTCTTACACTCGGACTTCTAGTCACACAGGTTCTCTTTTAGTTCCTTCAACACACCACATTGCCTCCTGCTGCAGACATGCTCCCTGTTCAAATACTCTTCCACCTGACCCCTCCCTTTGCTGACTTAACTACTACTTGTCCTCAAGAGTCACTTTCCCCAAATTTGAGTCAGATTCCTTCCTTACCAGCTCTCAAGAACCACGTTCCTTTCCTTTAGAGCAGTAATCTCAATTGATACTTTTACTTTCATAAATGTGCCTGGTTAATTTACGTTTGACTCCTCCGTTAGACTGTAAGCTCCACGAGAGCAAAGAGCATACATGTCATTTTCATTTTATCTCCAAAGCCCAACACAGCATCCAGGGGATGAAAAGAATCTGTCAATAAATTTGTTGTGTTACTGAGACTCCAGCTCCAGAGCCCTTCTAATATTAAAAAGAAAAAGAAAAACTATTTGGGAATATAAAATAAGGAAAGAAGGATTAAAGATATAAAGATCAGAACTTTCTCAACATGCAAAAATGACTACGATGCAAAAGGCCAAAAAATACAAAAGGCCAAAAAGATCTAGCAACATCAAAACATCAAATCTATAAAAAGAAAGATTTACGTTAAACAGATAGAGTCCCTATGAGATCTCTGAAAATAAATAGCACATCTACTACTCCAATCGTGAAGGTTTACAGAGGAGCCTGTTTTGTAATCCTTGATAGCAGCAGTCACAGTTCTGCACTGCTCATCCCAGTCCACCTCTCTGGTCTTTATGCTTCTTTTGGGCATGTGCAAAATGCAAAAATACATATTCTCTCTTCCCTGTTAGATAACAAGCTGTTTAAAAGCAAAGGTTTCCCCCTAGCCCTTTCTTTTAAATCTTATAGGCATATGTGCTGTACCTCAGAGCTGAAATGAGAAATGTGAAGACTGCTAACACACCCTGAAATTAAGATAGCAAATTGTGGATGGGAAACAGTTCTGTGAACAGGGAAGAGGCTAAGGGATAAAGAAAGACACTCAAGAGCTTCCCTTAACACTCAGTGTCAGCAACAAGGCCAGGCTGAGGTATCCCCAGACCTCTGCTAGGATTAGTCTTGAGCCTGGGTACAAAAAGTACCCACATGCCCCGGACAGAGTAACAGTCCCAAGCGGCCCTTCGCGAAGCTCCTACTTGTGGAAAAGATGTCCACAGGGCAGCTTCCTTGCAGCCTGCATGGAGTCCCAGCAGATGGCACAGTCGTCATTATTGACAGCCAGCTCCTCTGGAGTCGCAACTGCAAACCTGCAAACACAAAACAAGCCCAGCAGGAATCGCTGTCAATGCCACACACATACTGAACACCACTTTATACACTTCACCTTTGTAACAGCACAGCTACAGAGAAACCGTGTTCAGTAAAAAAAATTTCACAATCAAAACATTGTAACTGCTTTCTCTTCATAGCCCATTAAAAAGCGAGTGAGAAACTTATGCACAGAAACTAACTTTGGCTTAATAATGGCTGCTGTTAGTGATGACTTCAAAAAACACTCCTGGGCAAATTAGAGGACTAAGACCCTCAGAGATCCAAACTGTCGCCTATGCACAGAGAGGATACCCATTAATCTTACACCTTCAGGCTTGGTTTAGCCTCAGTTGGCAAATGAGTGCCTCCTTCAGTTAAGTGTACGTGCAAACATTCAGGTGTGAAGAATAATTGAGAGGCCCACCTTCACGAAAGGAAGAGGGCAGAAACCCAAGGAAACTTCTATTTGATAAGAATGACGATAAAATAATGACATAATGATAACCTAATGCTTATTAAGCACTGTGTGCCCAGTACTATTCTAAGTACATGAATTATATTATGAAATTCTCCCAACAGTTCCAGGAAGAAGGTTCTGTTATCATCACTATTTTGGAGATGCAGTAACTGGGGCTCAGGAGTTAAGTAAATTGCCCAAAATCACATAGCAACTCAGTGAGGATTCACACCCAGGCAGTCGGACTCCAGAGCCCGTATTCCTCACCATTCTGTTAATAGTTTATGAAATCAAGTTCTATTATACTCTGGGATTCATTATTTTTGAAGAGCTAAAAGGAGTAAACTTGGGCGACATCAACCAGTGCTCTTACCTGGCTTCCATGTTACCAACCACACGCAGATAGTTCTTGTGCCGACGAATCCGACGCTGCACCTCATGAAACAGGTAACGCAGCTGCATAAAGATGACTAGGCTGGCCATGGACAACCAGATGTTGCCAAATAACTTAAACATAGAGAAAAAGAGAGTAAAACACACAAGAAAATGAATGTGAACCTGCTACTGATGAGGTGCAGAGTGCAGTAGCAGCTCTTAATTGCTGGTGACGGTGAACTGGAACAATCTTTCAGAAAGCAAATGCATATGTGTATTTCATTACCCTAAACAATGTACACACTGTTGAGCCCAGTCATTCCATCACCAGCAATCTCTCCTGAGAAACTAATCAGAAATTC
The DNA here is from genome assembly GCF_020740605.2 of Lemur catta. NCBI lineage: Eukaryota > Metazoa > Chordata > Mammalia > Primates > Lemuridae > Lemur > Lemur catta. The sequence goes on along the minus strand of NC_059147.1, from coordinate 30,793,373 downwards.
AAAAGCTTTAAGCAAAAAGAGGCCTATCCATGCAATTATAAAAAAAGAAAATATGGAAATGAACAAAATGCCCAGCAGAGGAACAGTTAGGCTGTAAATTCATATAATGTTATATAGTCATTAATTATATTTACTGTGATACACAATTACATATTAATATTCTATTTTTATATGTAACAGTTTTAAAGGTCAATTACATGGGAAAATAGTATTTGTTAAGTGAAAAAAGCAGGATATAATTATCATTATAAAACTAATATGTGATAAATTATGTAAAGATATAAAATAGCAAACAACTGAATACAATCTAAATAGCCCATCACGGCTTTGGTTAATTAAATCATGGCACATCTGTATGATGAAATTTTTATCCTAAAGTATTAAAATGGTTTAGAAGAATTGTTGCTAGCATAGGAAAATGTTCATAATACATTAGCTAAAAAAACTAAACTATATGTCCAAAATATGATCTCAATTTATGAATGTATATATTTGAATATATAAAGAAGCAGTTATTAATAAATACAACAAAATGTTAACAGTTATCTCTGGGCACTTGTTTTCCCCTTTTTTGGCTGGGGGAGGGCTCCTTTTTAACAGAAGAATTATTATGATTCTAGGGGTTTTTTTTGAGACGAGTCTCGCTATGTTGCCCAGACTGGTCTCACTCTCCTGGGCTCAAGCAATCCTTCTGCCCCAGGCTCACCACCAGCCAGGACTACAGGCACGAGCTACTGCACTTGGCACTTTTTTTAAAAACAGTACATTTTCAAAGTTACTTTCAAAAAGCAGACTTAGAGATGTGCTGTGCCTAACCCAATAATTTGTCATTGCTACTTTGAAAAGGCTTATAATTTAAATAAATTGCCCATCAACTATGTTGATTCTCACCATTATTAGATCACCGAAGTGCTAACCAGTGAAGCAGATTTACAACATTGTTAATTTCTAACACATCAAAGTAAAATGTAAACAATGAAGGAAGCAGGAATTAAGTATAAGGACTTTGTTTTTAATTATAAAGATGGAAAATGTATGAATCCATGAAGTAGCTAACACTACAAGAATCCCCATTACAAAGTAACTGCCACATATTAAAAGCCACAGAGACTATGGGGAGAAGCAGCCCCTTAATTTCATGCTAAAAGAATTATCTACTGACTTGGTCAGCAGAATGAACTAAGTCTTCAAGAACAGCAAACACCTCCTGAGTTGGGCACCAGCCAAAGTGGTTCCATAACACTGCTTTACACCCAATGGCAAAAAAAAAAAAGGAAGGGTGCACAACTGCATTCATTTTTATAGTCTTTTAAGTGGTTCATCCACATCTTATTTCAAAGATTTCATTTTTTTAATATACAAACCAAGCTTCCTGATTCTGAAAGTCTAGCCCTCAGAGCTCCTCATAAGGGAACTTACCAGCATGTGAATGTGGTGCATGAGGTCCAGGGACAAGAGAGTGAGCTCCATGACAAAATCTGTATAATACACATATGTTCCCTTTCCTTCCCAGGTCCCCTCGTGGTTGAGGTCCCAGAGGTGAATTATATATCTGCAATGAAAAGAGAAAAACACCTTAATAATTTACTATTACAACTGAATTTGGCTTAAACATGTTAAAAAAACACATTTTTATATATCTTATACCTATTATATCTTAAAATCAACTGTATGAGATCTCAATCACCTCCTTCCCAAATTTCTACTCACCGTAAAATCACATGAGCAGTCCTCACTGTCACAAGAAGAGACTATAAAAAAGGATATGTATATATATATATTTTTAGTAAAATTTAGAATTGCTCAGGCCAAACTCACTTTTACAAAATCATAAAAGACAAACATTTCTCAGTTCAATTAAAAAGCATATTGTTCAAATTTACCAACCATTTCCTCTACTTCAAATTTCCACGGACTATCTTCATGACCTAGAAACTTAAATTTTATTGAGCCTTTTCTTGTTAATAGGTGACAACCAATCACATCCGTTCATCTCCTGGGGATGACTCATACAATCTTGAGGTTCACCTTAGGGGTTTAACAATCACTTCAATTTCATGCAGCATTAAGCCACCATAACTGATTACCTGAAAGGGTGTCTGACTATTTGGTGACATTCTAACTCCAAGTATAATTTAGGTACTACTGTCCTAGATGTGAGTACTGCTCTCTCCCTAGTGCCCTGTGTACTCCCTGGTCCACCAGAAGAAAAGAGAACAAAGGAAATAAAAAACAAAATAAGCCTCTCATAGTATCTTATAGAAATTGATACTAAGAAAAATTTCCTCTTAATCTATCAAAAGAGAACTGTTACATTAAGACTAAACTCTCATTTATAAATGAAAAATACTTTACATGAGAGAGAAACACTGTGAAAAAAAGGAATATGATTTAGTTCAAAATTCTGAATCTGTAACATGATAAATTATCTTAAAAGAATAAACAATAACAAGCTAAAAGTATATACTATAGTATAATTCAACAGGCCCAATTGAATGTGTTTATTTTTAGGTGTATGTTTTTCAAAGTTTGGTCTAATATTATTAATAAATGAAAGAGAACCAAAAAAAGCAAACATAAATATAATTCAAATAGTGCTTTATAATACAATATATCTAAAGCAAACTAATTAATATAAGTCGGTGTAAATAAAATTTTCAACAGATTTTATTTCAAGAGGAAGTATAGTTATATACCTTTCATATACAGAAAGCATTCAACTAGGATTGCAAATGTTTTTAAGTATTTAAATGTTCTTTTTCTAACTTTACTCTTACTATGTTATACTCTGAAGTGAATGTTATTAACCTATCTATCTATTTATTTTACAGAGACAGAGTCTTGCTCTGTCACCCAGGCTGGAATGCAGTGGCCTGATGATAGCTCATGGGTTAAAATGATCCTCCACCTCAGCCTCCCAAGTAGCTAGTACTACAGGCATATGGCAATATGTCCTGGCCCAGAAATAAATTTTAACTCTGCTCTACTAAATTCCTAATTAGTAGTTCAAACTTAATAAGTGTTTTGATGTTAACCAATTAGCTTCAGTATATCTGATATCTCATTTTTTTAATTAATAACAGTAATTATGGGTAAAAGCATTTTGCCTTTGGCATGAAGAAAAAGCAAATATAACCACTGAATATAAGGACGTACAAGGAATTTTGATTTCTACCGAACAGAAATTGGTATTTTCAGAAAGGTTTAAAAGAGTAAAAATTTTTTAAATTTTAAAATATTCATGGATGGCTCAGATTTTTCCTTCAAAATAATGAATAAAGTTTACACATTCATTATATTGTCCTGAAAATTACCCTATCTAAAAAAGAATTATAATAGAGTATTTAATTATTAATCACCACCAATCAGAGAACTTGGATTGTGCCACTTGCCACCCTTGAACCTTAAGCAATTCACTTTACCTCTATGCTTCAGTCCCCTTTCACAGACAGGAATAATAAAGTGAGTCAATACATGTAAAGTATTTAGAACAATTACTGGCATATAGTAAGTACTTTATAAATGCTGGAAAAAATGATTATTTTTCATTAGGTTGTGGTAAGTACCACACAAAAGCATTCAGTACCAGTACCGAACACAAGAAAAGGAACTCAATAAATGCTTGCTAAAATGAAAGTCCAAATATCCAACCATCACTTCATGGGTGAAAATAATGTGTCAGTAATCTTCCAGCATCCTTGAAAATACATAGGAATATAATCAGAGCTAACCCTGTGTCCAGCCCCTCACCTCTGCAGCCATGAAAGCCAAGGTGTGCATTCCATGGGTGTAGCCTGTGACACAGCAGACAACTGCCAATCCACAGCATGAAAGCAGCATAGCAATCAACAGGGACAAGACTCGACCGTGGCTACTCATTGGTGTCGTGGGAGAAAAGGAAAGCTGAAACGCACAAAACAGGAAGATAGCTCATCCTTCTTCATGGCAGTGTTAAACGTCACTGAGAAACTCAAGGTCAATCTTGGCGTCCTTGCTTTGGGGGTCTGTGCTAAGCACAGAAAAGCATCCCATTTCTATATGGCAAAATTCTACAATGACGAAATATGAGTGTAAACTGGTATTTAGAGATTTTTATCATTTAATTTACCAAATATAACAATATGCATTATATTTTCATCTCCTATTCTCAAGGATCCTCCTACCACTGGGATTATAAACCTTTAGAAGCAATCTTCCAAGGGTATCCAATTTTGTCCTCTAACATTCTACAGGACTCAGGACGGCGCTTCTTTCTCAATCTTGCCTATCCTTTAGGGATAGGGCAGCAGAAATGTAATCCAGGTACAGATTTACTTCTAGTACAATGTCATGTTAAATATTATGCAAGGAGAGGCAACTGCCTGGAAAGAAGGCCTGGAGCTGCGATTCCTGAGGTAGTAGGTGTAGATAAAAAACGAGTTCGGGAGGTTAGAAGCTCCTGTTTGTGACCACAAATAGGGGTTGAATTGTGAAAGAAATGAAGGCATTGAGAGTGAGATCAACTCACACAGAGGGGCAAGGGCCACCAGGTCCATGAGGACGGGGTAAAGACAGGGGAAAACAAGGCCCTGGAGGGGGATTCACTGACAGCAGAATTGTGAGTGCACATTTACTCAGGACCCATGAGCACTACAGGGTGGGGGTTCACTGGCACAGCTCTGATCTGAAGCCAAGAGGCAGATCCACACCCAGACAAAAAAAGGATACAATCTCCCATGACCAAGGAAGCCTAATTCAGTCCTGGTCCAGGGGTGAAAACAGTGTAAACTAGTCAGAAAGAGCAGCTCCAAGAATCAGGGTGAGGGGAGCAAAAATAGGAGACTAGAACAGAAAATATCCAGAAGAAACCAGATTTGTACTCAGTTTATATATCAAGGCTTCCTTACACTGGAATTAAAACTTTTTGTAAAGCTGAACTGACCCCACCTGGGCTGTAATGTAATAATACACCATGGGGCTGGGAAGGAAACTTCCCCAGGAGACATTGATTCTGCATCCCTTGGCTGCTATAGAAAGTCCCTCAAGAAACAGGCAATGGATACTGGATCCAGGAGTTTTTCCCTTGAGAGCTACCCCAGAATGCCTGCTGTAGCTCATTCATATTGCACAATTCAAACCTGGCAAACGTGTCACTAAGCAAGCAAAGAACTTGGCTAAAAACTCACATATTCAAACCGGTCCTTGCAGAGCTGAACCATCAGATGCAGAAATACAAGTCCAGCAAACCAGAGGCACCACATGACGACCTCTTCCACTGTCTGGACATTCAGCACACCAAAAATGAAAATGAACTTGTAGAAGATAAAATTCCAAAACTTGTCTTTGAGATGCTAAAAAGAAAAATGTTCATCAAGGTGAGTGCCATCACACCTAACAGCTTAAGAAAAGTCAACATAACAAAAGCTGGCTTCTATGGAAGAAACAGTCTATGACTTAGCTTTCTAACACTTCTCCATAAGAAAAGAGGAGAGGAGAGGAGAGGAAAGGGGAGGGGAGGGGAGGGGAGGGGAGGGGAGGGGAGAGGAGAGGACAGGAAAAAGGAAAGGAAAGGAAAAAGGAAGGAAAGGAAAGGAAAAAGGAAAGGAAAGAAAGGAAAGGAAAGGAAAGGAAAGGAAAGGAAAGGAAAGGAAAGGAAAGGAAAGGAAAGGAAAAAGGGAAAAGGAAAGGAAAGGAAAAAGAAAAGGAAAGGAAAGGAAAGGAAAGGAAAGGAAAGGAAAGGAAAGGAAAGGAAAGGAAAGGAAAGGAAAGGAAAGGAAAGGAAAGGAAAAAGGAAAGGGAAAGGAAAGGAAAGGAAAGGAAAGGAAAGGAAAGGAAAGGAAAGGAAAGGAAAGGAAAGAAGGAAAGGAAAGGAAAGGAAAGGAAAGGAAAGGAAAGGAAAGGAAAGATGGAAGGAAGGAAGGAAGGAAGGAAGGATGGAAGGAAGGAAGGAAGGAAGGAAGGAAGGAAGGAAGGAAGGAAGGAAGGAAGGAAGGAAAGGAAAGAAAGAAAGATAGAAACCCTCTGAAGAAGATAGATGAGACACACAGAAAGTAATTTGTCAACTCTGGATTCTAACCCTAAATCACTTATGGAATTTTAGCCATTTTTAAGGGTAGTGATATTAATCTGGTTATGTATCAAGAAATAAAAATACCTTATACTTTCAATGCACAATAAAAATGAATGGTAAGGGCTATCAGTATCCTTTTAAAATATTTCTGTCCTCTATATTCTTAAACAGTAGAAAAGGTTAGACTTCAAAGAAAAATATGCTTCCAGATTAAAAAATAGATGACCATTTTCCAGCCCATAATAGAGAACAAAAAGTACAAAGAAAATTAAAACGATGCTTTAACATTTTTATGTATTTTCTTGTCTTCTTCTTATGTGCAAAACACATTAATTTTTGTACACTACTTTCTTTCACCTACCATGTTGTGCAAACCTTACCAATGTCAATGCATATTCTCTGAATATACCAAGATGTCATTTTAGTGGTTCCAGATGGACACTGTTTAAATTTTTCACCATTCAGAAAAACATTGTAATAAACATCTTTGCATGTTATCATCAACATACTCAAATCAAAGGTTACAAATATGTTATGGTTTAGAAGTAATATCCACCTGACTTCCAAAGAAATTGT